>NC_143489.1:5735647-6048867 GCF_027475165.1 Benincasa hispida | reverse complement strand
TGTTTTCTCAGTTATTTAATATTAAAAATAATAAATAATTTAAATAAAATCACACAAACTAGAACATGGTGTTTTGGTCCCACCTTTAAGTATTTTATATTTAATAAAATAATTAATAATTAAATATTTAACAAATGGGACAGGAAATTTGGAATTTTTAATTTTATGAAAAGTTTAGATGTAATTAAAAAAAAAGTATATAGACGTGTTTTTTTTTTAAAAAAAAATTATTATTAACAAAAAGTAAGGAGGTAAAGTGATTAATTAAAAAGTTTTTAATATACATATAAGGAATGAAAATAGAATTGGTTAGGGTTCAAAAAATCAATAGTAAAAAAAACGTTGGAATTCTTAAATTGGTGGCGGATACGCCCAATTTATTTTGTATATATTTTTTCAAATTTAGAATGGGTTTTATATTGATTTTCTAAAAATTTTAAAAATATTTTTTAAACACTTAGAAAATAAATTCTAGTAATTTCTTATCGTCCATTATTAATATCAACTCTAAACCTTAAATTATATGTTTTTGTCTTTCTTTTCTTTTAATTATGTATCTATTTAGTGGATTATTGTTTTGAATTTTGAATGAATGTTTATATTTTCTATTTGTGTTCATAACCTCAATCGACAAAATTTAGATGTGACACTTTCTTCTTAAAGTATAAATGAGATAAGGTAAAGTATGTTTTGAATTACTTTCTATGTGCTAAAATCAAAATTTTTCAAAACTTAAAAAGTCATTAATTTGCCAAACGGCACATAGTTTTAATCGATTTCTTTATAGTTCAATAACACGTGATAGTGAGGATTTAGAACCTTTGACCTTTCAATCGTAGGTATATGCCTTAACTAATCAAATTACATGTTCAAGTTAACATAAATTTGATTGCTTGATTACTGAAGTTAAATTGTAAGGTAAAAGCATAATTTAAACCTTTCTCAAGAAAACTCTAAATTATAAAATAGGAAATCAACCAGGGGTGTATCTTTTTTGAAGCTTCATTCTTTATTCATTATATTTTGTTTAGTGCAATAAAGTAGGTGAGTTGAACTATCATTCCCTTTATTACTAACACTTATGTATGTCACTTGAATTATGTTTGCTTTGTCATAATTTTAGCTTGTTTAAGACGTAACCTTAATTTCAATTTGAACCCTATTAATTTTATTAGTTGTATCTATAGCTCTTAAAATTTAAATAAAAGTTGCACGACATCTTTTCCATTAATGTGAAGAACTAATCTATCGAAATATGAGAAGTGGAATCATTTAAATACGATTCCAGAAAACTAATATTATGAATTATGAATAATAAAAATAAAAAAAAAAAACCATTTCAATCGCAACAATTTTAATCATGGAGCGATAAATATGGTATAATGGTGAATTAATTGTAACTTCAAAGGACAAACCATCACTTTTAATAATGTGGAAGTTCTGACAAATTACATTAGTTCAAAAGTACGAATTTAATTGTCAAGTTTTAAAGCATTATTTTGATTGAAAAGTACACAACGTAATTAGGATTAGTCCTATTTTGGAGGATAACTAATTAATATGACTTGTGAGTTGAATTCATGTACCTTCTTTTCATAAAAATATGAATGTACAAAATAAAATTTTCATTTTAAAATGTTGTTTTCAGATATAAAAAATGAATCAAAATATTTATAAATATAGTAAAATATAATATTACTGTCTATTAATAATAAACAGTGATAGACTACTATCAAACAATGATAGATGTCTATCGGTGTCTATTAATATCTATAACTGATAAATTGTAATATTTTATTATATTTGAAATTATTTTCAATCATTTAATATTTAAAAAGAAAATTAAAAAAAAATCTAAATATTATATGTCAATTAACAAAATCTTTAAAAAGAGCAAAAAATCTAAATATGGGTTTTGAAATTTAACCAAGATCTCAAATTAGTTCTTTTTCTAAAAAAGATATAAAAGGAAAAGGAAATTTTTGAAATTTTTGGTATTGGGTTATAAGATTAAGGAACTCCAAAAAACCAAATCTGAATTGGGTTCTTAGCATGGTTGTTATATATATTAGGGAGTTTGATTTGCTGGATCTCGACCGTTGATTTGACAAATGAGTTTTTGTCCTTTTTTATTTCATTTTTTAGCATGTTTTGTCCTTTTTAAAAAAAAAAATTGAAAAACACCTTTTTGTTACGTAAATATTTTGGTTAATTTCTATTTGATATTTTGATTTGAAAATGTTACCTATATAATCTTTAAATCCTGAGTTTTGTTTCTATTTAGTTCATATACTTCAAAATATTATAATTTTACTTTTGAGATTTGAGTTATATATCAATTTGATCGATAAGTTTTAAGATTTATACTTTTAAACTTTGATTTTTTAATAAACTTGTTTTCGTAATGTTTGTAAATTGATTTAAAATAATTAAAAGAATTATAATTAATTAAATTTCACTATTTTTCATAGTTACTAAAATTAAATTTATAATTTAACTTCATAATTATTGTAAATTAATTAATAGACATTGAGATGTGAAAGTTGGTATTTAATGAAAACTCAAAGCCTAAAAATATAAAATTTTAAAACCTAGTAGTCAAATAAAAATAAAACTTAAATCTTATGGGTAAAGTTGTATTTTTTGAAAACTTATGGACTAAAATTGAAACCAAACTCAAAACTTAAAAACTAAAAATGTATAATATTTTGAAATGTAGTAATAAAAAGTTTTTTTTTTTTGTTTTGTTTTTTTTTTTTTTTTTTTTTTTTTGCTAAATTTGTTAAGAAAGTTTATTACACCAAAGATCCAATTCTTCACTGTCCATATCAATGAGACCCTTCAATTAAATACCTCAACAATTTTCATCCTTCAACCTACAAAAACTTAGGGTTTCAATTTAAAAAAAAAAAGGGTCCCATTTATCGACTTATTTTTAAATACTACTTTTCTTTTAAGGAATTTATATGTGATTAATTCAAACAGGAAAGAAATTAGATTGGTCCACCACAGCTTAATTTTCTATTCATTTTGCCGTCTTTTATGGTTACATTAGTGGACCTCTTTTGTTCCAAATTGACGTTTTATTCCTTAGAATAGAACTTGGAATATGGATACTCTAAAATAAAAAGGGCAATTATTATTATTATTATTATTATTATTATTATATATATATAGAATGATAGGCCAATATAATTTCTTTTACCTCATATTGATTTCGAACTCCAAAGATCAATTACCCTATATGTATGTTCTTTGATAACGTTCGTCATCTCATTTTATATGTTGATTTTCAAATTTTAAGAAATTGAATAGTTATATTCATGCTTCTCTTTAAGAAATATTTCTAAAATTATTTAAAAATTTTAGAGATAATAAAATCAAGTTTTTTTTTTTTTTTGAGTTTTTATTATCGTTTTTAGTTTTTTCTAAAACATAAATAAAAACATCATATTATTCTCGAGTCTTGATTTATAAAATACATAATAAAATAGTTGTTTTCAAATATAAGAAAATGAGTCAACTTATTTATAAATATAGCAAAATGTCACTGTCTATTTGAAAAATATTTCAAGTAGTTTGGTCATTTAAAACAATAACCCTTTATTTAAATATAACATAAAATTTTTGAATGTTTGATTTTAAAAACTAATTATTATATAAAAAAGTTACTTTTTAGAATACATATATATAAAAAAAAATTAATTTAAACAAGAAAAAGAAATTACTACTTAACATATGTTTCATCGCCGTAGGTGAAAGAAAAACATAACCAACCTTTGATCGTATTCAAGAGAAAAAGAAAAAAACAGAAACATATTTAATAGTGATGAAAGGTAGTTATTATTATTTTTTAAAAATATTTTATTTGACATGTTGACGAAGAGTTAAGTATTTTTTTGTGATAAGTTGATCTTAAAAAAATATATAATCGTTGGAATGCTACTAGGTATACGATAACATTTGTTCTTGTAAAAGTAATTTTTCAAGAAATTTTAATATCACTGCAAAGTTTTTAATTAAAATTAATTTTATAAAATTTAAAGTAAGAAATCACATTTTAATAAGATATAATGAATTTATTTAAAATATGTATTTATTTATGTTGGATGTAAAAAATTCTTTCAATCAATTACACTCTCGTTAATTTCATTTCATTACAAATGAATGGTTCCTATTTTAAAAATATATTAGGATTTTATTTATTTATTTCACCTAAAATAGTTACCTTTTATGTTAAATAAAAAAAACGAGATTTCACATGCATTACTCATATTTTGCTTATTAATAGTGATTAAAAATGACTGTATTTCTTTATTAAGAAGGAAGAAGTGAGAAACGAAAAATGAAAAACAAGAAACAATATACAAGAAATAGAAATATTATCCGACAATCGTTTAAATAATAAATGTTGTCTCTATAGTTCTAAAAGAAAACTTGCTTAAATTTCACCAACCAACATCTCTCATAACCCTACACCAATTTTTTACTCACCACAAACCCAATCTGTCTCCTTTTTTTTTCCCCTTATTTTTCATGTCCTTACAAAAGTCATTATTTTTTGTCTAACCCTATAGCTATCTAGCTAGTGAAAACTTGAAATTAAATTCAAATTAGAAGAACCAATTTGATAGGTACCTTCAACCTATTTGAAATTAAATAAATATATCTCTCAATTTGTGTTAGATACCGCCTAAATCAATAAGAAAATTAAATAACAAAGAAGAAACCAGGAGTTCTTACATCCAGATCCTTGATTAAGATCTAGTTCTCAGATTAAGTTTTAGTTTTCCTTACCTCGTATGGAACAATAATAATATATTTATAGAGAGAATGAGATAGAGTTTATCTAATCCTAATAAGTTAGGATTAGATAACTAATTAGCTAACACTCTCAGACGTATTTGAATTAAGTCCACTTTATCTTATATTTATCTTCTCTTATCTCTCCTTGATTTTTCTCCTATTTCATCTTATCCAAATTCACTCACGCCAATTATTATTAAACATATTGTATTAATCTTGAAGGTAGAAGTTTGATATTCTCCCACTAATTCACATATTATTTATATGTATATATATATAAAAGGCTAGTTTAGACGGGTAAGAGTTGTAATCTTAGCTAGATAATAGAAACTCTAAATCAACTAAATTTTATTGGTGAGTCATTAATACTTATAGTTCCAAATATATAATGAGGAAAATTTGAAACGTAACGTTGCTATCATTAATTAAAAATCAAGTAGGGGTTTCAATGAATTAAATAAGACATTAAGTCACTTAGCAAGAAATAATGATTAAGTTAGTGATTAAAATAACTTAATGATGATATGGATTTAATATTACTTAGTCTCTTTTGTTGTTAACGGTACCAGCATTGAATATAAAATATCCATTTCAAACAACCTACATAAAAACCCTAATATATTTAATTAAACTCTAAGTTAGGAATATGATGTAATAAGCAGACATTTATATGTTAATTATAGACAGTCCATTTAAATTAAGGTTAAAATAAACCATTCATATGGAAATTAAGATGACATGATAGGCTGTAGTCATATTATTGGAAAGTTAACTTTTTTTAGTCCACTAATATTGGTGCAGGACTTAAGTCAATGAGTCGAGTTATGCTCATATGTTGACTTTTATATTAAATTTTTAAAGGTTAAAGTTATTATTAAAAAAAAAACGGGTTAAAAAGTACATTTGATCAAATAGTTAGAGATTTTTTAATATCTAGTGTCGTTAAAACTATACTAGTGATTGATATATAACTACAAAAACCTAATAAGAAAACCACTAAAAATGTCAACATAATTAAAAAAACAAACTTTTTAAAAACATTTTATACACACGATAACTTTTCAATATACTTTTTACACCATGTTCAAATATTTTTACTCGATGTTCTTATTCAAATCGAAGATCAATCGTAATTATATGTACTCTCTTTTAAAATGAGAAGTTGAATCTCCATTCATAAAAAAAAAAAAAAAAAAAAAAAAAAAAAAAAAAAAAACGGATCATCTGAGTGAAAAAACGATTATGATAATGTTATTTATTTATAATTTTTTTAGTTTCAAATATTAGATTCATCAAAAAAAGCTATAATATGTAACGTCCAAAATCTAAAAATTTACAAAACTACATGTTGACAACGTTTCTAAATGAATCTGCTCATGCAGCCCTATATTTTGTAATTATTGATATATTAATTGTCCACTTTAATTGTTAGGTTGATCACTTTTTTAAAATAGTTTTTTCCTTTTTAAATTTTTTTTTTAGAAAAAATATCAATTCATATTTTTTTAAAGAAAAATACCAGTTTATACTCCTAAACAGTAGAGGTTGAATCAATTTAAACCATGAACTTTTGTAAGTATATCAATTTATACTTTCTTTTATGTTACATTCGAAAAAAAACATTGCGTGAAACTTATAATTGTATCAATTAAATCCTTAAACTTTTATAATGACTCTATTTAGACTCTTAGTCACAATTTCCTTTGAGTGAATCATTCATTTACTCTAATTGTCTATTTTATAAAATTAATATTTGGTTGATATAATATCCAAAGTTTAAGAGTATAAATACAAAATCCAAAGTTTAAGAATAAAATTTTATGTTGATGATCTATTTTGTACCCACTCTTCCTCACTTTAATCCCTAAATTTTGTGTAAAGAAAGAAGAAAAAAAACTATTTAAATAATTCCACTTACAATTTTTTAACTAGATATTTGCTCATAAAAATGTAATAAATAATATCTTGAGTTAAAATTACCTGATTATATAATGTTTAGAATTTTATTACAATTCAAACCTGTTCTTACACGTTTATTGACTAATCTCACAAATTGGCAAGAACTATCATCCCTACGATATTTGGTTATTAGAAAACTCGAAGAATTAATTACACTATCCTAACTTGGATAGATGAGTTTTGTGTTGCCCTAATAACCACTAGAGGGTTGCAATCAAAATGTAGATATATGGAGGAATTAGATTGATGAAAATTTTGGAATATTGATGGAATAATTTTGAAGATTTGAATATTAATGTTGGGGGGAAAATATTATATTATTGGTCCAAAAGTGGAGCTCCTGGTCAGAATAAAAATCAATGAAAGGGTGTGTTTAGAGAAAAGCTGGCAGGTTTTGTATAGGTGAAGTAGAATAGAATGGTCCATGAAAATTACAAAATAATAATAATAATAATTAACAATAACAATAATAATAATGGAAAATTTTTTTAATTTAAAATTGAAATCAATTGGTTTTAGAAAAAAAAAATAATTAAAATTAAAATTGTATGTGAAATGGAGAAGGACCATCCTAGTATAGTTTTCGTAGGTAGTTACAAGTTTCAATTTTCTGAAGGGAAAAAAAAAAGGTGTTTTCACTTTTTTTTTTTTCTTTTGTTTCTGTGTCAGAATCCCCACCTCATAATATATTCAATGCATGGAATTTTTAGTTTTTATTACAAAATAGAAATTTCATGAAATTTTATAAATCGTAGATTATTTGATTTGACGTACTTATATATATGAAAAGATATATCATTTTGTTGTATAATTAGTTCAATACGAATAGTTGTAATGAGATAAAAATGTGAATGTTTATTCAAATATATTACTATTGTTTTAGCTATGGTATGAATAGATACATATAGAAAATGATACAACACTTTAATATAGTAAAAAATAAAATAAGAGAATTATTTAGATATGTAAGAAAAAAATGGAAATGTAAAGATTTTTCGGTCATATTATTTATTCAAAGGTCACAATTTTGCTCAACTTTAAAATTTGTTTAGTAAATTACTAATAATCATTTGATTTTTCTAATTTTTTTCTTGCAATTGTCTATCCTTTAATTTTAAGAAAAATGTATGAATTCATAGCCAACATTTAACATCATACACAAATTTAAATTATTTTTTTTAAGTTTTTAAACCATGATTTGATTTTGAAAACTTTTCCATATATATATATATATATAACCAACATAAAGAAATTTACACTCAAAATAGTGTTTATGAGATTAAGGATGTGTTTGGAATACATCTTCAAGTGTCTAATTTTAAAAATAAGTCATTTTAAAAGAAATTTGAGTATTTGACAACTACTTAAAATAGTTTTTTAAGAATTTTTTAATAAGTTTTTATCAAAAATATTTAAATAAAAATGAGTTTTTTTAAAAAAACACTTCCTTCACAAATCAATCCCAAAGAGGCTGTAAAGATGTGTTTGAAATACATTTTCAAGCATTTAATTTAAAAAATTAGTCATTTTAGAAGAAATTAGAGTATTTGACAACTATTTAAAATAGTTTTCAATTGTTTTTAACCCATTTTTAATGAAAAGTATTTAAATAAAAATGACTTTTTTAATGAAATTTAAAATAAAAATGGAAATGGAGTATTTTAGTTGAAGATCCTTCCGTACAATCTTACATTTTGGAAGGTTGGGGATTTTTCCTTTGATGGAAAATGGGTGGCTTTGTACTGTGTGACAACAATTCTATATTTTCACATTTTAAATTTATAAAGCATCTCTTATTTTTATTTTCTGCTATTTTTTTCCCTATACACATAGATAAAACTTTCTTTTATGTTTTTAATAATATCTCTTTGTTGACTTGTACTATGTATTATGATAAATTTTGTGAATTCTTTCCAATCCTTTACAAATTTTGTGATTTAAATAATGTAAAATTTTCTTTCTAATTTTTTTATTGTTTTCACCTTTTGAAATTGCAAATTGAAAAAAGAGAATTAGATTATAAATGATTAAAATTTTTTAATAATTAAAAATATAGTATTCCAGGTTATAAACTCAAAACATATGATATTACATAATAATGATTTTATAAAATTTTTAACACTAGACATGTTCAATATGTCCCTAAATTTTTATAGTTTATATTCATTAGATTTAGTGGATAATTATAACTCATTTTTTTTTATTTATAGATATATATTATCAAACATGTTTTAAAAATTGTTTAATCAGAATCTAATTTTTGAAAATAAAATAATATACCAAATCTGAAAAACATGAAATAACAACCTATTTTCTTTGAATCTCATATTTTCAAAATTATGTTTTTCATATAGTAGTAAACAAATCCTAAATTATCCATACCAATAAAAGCTTGAAGGCCTCGCCAACCATCATATCAATAATGTCATCAGCAACACAGCTTTGCAATCTCTAGACGTGATGAACGACAACCTCCACGTAGTGAAGCTAATCGATGAAACATCATTCACACCATCAATTTCAATAGGGTCAAATCCTCATCTATTCATTAAAATATGACAAATCATCCTCTCACAATAAGCAACGTGTAAAGTTTTATTAATGTTTTAAGAAATTTTTATTTAAAAGATTGCAAATAAAAATTTCTTTAAACAAAAAACTTAAGACTCAATAGATAACATTAGTAAACAAGAAAATTCTAGATTGTTGGAATTATGGCAAGGCGATCGAGTCAATAGTTGATTAATAGTATAAAGACTTTATTATATGGTCTCCATAAATTTCATAATATTAAGTAACAACGAATAAGTCATTTCTATGGAAATAAAATAAAATAAAATATTAATATTATTCTTGTTTTCGACCCAATAAAATCTAAATGAAAGTTACGTAAGGTAAAATGGTTGCAGCAGGAGAGAGAGCTTAATATTAATTTAATTTAAAAATGGGGGGTTTTTTCTAACATAAGCGGGAGAGAAGGGTAGCGTAGGTTAGTGGAGGAAGTGATGACGTAATGGGCAGAGGAAGAAATTAGTAAACGGCGGAGAAAGCTTTGGTTTTATAGGACCACATGCTTTTTTACCCACACGAATATTTATTCCCTTTTCCACTCTTCTCCTCCGCGCGTGTACACCACGCTCCTCTCAATTTACCACTATTAATTACTTTATTAAAGGTGGATAATAAGATCTCTCATTTCTATGGTTGTTGAACTTAAAAAATATCATTACACTTTAAAAATTATTTTATAAATTTATGAACTTTGGATTTAGTATCGATCATGAAATTTAAAGTTTTTATTAGACAATTTGAAAAGGCTGAAATTTATTGAAGTTTAAAATTTTGAAGCTAAACGTGTAACTTAACCTAACATTTATTTAGGATTATTTTTAAATATAGAAAAATGAATCAAAATATTTATAAATATAGTAAAATTTAATTGTCTATCTGACATAGACCGCAATAAACTACTGTGTCATCATGATAGACGCAAATAGTAGGATCTAACCTGGTTTATTGCAAATAGAGAATGATATTTTGCTATTGTCTATAAATATTTTCCGTCATTTAAAATAGATTTTCTTTTATTTACTAGATTTTTAAAATCAATGTAAATTATGATTATGGATATGGAGGGAAACTTATGCAGTTTGATTTTTTATTTATTTATTTATTTATTTATTATTTTTTAAAAAAAAAAAGATTCTTAAGACTACAAAATCGATTTAATGAAATTCGTTTGACAAATTTAATTTTAGAAGACCGTTTGTAGATTCCGCAGCTTAAATAATAGTAAAAGTTATGAAAAACATTTTTTTAAAATGTATTTGGCATATCTATATTTTGTTTTTAAAATTCTAAAACAGAACTATATTGGAAAAAAAAATATAGAATCTCATATTATAAACTCATTTATTTGTGTTAAATTAAAATATATTTAATATAATATAATATGATATAAAATATGCAGACTGTTTTTCATTAAATCATTTATTTTCAAAATTTCTGATTAGCTCAATACACCTCATTAATGTTTGAGTTACTTGATTCAACATTAATGGCTTAAATGACCCTTTTATAGGCACATTATGGTGTTGACCTTAGATGGGTGTGAATTAGTTTACCCTTTTACTATTTTCAATCTCATTTATAACTAAACAAAAGTTTTCAAGATCAATCATGTGGATGCAATTACCATCCAATCAAATTGTTTGGACCAATGATTTTAGTAATAATTATGGATTTATAATATCAAAATAAATATAATTCAACTAATATGAAACTTGTACTATCGATCTTGTGGTCAAAGATTCGTTATATGTTTTAATTCAGTATTGTATGTTAATGTGAATATAATCCTAGTGGTAGTTTGACTTGCACTTTCTCTCTTGAAGTTCGAAGTTCAATTTTCCATCTTGTATTATCTTAAGAGAAAGTCATATTGTTGCAATATCGTATTATTAGACCTCAAACAAAAATCTCCGAGTGTTGTTTATTGGTTGGTTTTGAACTATTCAATTAATAATAATATTTAATGAGGAAAAGCCAACATTAAATTTTCTCCTTATTTTCCTAATATCTTAGAATTAGAATTTTTGTCCACATATTAATGTATCAAATTAAGTGTAACATGTAGAAACAATTAAAAAAAAAAAAGACTCGAACTAGGAAAACCTAGTAAAAGTTTCTAATTTCTATACTATATCTTTCATAAAATTTAATAAAGTTGTTATTAGAGATGTCTATTTATCTTGTGGGATTAAAATCCATAGAAACTCGCCTCTAACGATCAAGGAGGGGAGTCCTTGATTGGACGGATAATGAGGAGGGAATTGGGAGAATTTTCTCTCCGTTGGCTAAACAGAGACGTTGATTATATTTTATCCCTGGCACTTAGCCTCGTCCTGTCTTATGGACATCTCATTAATAAAACACGCATGTTAAAAAAATCCAAGAGGTTAAATTATACAATTTTTTTTGCTCTTATTAACTCGCATATGTGTATTCTTTTTTTTTTTAAAAAAAATTAAGTTAAATGTTGAATTTCATTTACATACTTTAATATAATTATCTCTTGATGACCTAAATAGAACATTTGAGAACAAGAATTTTGAACCCTCTTATGGCTCCCAACATTTCACCTTGTTTATAATTCTCAAAATTTATAAATTACAAGTAATTTTTAGATAAAAATCATATGACAAAGTCATTAGCAAAAAATTTCTCTAGGTTAAATATACTTAATCCTAATGTCTGAACCTCATAAAAGAAAAGTATATTTGTTGATCATAAATATATAAATAACATGAATTAATTAAGGGTGTATATTAGTTGACTCGGACTAAGTTAAGGAGATTTTTTGGACCAATTCAAAAATTCAAATTAATCGGATTGACTACCCGAATGAGACCCAAATATGGTCTCCAATCCAACTCAACCTAGCCCTTAAAATTCCGGTTGGGTTGTCGATTTTCTTTAAGTGTTTTTTTTTGTTAACTTAAAATACTTAATTTTTTCTATAACACATAATAATAATTAAAAGTTATTAAAACTCAAATAATTAAAATCCAAGATATTTATTACAAACTTTAAGCAAACATCATAATAATATATATAAGTTATAATATTTATAGTTATAACAAAAATATTTTTTAATAATATTAGAAATTCAGGTTGGGAGGGTCAACCTAAATTTTTAAAAGTGTAACATGAACCCAACTCAACCCCAAAAAAATGTAAAAATTCCACCCAACTTAACCCTTATAATTTTAGTTGGGTAGTCGAGGTTGTTCGGGTTGTCGGGTCATTTGAACACCGCTACTATTAATTTTTAAGTTTCTTTTTTTTTTTAGTCCAAATTAGGGGTGAGAGGATATAAACCATGAACCTCTTGATCTTTAGCACACGTATATCAGTTGAGCTAAGCTCTCGTTGGCATTAATTTTTAAGTTTCACCTAGTACTGACACTACAATTAATATTTGTCCGTAGTTCATTAAAAGAATTATGGGCTTTAATGTCGGTTTAAAACCGACATTAAAACCCAGAATTATTGTCCACTTTTTTCTATTATTGTCCGTTTTTTATAAATACCATGTCCGTTTTTTCAATTATTGTCCAAAACTATTGTTCGTGTATTCGATATAATTATTGTCCAATCCATTTTTAATGTCGGTCACAAAGTTAAAAACGGCATGTCCCTAAAACCAAGGTAATCAACCTGTATATGCACAAAATAAATTCTTAATTACTTTCACAAATTCATAATAATAAGTTACCAAAGAGGAATTGGAGATGATAATTTAACCCTAAAACCAAGGTAATCAACAAATTACCAAAACTCATAAGCGTTACATAGAAAAATTAAAATTTTGATCCAAACAAGAGCGAGAACTTACTTTTACAGCAATTGAGCTTTCTTACCTCAGGACACCTTCTACACATTCATCAATGAAAGTAAAAGATCTTGTTTGAAGACCATTTCCCCACATCTCAAACTTGTCTACAAAAGTGAGGGCCTTTTTGCAGAATGCAGCAGGAGCCTTTTCCCTTCCACCTATATGAATGAACCGATAGCATTAGATCTTACATTATGAATTATCTAGAGATAACATAAACATTTTTTGCATTTGGATCTACCTTTCCATGTTCCAAATGGACCATAAATGTTGTGGAACCTCCCAATTCAGCATTCAATACCGATATCCTCAGTATAATGTTTGCACAACTCCTCTGTAGCAAGCTTATCCAAACCATAAGCATCTTGGGGCTATAAAACAAATGTTAACACGGTTTTACTAAGCACATATCTAACAGTTATTTCATTTCCAAATCATGAACACATAAGTAAATATGAACCTCAGCAGGCCAAACCTGACTCTTTCAAGCTCACATTAGTTTCTAATTGCTTAAATTCAGGGTAGATGAAAGCACTAGAAGCATATAAAAACATACACTCACATGATAAAAGATCAAACTATCTGTTGAGTACTTCATTTCTCATTGGTAAGGACAAAACCAACAACAAAGAAGGGAATAATCTCAGATTAAAAAGATTTAGAATACAAAATATTCCTCTTTAAAAAATGTCTAGCTCATTCTGACCCCACCCCCCACTGACAAGCCATAACTCTAAAGCATAAAAACATTGACCAACCAACCTTGTACCATTAAAGATTCAAAGTATGCCTAAACACCATAAATTGAGAAAATTTTCCTTGAAAACCAACCTCTTTAACTCCATTGATTCTTGCAGCTTCAAGCATATTAAAGCTGATCATGGTGTTATTAATAACAGAGTGATTGGACTAGATGAAGCCCATACCACCTATATTAGCAGCCAGATTGAAGACATGGTCAACTTTCTCAGTCACCTTCATGCAATTATCCATAACTTTGAGATCAACTAGATGGAATTCATGGTAGAACATATCCTCTGTCACGTGTTCATTCTTTTTCCAGTCAGAAACAATGATGTAATGCCCTTCACTCTTCAAACGCCTAGCAATGTGCAAAATCTTCAAACTTAATATGCAAAATACACACACCATCAGTATAAAGTCATAATGGTCAAAATCCAATGCACAACAAAAAAGAATTCCGAAGTTTTGTATCCCTCTCTCTTTTTAGGTTGGCATAACAAAGAAAGAGAGTACAAACTCTACCGATAGTATGGACGAATCTGTTACATGGAGCTACTTGCCAATCTGGAAGTGATGTCGCTAAGGCTAAGACTGATTCCTTTCTTTACTAGGCTATATCATAATTAAATAAGATTGACTAATGGATCAAACAAGAATAAACAAGCAAGCAAGCTTTTAGAATCACAAAGTCATCATGAAACTATAAACATGTCACACCCACAAACTATACATCCAAGTGTCTAAGAAAGAAGCCAAAACAAATAATATAGCCTCAAAACTTACAAATAAGTAACATATCATATTTATCTTAACTACCTCATCATTGAAAGTAGCACAACTATAAATGTTACATTGTATAAACATGGGGTAGGAACTCATATCTTGTCTTTTATCCAACCTTTCAAATTAATTAATGCTCTTTGACCTGTTTACATTACCAAAGTGATTGAGGCTTTAAAATGTTATGTTTAATTCTTAAGTTGATAAAAAAAAAACTTTCATAATCACAAAGTTACCACAAAACTATAAACTTGTCATACCGACAAACCATATATCCAAGTGCCTACGTGACATTTTAACATCTGGGTTGTAGGGTAACTCCCATTCCAAACACTAACCATCATAGGTCGAGTAGTACTTGTGAGCAACAAGAATCGATGCCTAATGGGAAAAAAAAAACCTCTACACATGGAAAAAAGATTGATATCTTGTTTATGAACAAAAACTCTCAACTTTGAAACTTTCACACTTACATTTGTAAAATCGACCCAACACCAGTCATTTCATGATATCATCCAAATTCTTGAAGAGCTTCATTTACCATTTTATTACAAAATTGGACTAGCTGCAAGAATTTTCTCAGCCATTTTACTGTCTTTATCCACTTGGTAAGTATGTATCCCTTCATAATTCTTCTTGAACAGACCCTCAACTTCAACAATCTTTGGTTATAGGCATCGTTGTCTGACCACTGTTGTTCAAAGGATCACAAACAAAAAAGGTTTAAGACAAAGGATTGAAAGTGAAAATGTGATCAGAATTCATATTCAACTAACCGTGTTTATTGAGAATGTGCATAAATGGTACATTCAAGGCAAAATTCTTGTAGTGAATGTATTGGATCTAGAGTTCCCCAAGAAAAAGCATATACCAAATCTTTACTCCTTTATTGCACCTGCAAAACAAGAAAACTCAATAGTTGAATAAATGAGAGAATCTTCTTTTTCAAGATCTTGAAGAAGATAAGCTTGATTACCTAGATATGAGCTACGAAGACGATGGAAAATTTTTGGCAGCATAATGCTGCTACCACAACAAAACCAAAAATTTACCTTGAACCCGTTCAAAGAAACACACTCCCAATAATATTCCACAACCACTTGTTCTCAACATAACTATCAGAATTCCCAAAAAATAAATATTAAAAAACACATACATCAATAAGCAAATTTAGCCCACAATGTACTTCAAATCTCAAAAGTTGTCACAAAAACAACAATGATTTACAAAAACTTTCCTTGTAGGTTTCTTCAGACATTCAAACATAAACAACAATGATTTACAAAAACTCAGATCTGATTGCTCACTTGACTTCAAATCTCAAAAGTTGTCACATGGGCGTTTGATCTTATATCTCCAGATTCATGAACTCAGTTCCTATCAATGAAAAGAAAAGCCAAAAAAACAAAAACTCAGCAAAGTTCAAAATTCCATCAATCCAAATAAATATCACAATAAACACAAAATCTACAAAAAGAAGTGGTTTCAAAAGCCAACAAACACAAGTAGTTAGCATAAGAAATGAGAACTCTAAACAACCATCTATCAAATAAGAAATGAGAACTCTAAAGATTAATTTCAAGACTCGTGTCCTTAGAGTTAAACTCTTTCTATAAATACTTCAAGAAAAGCTAACAATGAATAAAATACCTTACAGATGAAAACATACACAAATCTAACATGTAGTTCTATGGAGCAATAACAAAATCTAAACATCCAACAATCAATCAATAGATCAGGATTTACACATAACAAAGTTAAGAAAATACCTCTCTCTTCTTTCATTTCTCATAAACATCAAAATGATGTTCTTGACATTTGTTCTTCTTCGAGCGATGTTCTTCAAGACCTATAGTATTTGGAAAAAGAGATTTTCTCTAATACGAACTTAAATTTTGTTGTTTCTTCAAGTTCATAAATTGTTCTGAAACAATAAGAGAAACAATTGCATAACACTTCTATTTCTAAAAAATTATTCACATAAACACAAAACAATGTGCTGAAAGCACAATCCTTATGATGAGAGATCTCGACCTTACACTTTGATGGCTGATATTAGAACTTGGCACTTCTGCAGATTGTAGACTTCGAATGACTAAACTTTTCTTTTCTATGTTGTAGAGAAAATAGAGAGAAAAGAAAAGAGAAAACCAAAGGAATGCTGCCGGAAATCGCAGGGACAATGAGGCTTCAGTCGTCTAGGTGAAGAGATGTAAAGCTGGAGGTCGTCTAGACGATAAGGGACGAGTTGTCTAGACGATGAAGGCTTTACTGAAGATCGTCTAGACGATGAAGTTCAAGAAGATGGTCGTCTACACGATAGGGGTGCCGAAGTAAACAATCGTTGGCTAAAAGCTACACGATCGATGGATCAAAGGTACACGATAGAAGAAGACGATCGGGAAGAAGATGAACACGATGGTTTTACTTGGTTCGGCTAAGGATAGCCTACGTCTACGGAGAAGCTGACGGGAGTTTTATTAAAGATTACTACAAGATAAGTCTCAAGCTTTTTGATCACTCTGTATAATTTTTCTCTCACACTCTTTACAATTAGCTACACAATGTATTTAAAGGTAGCTTGAATGTAACAGATATGTAACTGATTTGAAGTTATTTTTCACCTTTCTGTATAACAATCTCCACCTTGAAATAAACTTCAAGTTTTCTTCAGCTTTTCTGATCTGACTGTCTTCTTCTTTAACCTTTGTCCCTCAGCTCAAACCCTATAATATCAAGGCACTTCTGAAGTTTGAGCTGAGTGACTGTCTTTCTCAACATGTCGGAGGCATTCTCTGAGGTATGTACTTTCAGAACTTCAATCTGTTTAGCTTCCATCTACTGTCGAATGAAATGATATCTAACATCTATATGTTTGGTTCTGTTATGGTACTGAGGATGCTTAGATAAATGTATTGTACTCTGATTATCACAAAATATCTTTACTGTATTCTGTTTAATTCCGAAGTCACATAGGAGACCCTTTAGCCATACGTCTTCCTTCACTGCCTCTGAAAGAGCAATGAACTCTGCTTCAGTAGTAAAAAGGGCTACCACTAATTGTAAAGTAGCCTTTCAGCTTAGGACACACCTTTCAAATAGGAAGATATACCCTGATAATTACCTCTTATTGTCTAAATCTCCGGCATAATCTGAGTCAACATACCCAATCAGCTCTGGTTCACTATCTGGAAGCTGTTAGTACATTAGTTTAGCATGACAAGTACCCTTAAGATACCTCATTATCCACTTTGTTGCCTCTCAGTGCCTCTTACCCGGATTAGCCATGTATCTACTCACTAGGCTAGTAGCATAGGCGATGTCAGATCTTGTAGATACCATTAGATACATTCAACTACCCACAACTTGGGAATAGGGGACTGTTGACATTATCTACTGATGTTCAATATTTGATTCTCTGGTGAATTTTCTGCTGAAAGTTTGAAATGGTTAGCAATAGGAGTAGTCACTACTTTAGTCTTTGTCATTTGATACTTCTTTAACAATTTACTGCAATATTATGACTGATCAATGCTTAGAATACTAGTTTTTCTATTTCTAATAATGTCAATGCCTAGTATTCTTGTTGCAATTCCCATGTCTTTCATTTCGAACACTGACTTGAGTAGATCTTTTACTTTATTCAGTTCTTTCATAGTTTCTCCTGATAAAAGCATGTCATCCACATATAGTAACAAGTAGATAGGATGAGTGTAGGACTCTGTATTTATGTAAACACAGCTGTCATAGGAGCTTTTATAAAAACCATTCTTTTGTACAAAATCACTAAACCTTCTGTTCCAACATCTAGGGGACTGTTTGAGGCCATAAATAGACTTTTTAAGTAGGCAAACATAGTCTTCTTTCCCTCTAACCTCATACCCCTTTGGTTGGCTCATATAGATAACTTCCTTTAGGAAGCCATGTAGAAAAGTTGTTTTAACATCTAGTTGCTCCAGCTCTAAGTTATTTTGAGCCACAATAGACAACAATAATCTGATAGAAGTCTGTTTGACCACTGGAGAAAAAATCTCATTAAAATCAACACCTGGCCTCTGTGTAAAACCCTTAGCAACCAGCCTAGCTTTAAATCTAGGTCCTTGATCATTAGGGAAACCTTCCTTCAACTTGTACACCCATTTGAATGCAATTGGCTTGCATCCTTTTGTCAAAGGTGTCAACTCCCATGTGTTGTTTCTCACTAGTGAATCAATCTCTTCATTCATAGATTCTATCCACATCTTAGCTTTAGAACAACTCACTGCTTCTTCAAAGGTTGAGGGTTTTGAATCATTAGATAAATCAGAAGCATTCAAAGCTAAGTAGTCTTCATACTTGAAGGTGGCACAATGTTTCTTCTCTGCCTATCTCTAGCTAGGTTGTACCTTCTCAAGTCTGGTTCTTCTTGCTCGGGATCAATAGTAGCATCTTCCAGTTCTTCTTCTAGATGAGGTAGCTGATCAAAAAATGATTAAGAGTTTGAAGGATCAGAAGTAGGGATTAGAACTTGCTCCTCCTCAATTTTATCATTCTTCACTTGAGGTACTGAAACATTAGGATTAGATCTCTGCATATACATTTTATCTTCTCTGAAAACAACATCTCTACTGGTAATGCATCTCTTCTCAGTAGAGTGCCACATTATAAACCCCTTAACATCTTCTGTGAAGCCCAAAAACATACACTTCACAGCTCTGCCAGCTAATTTCCCTTTACTCTGATGAACAAAACCAGTGCAACCAAACACCCTTAGGTTATTTAGGTTAGGAGGCTGTATGGTCCACCTTTCTTCAAGGGTTAAAAGGTTAAGAGATGTACGAGGCCATTTATTTAGTGTATAGACAGTGTATGAGGCTGCCTCTGCCTAAAATTTCTCAGGAAGTATAGCATCAGACAATAGGCTTCTTACTCTCTCTATTATTGTTCTGTTCAACCTCTCTGCCACCCCATTTTGCTGAGGTGTATACCTAATTGTCTTGTGTCTAGTTATACCATGCTGTCTACAAAAAAACATTAAACTCCTCTACACAGTACTCAAGCCCATTATCAGTTCTTAGACACTTAATTTGACAGTTAGACAATTTTTCAACCATCATCTTCCATGGATCAAAGGTACACGATAGAAGAAGACGATCGGGAAGAAGATGAACACAATGGTTTTACGTGGTTCGACCAAGGATAGCCTACGTCTACGGAGAAGCTGACGAGAGTTTTATTAAAGATTGCTACAAGATAAGTCTCAAGCTTCTTGATCACTCTGTACAATTTTTCTCTCACACTCTTTATAATTAGTTGCATAGTGTATTTAAAAGTAGCTTGAATGTAACAGATTTGTAACTGATTTGAAGTTATTTTTCACCTTTCTATATAACAGAAACCTACAAGGAGAGTTTTGAAGTACTAAACTAGAACAAAAATCTTGAAGTATACAAACCCAAATACCCATTTTGCCTCTTTCTTCTTCCACTTGTTCAAAGTGTCCACTATAGAAACATACCCATTTTGCCTATTTCTTGATGTCTTTTCTCTACAATCAAATAATGTAGAAACCAAAAAAAAAAAAATCCACATGCAAGTTTTAGGGATAGAAAACAAGAACAAAGAGACACTCCAATTGAACTCCACCAACTAAGGAACTTGGTACTGTTGGCCTACCTACAATCGTTTGGCTACTTAAGCCAAGCAAGAGAACACTATTCAATATCAACTGGAAAAGTTAAATCCATAAAAGAATACTCATTAAAGCTTGCTCAAGATGAAAGACATAGAACAGCTATAGTCAATAACAGTATAGAAACTCACACAGATATAAAAAAGAAGGCAGGTATTAACAACTAACATGAAAAAATCTGCAGAACAATATTCAATTGTGTCAAGACCAAAAGGCAATAGAAACTAACAATGAGAACTTGAAGAAAAGCTACCAAATGATGATATGTTATACATTTTCTTTAGTTAGTCTGAAGCAATTGTTCTTACTAAAAAAAAAATACATCACTATACATTTTAGCCTCATCTATGACAAGTTGAAAAGTGCAACTTCTCATATATATAAAATAGTTGCTTTGTTTGTCGGAGTAAGGGAAGAGAGGGCTTGGTTTGCCGTTGATGGTGTGAGCGTTGGAGGCTTGGGGTGGAAGTCCCAATTTGTTGGCTTGATTAACTAAGGTTTCAACATCTGAGTTCCACCCTTCTCCTATATTTACAGATTTACGGGTTACATCAATTGTGTATGTCAAATATCAGGAGTAAAATAAAAGCAATTGTCACAAAAATCTTTGAGCTCATTTGTTAGAGCTCTATTTTCAAAAGTTAAAAGTTATTTATTAACTTTTTTCTTTTCGAGGGATTCATTTTCGGTCAAATTTAAAAATTGAGAAGTAAAGTATTGAAAATTATGGGGATATTTGGCCAAGAACGAACTTGGCGGCGCGCAGCGGAGACACGTGAATGGCGGTGCGTGGCTGTGGCGCTTTGGCGGAACGAGTAGCAGATCCGGACGACTGATGAGACGTGGGCGATTGGGTGCGGTGGCACGGGTTACACGACAAACAGACCTGCACAGAGGCCAGATCTACACCACGATAGACTCTTCACCCACGATCGATGGATGAATGGCAAGGGCTTGGAAGAGAGAAGTGAGAAAGAAGAGGGCCTGAAGAGGGAAGTGTGAGAATGAGAGGAAAAAGAAAATAGGGGGAGAGTGAAGAGGAAAATGAAAAAAATGGGAGGAAAATAGAAAGTGAAAGGATAAATTAAGTGGTCTTTAATGTTGGTTTAAAATCGACATTAAAGGTACCCCTACAATGTCGGTTTAAAACTGACATTAAAGATCCACTTTTTTTAAAAAAACAAAACCGAGATCATACATTCAATTTTACTTTTTCCAACTGACATTAAAGCCCAAAATTCTTGTAGTGATTCTTCCGTATATTACATTGATAATTACCCATTAATAAATAGTATTATGTATCACAAATTATAGATGTTGTATTGATGAAGATTAACATGGAGTAATATATTAGCCATATAACAAATGACAATGGGATAATTATAGATATGGTAAAATAAAAGAAATCCAGGAATTTGGTTTATGATATAATTAAATTAATGGCATGTGAGATAGAAAGAATATAAAATAAAAATTAGGACACCCTTGGCTTAGTGATAGTTGCTCATGCAAAACTTTATTATAAGTTGATTTTAAAATAAATATTCACATTTTTAATATTCACTGGCATTGAGACAACTATAATGTATGACCAACATCCAAGTGGTAGTTCACATTATGATGTGGCAGACATTTGTTCCACAACAAATTTATTATATGCTCATAAATGTAATAAGAGTAACAAACCATTACAAGCCAATATATTCAATGTCTCATTTGTCAAATAAAATATCATTTTTCATCCGGTACTTATAATGGTCTACATTTTAATATTTTTCATTAAAATAACCGTATATAATTTAAGTGATATAAAATTTGTATTTTCAACTTTATTATTAAAAATTTAATTAAAAATATTTAATTTTGTATTTTCGATAAATGGTAAATTTAATTTATATATTTTCAATAATCTACGTACAAAAAATTGATACTCTACAACTTTATGGAGAGACGGTTAATAAAATCTATTTTATTATTATTATTATTATTATTATTATTTTACCAACTCTTTTTATTTTATAAAAGAAGTAAAAAAAAAAAAGGACAACTTTTTTAATAAAAAAAAGTCAATATTAAACAAACAACATGAAATTATAGGATTAAATCATTAAAGATATAAGGATTAAAATTAAATATTCAAAATTATAGGACTAAAATGTAAGGAAACAAAAAAAAGTAATAAATAAATTCAACATACATTTCAAAAGGAATTTAAAGTAAGGACATCAAGTTGTGTTTGTCTTTGTACGATAGTATCATATTATTTATTTTAAATTTAAGGCTACATGACATTTACTTTTAAGCTTCATTTAACATTTTTTTTTCTTTTGGTACTAATGGAAGATGGTTCTTCTAAATCAATATATTCCAAAATACAACATATAGTATTAGAGTTTTAAGGCTCTATATTCAGTTCAGCTGACATGCGACCACATCATTCAGATCATCTTATTCTGTTTAGTGAAACACAAATCTACTGTCGATTCTATCTCTTGCCTGTGCCAAGATCTATCATCATGAACTCACTCTGACTTGATCTCGCACCACTCCGGTATCATGTTGTATTTTGAAATATTTTATTAAATTGAATAATCAAGTGTATATTACAATAGAGAGTATAAGTCTAAGTATGCATAAAGAATATAACAAGAAAGTAAAGTATAATAAGAAACGTCTGATAAATTGGCTAAATTTCAGGTATTGACATAATGCATATGCGTTAACAATACCTAAAATCTTTTTTGGATTATGTTTGTACGTCCCTAAGTAGGGGTGTTCACGGTTCGGTTCGGTTCGGTTTGACACTCAAACCGAACAAATCACAAATTTTAGAAATTATTTTTCTGAAATTGAATGGTTCGGTTTCGCTTTTTTTTTTTTTAAGGTTTTTCCTTGTTTTTCATGTCTTCTAAATTTATATGATTTGATCATAATGTTTTTAAAAAAATAGTTAAACAATAACACTACAAGTTCAACAACAAATTTAAATATATAGTCATTGTTTGGTATTACTAGTCTAGATTACTAATAACACTACAAGTTCAACAACAAATTTAAAAATTATTTCAAAGTCTAAAAATATAAGTATTACAAACATAAAAGGTTTTTGTTCCACAAACAATGACATAAAAGTTCCAAAGTGCACATCACTAAATTTAAATACAAGTCATACAGATATAAAAGTTCGAAAGTCCACCACAATAAATAGTAAATAAAAGTCCTACAAATATAAAAGTTCCAATTCCATTAAACATAAATACAAGTACTACATCACAAACATAAAAATTTCAAAGTCCATCAAATATAAATAAAATTACTACAAACATTAAAGTTCTAAAGTCCACCAAACACAAAAGTTACAAACTTGTTCAAGCCACCTTCTTCTTCACATTCTTCTTATTCTCCTTCTTCTCCTTCTCCTTCTTCTCCTTCTCGTTCCCCTCCTTCATTTTCATCTCTAAACTTGTTTTGAAGTCTACAAAAATGATTCTTATTAAAATACTAATTATATAAATAATATATTTGACGTAGAGAAAGAATGTTATAAAGATATGGACCTTCTTCAATAATTACAATATCCTCAAAATATCTTTGAAGATCAACGCTAATTGCTTTCGAACGTAACCAATTTTGTGCACATACAAGTGCCTCAACTGTGGTTGGAGCTAACGTGGAATGAAAAGGATCAATTACTCTCCCACTAGTATTGAATGCAGACTTAGAAGCAATTGTGGATACCGGAATTGCTAAAAGATCTCGTGCAATTTAGTTAAGAACCTTATATCTAGAAGAATTTCCTTTCCACCAATCTAAGATATCAAATTTCTCCCCACATTTAATAGGAGGCTCTAATAAGTAAATATCAACTTTTGTATCCACACTTAGTGTATCCTCTTCCTCCATATCTTCAAAATCAAAACGAAAAATGTCTGAAGCAATACTAACAGTAGAAGTAATAGTTCTAGATGAAGATGTAGTATTCAAAGAGTTACTACTACTAATATTACTACAAACCGAAGGTTGACTCATACTTGCACAGTCTTTGAACACTTGAGATGATGAAAGTGAACATGAAGATGAAGCATGGGTATACAATGACAAAGTATATTTAGCAAACACTTTCCTCAAAACAAACTCCATTTTATTTCCTACTTCTTTTGCTGTATCCATATCAAAATAATTGATTCAGACAATACATAAGAGACTTCATCATGTAACGTGGGTCCAAAACAAAAGCAACATGCAAAAAGAAATTTGTTTTCTCACTTTACCCCTAATACTTATCCCCCAATACTTATCATACTTCACTTGTATTTTCAAAGCATGTCACGCAAAAGCAAATTATTAGGACCAACTACACTTGAATATTTCTTTATTCAATTCTGAATAATACTAATCTCATGGAAGACTCTGTTAGAAGTAACATAAAGAGACCCTGAAAGCCTAATAATTACTTCATAGAATACAGACAAGAATTTAGTAAAAATTCTAGCAATTTCCCAATCTTTTGTTGGGATTGGTGTCCTAATTATCCCGGAGTCTCGTTGCTTTATAAAGATACATATTGTTCAATGAATAAAATAAGTGTTATTTAATTCTGGCATTTACTCATATCCAATAAACAAAGCTCATTGGTTATCTTATGTGAACTTAAGCATGTATATGTGATATACAGTGGATCATGCCTTAAGTGATAACCTAAATCAGTCTGTAGTATAAGGATTAAGGTGGGATACCTGATCCTAGTGATACTACGGATACGACTCGCTTTGTAGAGGTTTGCAAATGTTGTAAACTACTACAGATGGTAAATCCTGACCATTCGTGTGGAGACGTGGAACGGGGGTGTCCTATACATTGAGTTTGTATAAGACCTGGACCACGAAATAACTAGACTCTGTATATAATGTCGTTGATACTAGAGACTTGCATCTCACCTAAACGACCATAGGTGACACGACCTCAACCCTAAATGTTTTGGGAACTCCTGCCTTTGAGGACGGTCCTTTGATTAGTATGGGTGAGAGTGGTCAAATTGCCAACTCAACATGTCTACCTTTTTGGGGACTTGTCTGATCTGGGAGTTGGGAACTCAATCCATAAGATGAAATTCACTCCTTTCCCGAAGCAGGGATAAGTAGAGAGATTGCTCTCTTAAGGGCTGATTCTAGGGCTTGAACATAGTGGCCACAGCTTCTCTTTGGAAGAGAAGACTCAGTCATAGTAGGACTATGACTTATGTTCATTAGAGAGATCAGTGGTACTTAAGGAGATAGATGTAAGTATAGGGGCATAACGGTTATTGGCCCAGCTGTACTTACGAGCGATCTGTGAAGGATTGTCGCACTGCTGATTAGTTAAGATGGACACATAATATATCTGTAGTAAGGAGAGTTCAGCTGTCGGTCTTTAATGGAGTGTCTGACAGTTAACGGATGGTAGATCTCGTGACTATAGAGTTTAGTCAGTTATTTATATATTGTTGGAGCTTCGGAGCTACAGGTCCATGAGGTCCCCTTGGTAGCTTGAATTCATGTTGAGGATCAGTTCTTGGTGTTGATTTGAAATGTTCAAATTGACAAGAGGTATTTTGATTATATATGATATAATCGGTATGATGTATAAGATACATCTAGTGAAGGATTGATGTAAATGAGATTTACATTAAGTACCATGGAATAGAAAAAGAACTATGGTTTATATGTTTCATGAGATGAAATATTAAAACTATAGGTTATAAATATAGTATGATAAGTTGGTTATCATTTATATTTATAATAATATTAATTATTAGATAATTAATACTTTTTCTTTTAAATAACCAAAGTAGTGGATGGTTATTGGATCAAGGTAACCGTGAGTTTAAAAGGAAATTAGTTTCCTATTTTGAAATAAAGTTTTTACAAACATTTGAAAAGAAGTTTTGAGTTTTCTCTCGGCGTATAGAAACTCATGGTGGTTTTCAAGTAAATACAGATTTACTAAACGACGGCTAGGCGAGTTAAACGATCGTGCAGGTGTGAGCTAAACGATCGTGCAATCTTTACTAAATGATCGCATAGCTTTGCTAGACGATCGCTGGCCCAAGGTAAACGATCGTGTAGTATCTGTAGGCAACAGACCGAGCTAAACGATAAACTAAATGATCACATAGCTTTATCTAAACGATTGAGCATCGACCTATACGATAGGTCTCCGCCATCTCCTATTTTCCCAGTCATGTACGCGATCGGTGTTTTCCTCCTTCGTCTGCCTCATACCAAGTCGGAACAGAGCCCACCCTCTGGATTCTCACATCGAGAATACCAAGGTCGCCTTGTTAGTGGTGTCAGACTCAACTCGACATCATCGAGGTTTTCTAGAGGACGTTCGTGGTACTGTGAAGGCCGTTCGTGTTACGCAGAAGTTCATGACCGAGGAGATCGTTGAGGATTAGCGTGAAGTTTTCGTGCAGTGTTCATGTTGTGTTGCGGTCGTGTAGATCGAGTGTTCGTGGTTGTTGTTGTTCGAGCAGTCGTGCAACGGAGCATGGAGATGTTTCTGCCTATGTGCGTAGCGTTTACTCTTTGTTCCTTTGTTTTTTATATGTTGTAATTTCTGTATCAATCGCATAACCGTTTATTTGAAGTCGACTGTAAATGATTTGTTGATTCATGATTGTAATTTAGAATAGTCTTGCTTTTGCTGCTCACGGAAATCTTGTTTCCGATTTCCTTCATCTTTGGTAGTTGGTTTACTCTCTTCATTCAAGTAGACTGTGTCGTAGTCTTCTAACATCTCAAATGCTTTTTCAAACTTTTCAACTGCATCAAGCATCAAGTATGTAGAATTCCATCTAGTTTGAACATTAAGACACAACATACTCTTAGTATATGTTCTCCTCTTCAATACACTTCTTAAATTTAACAAGTCTAGCAATGAAGATCTAATAAACCTCACGACATTTTGAATTCGAATTAATGTATCATTCACATCTTTCAGACCATCACAGACAATCAAGTTCAATATATGTGCATAACACTTAACATGCAAGAAATCCCCATTCAACACAAACCCATGTTTAAAATGCTTATTTAGATAAGCAATGGCTGTATCATTTGATGAAGCATTATCAACAGTTAATGTCAAAACCTTGTCAATACCCTACTGTTTCAAACATTTATCCACCTCTTTTCCTATTGTCTCCCCTCTATGATTCTCAATATGAGATAAACTAATAATTCTCTTATGTAGCTTCCATTTTCTATCAATAATGTGTGCAGTCAAAATCATGTAATTAATATTTTGAATCGATGTCCAAGTATCAGTCGTAAGTGAGACTTTATATCCTTCCTCCACAAAATATCTCTCAATTGTTCTCTCAAGCTAGCATGATTTTCTAAAATATCTCTAGCAATTGTAGTTCGAGAAGGAATAACAAAATTTGGTTATACTAACATCAAGTTTCCTTCCACAAACCTCCTAAATCCCTCGTTCTTCACAAATTTAAATGACAACTCATCAATTATGATCATCTCAGCAATTAATCTTCGAGCATTCTCAATAGTAAACATCTTATAGTTCACTATTTTTTATTACCGCCTCCATCATTATCTTTATTTTTAAATACCAACTTCGTTTGCGTTATTTCTAACTTACTGTCTTTTATCTGATAAGAATTTTTTTTACAGTAATGTTCAAGATGCATTCTCAATGTTGAATTTTCATTCCTTCTTGGATGACATGCAGACACCATACCATAATAATTACATTTAGCATGTGGATTATCATTACTATACTCAGAACATTTAGTAAAATTATTCCGTACCATAGATGTATTTTTCCTCTTCTTTCGAGTTGGTTGTAGTTCTGGTGGAGGCATGCTAATCTCAACAACAACATCATCATTTTTGTTCACAATAGAACAATTGTTGCTCTTGCTAGCAGTCTCAGTCTCAGTATTACTATCCGTATTGGTCAAGCTCATCGACATCGTGCCTACTACCTAGTGCCTACAATATACAAACTAAAAGTAAAACCCTAACCCAAACGTTTCATTTATGTATTATTTTTACTTTATTAATAAACTAAACTGTAAATGAAATCTCTAAATTTTAAATTCTAATATGGCATATTTTGTATATTTTCAACAATATTGGTACATCAAATGGATAGAGAATAAAAAATTTAACATATTTTCTAAAATTGATGGAATAGATATTTTATTGCAACTATGTGCCTCAAATAACTTTTTAGTCTCAAAATTTTGATTCGATTTGTGATTATTGTGGAAAATATTGTTAATATTCAATAAAAATTCGTACACATAGATTGAAATTTTAATTTTATGTTTAATAGGGCTTATTTAACACAAAACTACATATTAAAAAGACTTATTATTAGAAACGAAAATCTAATTAAAATTTAATGAAGATATAAATAATAAATATATAGTTTAATAGAAATTAAAATTCTAAGGAAGATGTACTCACTGCACTCAACATTAACAACAAATGGGGTCGTGATTGAGTTAAAAATGTGGAGTAAGTTGATTTGTACTTCGAAAAGAAAAGCAAATGGATGACGAAACAAATGGTACCTGCCTGAGGCTGAGACGTGAGATCGGAGGACTTTGAAATTTGTAGGAACTTCGATGGAGGATGGAGGTAACTATGGTTGACGACGAATGGCATATGGCTGACGATCGCGTCGAGCGAGTTTGAGAGTGAAGAGATAGCCTTTAGGTTTAGATGGTGTCAACTGTTGAGGACTCGAGCCCGAACGATTTTCTTTTGCTAATGAGAGACTGAAACGGTGAAACCCTAAAAGGTATTTTTAACTTATTGATTTAAAAGTGGTTCAGTACGGTTTCAAATCGATTTTCGTATTTGAAACCAGATCAAATTGCATTAAATCGGTTTCAACATATGTCAAACCAAACTAAACCACATTAATTTAATTTCGGTTCGATTTCGATTCGGTTTAATATTTGATTCGATTTCAGCGATTTCAATGATGATTCCTATCCTTAAGATAAGGTCTATATACATATGTAATTAAAATTTTATTGGGTGGTAAGGAAAATGATTGAATTTATTGGTTCAATTGAGGTAGTTGGATGTTTTTTTTTCGAAAAAAGTCATATGGCTGGCTGGTTGTAATTAATGGAAATATAATATTGAGTTAAGTAAAGTATATATTTTTCTAGCATGTTATAAAATTTTCAATCATTATACTTTAAAAAGAGTTCTATGATATTGTTATATTCTTATCGTGGCCCAAAGTCAAATTTAACCTTAAATGAAAGAGCTAGAAAAAGAGATAAATAAAAGAATGTTAATTTTAATGTCTATGTCAATAGAAAAATGACGAGAAGATATAATAGACAAAAGTGAAAAAAGGCCCCAATAAAATACTCGTTCATAAGTTTCTAATTATGTCATTAATGTGATATTTTTCACTTTTTCTTTTTCATGTGAGGACAAAATCTCAAACTACTCAAATTTATATCTTAGATTTTATTTATATAACCAAATATAAGTCACTTAATGGTAATCTCTCCTATAGATCAAAAGTCATACAAATTTTCATTCTCACATTTATAACGCTCTATTCTCAAATCTTAAATATAGTTTGAATTCTCAAACATCAATGTTTCTCAAATTTTTAATGAATATATAATTGGGGCTCTAAACAAAACACTTATCTACTCTTTACATAATTATATTAATAATACCAAACAAACATTTCAATTTTATAACCTTCTCTTAGAGGGGATCTTAAAGTTATGAAAATCTAATTTAGATAAGTTTAATGGAACGGATAGTTACTATCTATGCCAAAACAAAGCATATCGTCCTTTTGGTTTCATAATTAGAACTCCAAAATTAAGTGTGTTCTTGGTTTTAGGCTTAGAGCAATCTTATATTGAGTGATCTCTCGAGAATATATATAAAAACGTGTGATGTTATATATATAAAGAGTTGAAAAAGGGTTGATTTGAGGAGCGCGTGGAGATGGGGATATAAATGGGTGGAAGGGGGTTTTAATAGAGCAATTAATATGAGAATTAGATGACCATACCATTACTTTGGACCACCTCATCTCCTCTCTTTCTCCTTTCCCCACACCACAACCCCCCTTTTTTGGGATCTTTTTTTTTTTTTTTCAATTCCCACTCCCCAAAAGAAAAAATATATCCCTTCCTTCTTTCAGTCCTTTCTCCCAATTTTTTCCTTTTTTGAGTTTCATAAAAAAAAATCACAGGTGAAGAAGAAGAAGAAGAAATCAGGTCCACTGTAAACTCATCTCTCCGTCTGAAAAAGCCTGCCCAAACTCCCACTTGGGATTCTCTTTTTTTCAATTTATTGGATTGAATCCATAAAATTGAAAAAAAAAAAAAAAAAGAAAGAAAGAAAGAAGAAAAGAAATAGAGAAGAACAATAAGTTAGAAGAAGTGATATGGCGGCCGGTTGTTTGTGATATTGTCTACAAAAATTCTGCTGCAATTTTTATGATCATTACTTTTCTCTTTCATGTTTCTGTAGTGGTAGTACTTGTAATGTTTTTAGGGGTCTTTTATTATATTAATTAATAAAGTAAAGTAAATAATCTTTTGGTTTTGTTTGTGTATATATTATATATATATAAAAAAAACTGTTGGTACAAAAATTATTGAGTTGGGATTGGTTTATTTCTTTATTTTTCTTTTAAAAAAATAATTTCTGATTCCCTTTTCTTTCTTTCTTTCTAGGAAGCCCATTTTGGACAGATTTATCCCTCTTTGCATTGACCCATTAAAGAGAGAAAGAAGCTCAGAGACCCCCAAAACAAACAGTTTTTTTTTTTTTTTTTTTTTTTTTTGCAGAGCAGAGGAGAGAGAAATGTTTAAAGAGTACTTGAGATGATGATTATTATTATTACAGCTTTAGCTCCCAGCAGCTCATCATCGCCTCTATATTTCTCTCCCTATTTTATACCTCTTTCCTTTTTCCATCCTTTCCCCTAAAAACCACTCCAAAATTAACCCCCACAAAGATTCCTCCACCGTCTCCGCCGCCGCAACCACCGCCACCGCCACCGCCGCCCTATCTTACCTCTTCTCTTATCTGGGTTACTCCTCTTTTACTCTTTACTCAATCAAAATTCAATCTTTTAATCTCTTTACTCAAAACCCTTTTTTTGTTTTGTTTTTTTCTTTTTTTACTTTGCAGATTAGATCAAGGTTGATGGACTTGAAATACCAATAAAAAACAACAAGTTCTTGGATTTGAATCTTGATCAAAGATTCCAATAAAAAAGAGAACAGAAAGATCTATTTTCTTTTTTAAGTTGATGGCTGGAGAGCTTTGTGAAGGAGGAGAAAAATCAAACGAGATGGTATTTGGAGGAGTGTTTTATTACAATTCCAATTCAAATTCAAACAACATCGTCCCAAATCAATTCACAAATCAGATCCAAACCGGGTTCGGTTCCACCACCGAACCCACGACGGAGATGTTCAACAAATCGGGTGGTGGTGGCGGTGGTGATGACGACGATGAGTCGTTTCATCAGAATATGATGGTGGTTGGACCATGGGGGACGACGACAACGACGATGGCGACGGCGGATTCTTCTTTAAGATGTGTGTTTCCATGTGAACCAAATGAAAGACCAAGCCAAGGCCTTTCTTTGTCTCTTAGTTCTTCTAACCCTTCTTCTATTGGCTTACAATCTTTTGAACTAAGACAACAACAACAAAACCAATCATCTTTTCCCATTTTTCACCTTAGAAACTCGAGGTTTTTAATCCCAACTCAAGAACTTCTTAATGAGTTTTGTAGCCTTGGAATTACCAATAACATCAATCATTCTTCTTCCTCACCAAAACACAAACATGGCTCTTCTTCTACCAATTTCTCTCTTCAATCACTTGATTTCATGGACTTGCAAAAGAGGAAAACCAAGCTTTTTTCCATGCTTGAAGAGGTAAATTTAATTAATTTACTTTTCTTTGCTTAACTTCACATATTCCTCTCAAACTCGGGTTAAAACTAAAAGCTCTCTCTTCTTTATTTCAAATGGGTAGGAGTAAAAATCCAAACTTTAACAAGAAATTCAAGTAAAGTTCCCAACTTTACATTTCCCTTGATGTGGGATTGTGGGGTTTTTTTGTTTTTTGTTTTTCCCTTTTCATTAAATGCTCTTTGCCCACCAATCATAACTATTTCTGAAACCCTCCATACACACATATACATACAAATTAACATAAAGAGGTTTCATATCGTTGTAGGTTGAAAGAAGGTATAGGCATTATTGCGAGCAAATGAAGATGGTGGTGGCGTCGTTCGAAGCGGTGGCAGGGAGTGGGGCAGCGAGGGTGTACTCGGCGTTGGCATCGAAAGCGATGTCGAGGCATTTTAGAAGCCTAAAAGATGGGATTGTGGGGCAAATTCAAGCCACAAGAAAGGCAATGGGAGAAAAGGATCCAATTGCACCTGGTACTACAAGAGGAGAAACACCCAGGCTTAGAGTGATTGATCAAGCTTTAAGACAACAAAGAGCTTTCCATCAAATCAGCATCATGGAAAGCCATCCATGGCGCCCTCAACGCGGCCTCCCCGAACGTTCTGTTTCCGTTCTTCGCGCTTGGCTTTTCGAACACTTCCTTCACCCGTAAAACCCTCTTTCTGGCCCTTCTCTTCGATTGTTTCCTTAATGAAATTTTAGTTCTAAAAAACTTTTAGATGCATTCATTAAATTCTTTTTGAAATTATTAAACATAGTCGTCGTTATCCCTTTTAAAATCGAACTGTATATAATCGTCGTTCACATTGTTTTGACCTTTCCAAAAGACAATTTTGAATTAACATGATCAGTTCATTTTTTTCTTTTTTCTTTTTCTTTTCTTGTTTTTACAATATGGTTTGTAAAGAAAAATGGATTTTGAGTTGGAATCAATGGTAATAAGTTTTGATTTTTCTTTTTTTTTTTTATTGTAACCAAAGAGTTGAAGTAGTTTAGTGGGTAAGCCTCAATCATTGATTTTTCTTCCAACACACATTTTAGATTCCTTTGTTTTTCTTGTCCCTATTGCTTTCAATCATTTAATTAGTTTCTCTCTCTTGTTCTTGTTCTTGTATGGTTCTTATTCTCTCTCCAAAATGACCCCATTTTTCTTCCCCTCTATCTCTCAAAGTTTAAAAAAAAAATGCCTTTTTTTCCTGGAATTTTTAACAGTTAGAAAATGTTGAATCTTTTGCAGGTATCCTAGCGATGTGGATAAACATATTTTAGCTCGCCAAACTGGTCTCTCCAGAAGCCAGGCAAGTCCAAAAAAAAAAAAAAAAAAAAACCCTAAATGATATAATCATAATAATAATACAATTCCATTCAACCACTTTCTTATTTTAATTTAAGTTTACATTTTTCATATCTTCTAAGAGAATATCCACTGTTTTATTTATGTATAACCAAACCCCACATTATTCTCTTTAATGATTTGAACAATTCTAGACATTTATACCTCATTTTCATTAAATGGGCAAATGGTAATTTTTGTGTGGATGTGTGTGTGTTTTTTTTTCCTTTATGAATTAAAAGATGTTTCATTTGTAGGGTTTAGTTCAAATGAGCAGTAATCTCTTGGTTTTTTTTTTTTTTTTTTTTTTTTTTTTTTTTTTTTTTTTTGTTGTATTTGTATGTTTGCGTTTGTTGTTATATTGGAGCTTTTAATATGTTTTGTTTTTGGTTAGGTGTCAAATTGGTTCATTAATGCAAGGGTGAGGCTGTGGAAGCCAATGGTAGAAGAGATGTATTTGGAAGAAACAAAGGAACAAGAGGATGAGATTGATAACAGTTTCAACAACATGAACAGCAATGCCAACAACTCTTTTGATGGGGTGGCGGATTTTGACGACGAAATCGATGGCCATCGGTCGATCGCAACACGACTCGAGGATCAGAAGCCGACACCGGACCAACTCCTAAGAATAGACTCGGAATGTCTCTCTTCAATCATCTCTAATAACTCAGAGAAGAATGATCATTCAAGAACGATGAAAACGATGCAAAACCACCACGGACACCACATCCACGAAAACCATGACCATAGTTTTGGACGGGTTGTGGGCGATGCATTTGGCACGGTAGAGCTTGACTTCTCGTCCTACAATCACCATACTGGTAGCGGGGGTGTTTCGTACCCTAACAACAACAATAACAATAATCAACATTTCAATAACGGCAGCGGTGGAGGCGTGTCGTTGACATTAGGGTTACAACAGCATGCAGCAGTCGGGGGGAACGGCAACGGAGGAGTGAGCATCGCCTTTTCTCCCGCCGCGGCGGCGGCACAAAGCTCCCTTTTCTTCACAAGAGATCACATGGAAGAATGTCCACCAGTTCAATATTCCCTTTTAGATGGAGAAACTCAGAATCTTCCTTATAGAAACTTGATGGGTGCTCAATTGCTTCATGATTTGGCTGGATAATGACCTCAAAATCAGCCAGAGAGATCAAATGGGTCAGCTGGAAAATGCTTAGTTTTTTTAGGTATAGATAACCCAATAGCTTCAAATACTCCAATACATAATATACATAAAGCTTTTTTATATACTTTGGGGGAGGGTTAATTAGATTATTAATCATAGCTATGGTAGATCAACTTGTTTTTGTTTTTGTTTTTTTTGTTTTTCTAGTTTTTTTTTTTAAAACCCATCTAGTTATTTCAACTCTTTATTTCTCCATCTTCTTCAAATTTTCAAAAATGGTTTTACCCTTTTGAATTTGGAAGGGATGATTATGATGATGATATGGAACTAGAAATATACAAATGGATGGTTATGATTGGCACATATATATTTATAATTTTTCTCTCTATTGAATATTGAGTGTGTGGTTGGAAAATATGGGATCAAGGAATTTGTGGATGAGAGTTAGAAATTGAAGATTCAAAAGTGCTTCATTGATTTGTAAATAAAGAAACACAATTTTAGATGATGGTTCTATAGATAAGGTATCAATTATTATTTCAAAGATTGATGATCTTAGATTTGAACAATAATATCATTAAGTTTTAAAAATGGATCGAGACAAATCATAATAGAAGATTGTTTATATAGTTTTTATTTATTTATGTGTAGATGACTTTAAGGAGGGTGTGGGGGTGGACCATATTACTTTGGAAAATGAGTATGATTGTTCAAGCAAAGTAAATTGGGCTGCATTAGCTCTTTAAAATCTTTCACATTTGATGCCCCTTTTGCATCCACCCTTTTGCTATGTGGTTGTGAAAAAACACCTTTTTTCTTATTTGATTTTGAGCTTTGGAAAGTTTTATGAATATCATAGCTAAATTTACATATTAATGAAATAATCCATATCTCTGTAATTTAATAACATTGATTTAATAGTGGAAGCTAATTAGGTGTTATAAAACTAGTTGGGTTTTAGTAAAGATTATTATCGCTAGCCCCTAGTATAGATTTGAAAATTGATATTATATTTGATATGAATATTAGATGCAACAAAAATTTATATGTACTCATTGAATATATATAACGGTATTAAATTGTTGGTCACATATGTAGCGGCTTTCTTGAATGAAATTTTCAGCATAGGAAATTCAAAACTTTCTTCTCTAGTAGAAATCTCAATCATTATTAGCCGTTGTTCCACCACAAGCAAAGAGTTGTCACACTTCCCTCCACCCTTAAATAAGGAGGGGGGAGGGAGGTGAGTTTTATGTAAGAACTGATGTTAGAGTGATTTCACAAATGGTTTTGTGGATCGTGGTGTGATGGTGGTGATGACGTCGAATGACAATCTCCAAGATGGGCTTCATTTCTCAAATGGGTTTGCTTGTGATGGTGGTGATTAATGACATACAGAAATGCATGTCATCTTAGACCTTTTACTTAGAATTATGAAGGTTGTTAAGTAGAATATGCGGCAATTGTGCTAGAAATTTACGAGAAAGTGAGCTTGCGTCGATCAGCATATTGAATCTCAGTTAACCCATTGTTTTGCGTTATTATGCGTTCAATGTTTTATTTTTGTAGCTAAAACAGGAAATGGACGCAAACGCGAAAACTAAACCACCGCAAGACGACCGCATGCGGAGAAACACTCCATCGCAAGGCCAAACGCGTCGATCAATGCATGGATGTTGCGGTAATTAGCCATATGCGTCCATTGCATGGAAGTTGCGCTCGCCTAGCGATTGCGATCATCGTGTAGAGTTGCAGTATTAAGAAAATGCGGTCATTGAATGATTGCGGCTACGCGACAACACGTACTAATGGGAGCAACGCAAGGTTGGTGGAATGAACGCATCTACCTCAAGAAAAACAAAAAGATGATGCTGACATTTCACCTACCACGCCGTTAGTGGCAGAGGTTTAGAAAGGACTAACGCACCGAATGTCAGACTCAGAGCAGTCCAATTAATGTTGTCGATGACCCAAGCTCTATAAATAGAAGTCGATGAGTAGAAATTCAAGCTATCCGGGGATTATCCTTGTGATCCAGGGATTTTCCCTCCGATCCAAACAAAATGCGTAAGAAGACGCTACGAGTTCTTCACCTTTTTCATCCATTCCGAGTGACGACCAGAGCCTTTGATCGAAGCTAGATCTCGAGAGAGTCAGTTCCTTCGCCCATCCATGGCATCACCGGCAGCCTTGACACACATCCATTGTTGCTTCCAGCTGGTCATTTCATTTCCCTTTCTTTTCTCATATTGTATTGTATGAAATTTTGTGATTAAGGAATTAATATAATTTGTTTTCAATACATTTCTCTGTCTCTTTCGACTCCATCTCCATCTTCTTTACTTAGCATCTTTACTTTCATTGCAACACTTAGTGGGATTGCTTGGGTATCACACACTTAGTCGTGTGGATTAGGGATATGAAGCATGTAGCAACCCACCGAGAGGTGTGCATTGCGTGAGTGTGTGAGTAACCTTATTTGCTTAGTGTGAAGCTGCAGCAATGCCTATCTATAGGCTAACACATTGCTTGTCTATGAGTAAAGTCAGCAACAACCAACTGCCCGGGAGGGTAAATGGTTAGTCGCATTAAGCAATGTATGCATTGTTCACTAGGGACAGGAACAATCTTAGGTCAACAAAGTTCATCGGTTATCTTGTCCTATGAGGGCTTCATTCATCATTTAGGCATATTTGGGAAAGTAGTTTAAAACACAAATCTAAGACTCGGGAGAGCGGATTGGAACACATAGGCAGAATGGGGATCTTAGAGATAAGTTTTGTTTGCTTTCACACAGCCTATGCACCGTATAGATTGGATATTGCATGCGTCCAGGAAGTAGGATAAAGGGTTATGCGGCAACCACGCTCATGTGGCAGGAGTTAGTAAGCTGGTTATGGAGGTCTAGGCAGGCATAGGCTTCTCGGCAATATCGCAGATACACCGCATACGTCCTAGAGTTAGGTTCACATGTGTGTAGCATGATTGCATGGCTTGCATTGACTAAGGTTGCCTTTGCGGTCATTCTTAAGGGTTGCAATGAAATCATCTCCGCATTTTATCTATTTTCCCATACATTTATTTCATGTCAAGTGTTGTTAACAAAAAAAAAAAAAAAAAAAAATTGTTTTAGTGGACCCAAGTTAATTAATATTTCAAATCTTACTTTTTATCCTATATTTTTAATGTAATATTATAAAAAGAAATAAAAGATGTCACTCATATGGAGTTTCATAAAAGCTATTTATGACAAGTAAAAGATGTTTACATATTTCAGAACTTGGGAAAGAACGACACATGTGTTGGTGCTGACCCTAAAACAAAAGTTGTTAAGATTGGTCAGATGCATTTTTTCCAAAGAGTTGAGAGTACCTCGATATAGTGGGAGGATTGTGTGACAGCCTAGCCATAATATGGATGTAATAAAAACTTAAGTCATCTCTACCTCTCTTGCATATTCTCATTGCGTTTTCTATTAGATAGGAGTAGGAGTAGGGTTCACTTAGCAACCTCCCTTCCATTCTTTTATTTTAACCGCCGCATGCACATTACCACATTCATATAGCTACAAGTCCCTGTGTTCGACCTTAGATTACTCGAGAAACTTGCGTTCGCATTATACTTGGCGTGAGCGCAAGAAAACTTGTGACAGGACACATGATCATCGCTTACATTGGTTAACACATTATCATTCCAACGCATGACCATCGACGCATGACTATCAACGCATATCTTAAGAACATGCATCGCATACTGCGTCCAAGGGATTTTAGTTGTTGAATAATTTGACTTCTAATTTCCCGTCACCAGTGATGGTGGCGGAGGGAAGCTTTCTAGAGTTTTGGTGCACTACAACAAATGTCACTTTTTATAGCATTGTAGGATATAATTTTATATTAAAAGCTTTAGAAAAATAGAAAAAGCGGATGTGGCTCTAAAAAAGAAAAAAGTGGGATTTTATTTTGAGAATTTCCTAGGTGCGCATTTAAAATGCTTAAAACTTTGAGAGTGAAAATGTTACTTTTTATCGATGTACACTATTCTCTTTCTGTTTCTCCACCGTTCACTCATTCCTTCTCCCTTCATTTGTTTCTCCTATTTCTTCTCTATCATTATTCTCATCTTTGTTCTCCCCATCCTGCTCTGTTGTTGGTTCGAACATTTCCATGGTCGTTCAAGCAACTCGATGATCATCCACCATTGAGCTTCCCTATTTGTCCTCTCCATCGTTCTCCTTCGTTCATTTATGGTTTAAGCATCTTTATAGAGAAATTCTAGTGATGATCATCTTGTTGGAGTTGATGTCTCAAATCTCGTAGGGTCTTATAGTTTGTAATTGAATTGTATAAACATCTTATTTATTTAATAAAATATGTGATGTTTTATCTGACTTTGCATTAATCTACAAACAATTAAACTAACATCCAAGGTTATTTTGTAGCTTAAACATGTATGTAGAGACATACGGGTGGATCATGTTTAAGTGATAACCTAAATGGTCTGTAGTAGATGGATAAGGATGGATACCTTATTCTGGTGACACTAGAGTATAGTCCATTTTGTAGATATCACAATTGTTGTAAAGTACTAAAAATGATCTGATCCTGATCATTCATGCAGAGACATGTGAGCAAGGGTAATCTATACAAAGAAGTTTGTATAAGACCGAACCACGAAATGACTAGTCTCATTATATAACAACATTCATATCAAGACTTACATTTCACCAGGATGACTGTTCGGACTCTGAGACTAGCATGTCATAACCGCTCCTAACTCGAGCAAAGATAATTTATTTTCACTGATCCTAGACTTATACTACAAACGTAGAAATGTGGTAAGATCGGAGTCGAATTCATAGGGAGAATGTTGAATTAACTTAGACCAATTTTTGAATTCCAAATAAAGGGGGTTTTGATGATTCTTGATTTTTGTTTATAAAATAAACTAAAAAACCAAACAGAGAAGAATAAATAGGAGTTAGCACAGAAAAGGAGATTGAATCAAATTAATGGAAAATCTTTGGATTAGTTTGTATATTTTTTATTTTCAATCATTAGATACTAGTTAATTTCTTCAATTATATGAACCCCTTAACCTATTAGAAATTCTAATAGCCCAATTAGCCAATTTTGATAACAATCTAAATCTGCCCTAATTCAGTTTAAAACTTTTTCTTCTCAGTGACATACAAGTTAAAAGTGAAAAGTATTAAGTAAAGGTCAATTGTCGAGACACACTACAAGTCGGACAACCACATCTGATAGCATGATTTATTTGGGAAGGATTATACTAGAGCATACATGAATTTGGCCAGAAAAAATCTAGACCGTAAACATGTGATCCTAATAAGTGCAACTTAATCAATCAATTATGCACAAGCTAGAATGATTTTGCATACAAGAAATTCAATAAATTAGTTTGTCAGAAATATTCACAAAAATTCTATTACTAATAAATCAAATCCACCCAAAAGGTTCATAACACTTGAATAAATTAAATAGTAAACTTCAAGAATTAAGACATACAAACTATCTCAAGAAAATTACCTAGCCTCTAAAAGGCATATTGGAGTTACAATGATCAAAGGAAAGAGTTAAAGCTAACTATGACGATGATCGGTTGGCAATTTGACTTCAATGGCTCTCAAAACTGAACTAAACTCTCAAAATTCACTTTATTCAGAAGAGGAATGCGTTAGACGGCTACTTGAACTCCTTTCTCTTTGTCCGTCTAAAGCTGAATACCAATGCAATGTTTATAAATTGCGTACAACATCGCGACGCTGGGAAATAGTATTGCAACGCTACAAGCGCATTGGAGAGCGTTGGACAAGTGTTGCAATGATGCATTCTGCGTTCAACAATTTTTTATCAGTCATCGTAGCACTGCAACGCTTGAAAGGGGCGTTGCAACGCTGAGTATACTGCCTTACAGTGTTGAGGCTCGAGCGTTGAGATGCGTTGCAATGCTAGTGATGATGACGCTTGGGACAGCGTTGCAACACTGCCTTGCATTTGATGTTGCTGCCTTCCAGTGTCGAATGAGCGTTAAACTAAGGCTTGTGATGAGCGTTGTGATGTTGAGTGTTCTGCCAGAAACTCATTATTCGCTAATTTCTTACTTGATAATCGCTACTCACTTTCTCGATTCTCAATGCTTTTTTCTTGGTGAAATTTGACAATGGTACTCGATAGCTGACCGTATTCGATGCAATTTGGCAATCTCAACTCTTTTGAAGCTCAGATGCTTAAATCAACTTCTAATTGCTTCAAATTCACCTCGTTTAGCCCTAAATTGTCAATTCCACCTCATGATTGCTCAGTACCTACAAAAGAGAAAAATAAACATGTAAAATCCGATAAAAAACTAGAATTAAGCTCGGAATAATAGCTCTTTTTTAGAGCTAACAAACACCCCCAACTTAAGACTTGATCGTCCGGAGCAAGATCATAACACTCTATTCGTGGAATCCTTTCTCTACTCTCAACAGTCTTAAGGGTCGCATCACATGTCAAAATCAAACAATCACTCAATTGAGACTTGTTATAAAAATTTATTTTTTTCAATCAAAGCCATGTATGAATGAAACACTAAGACACAAACTTTTTCGTAAATCGAAAAGTACTCATAAAAGTTTTATCATACTCTCATTTCATCTTCTCTTTACTCTAGTTGGTTATCAGCTCGAGACATACTGTTATTGCATATCAAAGAGCAATACTATCTAGAAGTGTCCAAAACTCACGCACATAAAACGTAGAAGGCATCGATTTTACTTAGAGGGCTAGCTTTCACACTCAATCGTCGGGAACCTATCACTCTTCTCTCGTGGGCCCTAACTGGACACGGTGGAGGTAGCTCTTCTCACCTCTATCCATGCACATACACACGCTACTTTGGAAAATGAGTATGATTGTTCAAGCAAAGAAAATTGGGTTGCATTAGCTCTTTAAAGTCTTTCACATTTGATGCCCCTTTTGCATCTACCTTTTTGCTATGTGGTTGTGGAAAAAACCCTTTTTCTTGTTTGGTTTTGAGTTTTGGAAAGTTTTATCAATATCATAGCTAATTAACATATTAATGGAATAATCCATATCTCTGTAATTTAATAGCATTGATTTAATAGTAGAAGTTAATTAGGTGTTATAAAAATAGTTGGGGTTTAGTAAAGATTATTGTTGCTAGCTCCCTAGTATGGGTTTGAAAATTGATATCACATTTGATATGAGTATTAGATGCATCGAAAATTTATATGAACTCATTGAATATATATAACGATGCTAGACTGTTGGTCACATATGTAGCGGCCTTCTTGAATAAAATTTTCACTATTGGAAATTCAAAACTTTCTTTTCTAGCAGAAGTCTTAATCATCCCCTGCTCCTACTTTATTCTGTCGTCGCGTCTCCTCCTTCATCTCCACCTTATTAGCTATTGTTCCACCACAAGCAAAAGGTTGTCACACTTCCCTCCACCCTATGAAACACAGATACTTCATGTGAGGCAAAGAATCAGTATCAGACACGTATCGGATACCGATACTTCCAGATACTTTTTAGATATGAATCTAACACGTGATTTGACGTATCTATTTCTATGCGTATTTTTTTTTAAGAAAAAAGACAAGTAACTCATCTAATCTTTCACAATCTAAAATTAGGCAACCTATTTAAAAAGCTCACTACTCGAGTCCAACACTAAAAGAAAAAAAAATAACAGACCAAACCCTAGACTAGAATTATCTAATCTCCATTTTCACATTTGAATCCCCATAAAGTCCACAAAAATATAAACCATTTGGATATCTTCAACAACAAGTTCTTCGTTAATCTTGAAACTTCTCTCTCTAATCTTCTTCTTCTTTTTCTTTACAATATGAGTCACTTTTCTATTGCATTTTGTTAACTATTGTACTTCAACATCTTAGATGTTGCTTTTTTTTTTTGTATTGTATTTCAGTGTTTGTATTCTATTTTGTGCTATTGTTATTAACTTGTATGTTAAATTTATCTATATCCTAGATTTTTTTTTAAAGAAAAAAAATGTATCTTCAACATATCAGTATCCTTGGTTTTTAGAAATATATATATTAAAAAAATGACACATCCTTAGACGTATCTGTATCTTAGTTTTTTAGAAATTGACGAATCGATGTATCCGATCTTATCTGTATCGTGTAGCCGTATCTGTATCTATGCTTCATAGCCTCCACCCTTAAATAAAGAGGGGGGAGGGAGGTGAGTTTTATGTAAATGCTGATGGTGGAGTGATTTCTCAAATGGTTTTGTGGATCGTGGTGTGATGGTGGTGATGATATCGGCTAACAATCTCCAAGATGGGCTTCATTTCTTAAACAGTTTTACTTGTGATGGTGGTGATGGTGATGGAGGGAAGCTTTCTAGTAGTTTTGGTGCACAACAACAAATGTCACTATTTATAGCATTGTAGGATATAATTTTATATAAAAAGCTATAGAAAAATAGAAAAACGGACGTGGCTCTAAAAGGGAAAAAAACGGGATTTTATTTTGCGAATTTCCTAGGCGTGCATTTAACTTTGAGAGTGAAAATGTTACTTTTATCGATGTACCCTATTCTCTTTCTGTTTCTCCACCATTCTCTCATTCCTTCTCCCTTCGTTTGTTTCTCCTGTTCCTGCTCTATTATTATTCTTATCTTTGTTCTCTCCATCATGCTTTGTTGTTGGTCCGAGCCTTTCCATGGTCATTCAAGCAACTCGATGATCATCCACCATTCGAGCTTCTTTATTTATCCTCTCCATCGTTCTCCTTCATTCATTTATGGTTTAAGCATCTTTATAGAGAAATTCCAGTGATGATCATCTTGTTAGGGTTGATGTCCTAAATCTCGTAGGGTCCTATAGTTTGTAATTGTATTGTACAAACATCTTATTTATTTAGTAAAATATGTGATGTGTTATTCGATATTTAGTTGCATTAATTCACAAACATATAAACTAACATCCAAGGTTATCTTGTAGCTTAAACATGTATTTAGAGACATATGGGTGGATCATATTTAAGTGATAACCTAAATGGTCTATAGTAGATGGATAAGGTTGGATATCTTAATCTGTTGGCACTACGAGTACAATCCGCTTTGTAGATGTTACAATTGTTGTAAAGTGCTACAAAAGATCTGATCTTGATCATTCATGTAAAGACATGTGAGCAAGCGTAATCTATACAAAGGAGTTTGTATAAGACCAGACCATGAAATGACTAGTCTCGTTAAATAACACCATTCATAATTGAGACTTACATTTCACCAGGATGACCATAGGTAACATGACTTGAATCCTGAGTGAGTTGTGAACTCTTTGCCTATGAAGGTGGTCCTTTAATTTGTATGGGTGAGAATGGCCAGATCGCCGGCTGAACAAGCCTACCATTTTAAGGATTCGTCTGATTGGCGAGTTGGGAACATAGCTACACAAGAAGAAATTCACTCCTTCCCCAACGCCGAGGTACGTAGATAAATTACTCCCTTAAGGGCTAATTCCGAGGCTTGAACAATTTGATGTCACACCCTCTCTTGGTCCGAGAGGGGTTTGGTCCTAGTTGAGCTATGGTTTATTGTTCATTAGAGGGATCAGTGGTACTTAAGGAGTTAGATATTGTTGGGGTTGATGCCCTAAATCTCATAGGATTCTATAGTTTATAAACACTTGTATGAACAAACATTATCTGATTTATAATATATGATATTTTATTCACATTGTCTATGAAATATATGATATTTTAGTTGCATTAACCACAAACCAATAAACTAACATCCATGGTTGTCATTGTAACTTAAACATATATGTGGAGACATACAATCGGATCGTGTTTAAGTGATAACCTAAATGGTCTATAGTATATGGATAAGGCTGGGTACCTTATCCTGGTGACACTACGAGTATGGCCCACTTTGTAGGTGCTACAATTGTTGTAAAGTGTTACAAATGATCTAATCCTGATCATTCGTGTATTAGACATGCGAGCAGGGATATTCTATACGAAAGGGTTTGTATAAGATCAGACAACGAAATGTTGAGTCTCATTATATAACGCCATTCATAATTGAGACTTTCATTTCACTAGGATGACCATAGGTAACATGACCTTAATCCTGAGTGAGTTGTGAATTCCTACCTATGAGGGCGGTTCTTTGATTTGCGTGGGTGAGAGTGGCCAGATCGTTGACTCAACAAGACTACTATTTTGGGGATTCATTTGATTGGGAAGCTGGGAACTCAGCTACACAAGATGGAATTCACTCCTTTCCCGAAGCACGGGTAAGTAGATAAATTACTCTCTTAAGGGCTGATTTCGGGTTTTGAACAACGTGACGCCACACCTTCTCTCAGCCCGAGAGGGGTTTAGTCATAGTGGGACTATGATCTATTATTCATTAGAGGGATCAGTGGTATTTAAGGAGTTAGACGTAACTACAGGGGCAAAACAGTAAATTGTCCCAACTGTACTTACAAGCGATTTGTGAAGGGTCATCGTACTGTTGATTGGTTATATCCAATGGACACAGAAATATATTTGTAATGCGAAGAATGCAGCTGTCGTTCTTTAGTGAAGTGCTCGGCAATTAACGGATGGTGGATAATGTGATTAAAGAGTTTAGTCAGTTATTCACGTACCGTTGGAGCTTCAAGCTATAGGTCCATAAGGTCCCCTTGGTAGCTCAATAGATTTAAGTTAAGAATTAGTTTTTGGGCTAATTTGAAATAATCAAATTAATAAGAGAAAATTTGATTATATATGATATAATTCAATTAATTCAATTATATATCATATAATTGATATAATGTATTTGATACATTATTATTTATTTGGAGGAACTAATATTTGAATATGATTCAAATATATTTTTTATGAATTAGATTCATAGTAATTAAATTTAATATAAATATGATTTATATTAAATCCCATAAAATAGAGGAAAAGAACTATGATTTATATATTGTATATGATGCAATACTAAAACTATAGATTATAAATATAATATGATAAGTTAGTTATCATATTTATTTATATTTATTAATTATAAATTATTTTTCTTAATAACCACTCGTAGTGGGTAGTTATTTGGTTTTATGGAAATAATGGAATAAAAGAAAATGGTTTTCTAATTATTCCGGGAGACAAGATATACTACCGAGTACTCAATCGAGTTACTATACGATAGCCTCACTATTTACACACTTGAGAGATTTGTCTATGCGATAGACTTATTCGTTTATACAAAAGTGTTATTCGTCTACTCGATCGTCTTCCTCCTCCACATCAAACTTCCCGTCTAACCAAGATTAGCCAAAGCCCACCACTCCAAGATTCTCACACCGAGAATACAAAGGTATCTAAGTGGTAGTGTCCTTTTTTATTCGAGGACCACAGTTACTGCTTGTTGCTATTCGAGGGAGATCATGTTGTTCGACGCGTTCGTGAACGATCAAGGGATTTACTTGAAGAAGGGTTCTTCAAAGGTATAATCTCTTAATCTTTTGTTTTTCATTTCAAAACATGTTGTAATTTAAGATTTGTGCATAATCTGTTCTGTATGACTATAAATGTTTGCATTCAATCACAATGAGATTTGGACGCTCCACTTCCTCTCAAATGTTCTCTACAAATGGAGTTCCTTCAATTGGTATCAGAGCCAGATTGTGTTCTGATTTCCAAATTCCATTAGCTGTATTGAATTTCGTTTATAGTCTGGTTAGTTTTTCAAGTTTCTATAATGCATTTAAGTGTTAAATGTTTGTGGATGTTATTGATGGATAATTTTGGGATAATTCTCTTTGTTTAGTGCTTTTGTTTACTTTTAAAAAAGTTAATTGTAAGGGCCCTGCGTTTTTGGGCATAAATGTTTGCAATCGAGTCTGTATTCATTTGAGTGTTTTGGTCGTTCGTGAAGAAGCTTTAGACGCAAAGATTTGCAATTTTCTTTGATAGAGAAGGCAAATCGATGGTCGGTACACGATCGTGTAAAGAGTTTACTCGATTGTGCTGTTTGAGGGAGATCGTGTTGTTCGACGTGTTCGTGAACGATGGAGGGATTTACTTGAAGAAGGGTTCTTCAAAGGTATAATCTCTTGATCTTTTGTTTTTCATTTCAAAACATGTTGTAATTTAAGTTTATGCATAATCTGTTCTGTATGACTGTAAATGTATGCATTCAATCACAATGAGATTTGGACGCTTCGCTTCCACTCAAAGGTTCTCTGCAAATGGATTCCTTGGTATCAAAGCTAGATTGTGTTCTGATTTACAAATTCCATTAGCTGTATTGAATTTTGTTTATAGCCTGGTGGGTTTTTTAAGTTTCTACAATGCGTTTAAGTGTTAAATGTTTGTGGATGATGTTGATGGATAATTTGGGATAATTGTCTTTGTTTAGTGCTTTCGTTTACTTTTAAAAAAGTTAATTGTAAGGGCCCTGCGTTTTTTGGCATAAATGCTTGCAATCGAGTTTATATTCATTCGAGTTTTTTTAATTGTTTGTGAAGAAGCTTCAAATGCAAAGAGTTGCAGTTCACTTTGATAGAGAAGGCAAGTCAATGGTCGCATCATGTAGCTCAAGCTAGACGATCGTTTAGATTTAGCTATGTGTTTGTGTAGAATTGTTCTACTCGATCGTGTAGTATTTTCTAAACGATTACATAGCTAATGCTATGCGATCGTGTAAAGAGTTTACTCGATCGTGTTGCATTGGTTGCATGATCGTGTAGATGATAAAGGGTAAAAGATCACATAGTATTTGATACTCGACACAAAGCATGCGTGCTAAACGATCGTGTAGGCTATCATGCTCATCTCATAATCAGTGGTTACAGATGTATAGTATATGATACTCGCACTTGCTACTCCATCGTGTAGACTATCATGCTATCGCATAGTCGTTAGCTACACGATCGCATGGCATATGTTACTTGAAGTGAGTTGCATGATCGCGTGGACTTTCATGCTCCTCGCATATTCCTAAGCCACTCGATCATTGCTAAACGATTGTTTGCACTCGACGTGCGTTACTCGATGACCAAAGGATTTGCTAAACAACTAAGTGATGAGGCTTCAATGCAGGCGGTTCAAGATCCGGTTCATCTGTTTGAACCGGTTGACTCCAACTTTTGTAATAGTTTAGCATTTTTGTTCCGGGTTTGAGACAAATTATCTTGGTCGATCAATTTTTATTAAATGTGCATGTGGTGTATGTTTAGTTTATATGCCATAATGTATGTCATATAGTTTTAAAATCCACCATAGGTTATGCATTTTATTCATGCATCATCTTTATATTATAAGTGTTATAATTTATTAGTTTGCATGATTAAATTATTTAAAGCATGCACATACATCATATAATATAAGAGTTATAATATATGCATGTATTAAAGCATATCCATGCATCATCTATATTATAAATATTATAATATAAGGTTGTATGTTGGCATGGAATGTATGTTTAGTTCATTACTTTGTTATATAAAAATTATATATTAGTAATGAATGAACATTGTATGAAACATGACAGTTAGATTTATTTATAAATGTTATAAATACCTTGTGAATATCTAGCTTAGCAATGTGAATGGTTTTAATTATTTCATTCTTTATAAGAGTTATAATTAATGAAATTAAAATTAAAATCAATAATAAAAAGTTACATGCACACCTTAGGCTTTAATCATGTTTTAAAAGAGTTTTGAAATTTGATTGAGATAGACCTAAGATCACGTTTCTAATGAGATTAGAAACCTAAGTTTAATCTTTTAATTCGATTTAATAGGATTTAATTGATTAATAAAAGATTAAATAAATGTAACTATAAGGGACATTTTAGCTAAGGTTGGTTCTGGCTAGGCTGGGGTACTTAAGTCGATGGAAATGTCGCACCCCTACCTAGGAACCTACCTAGAAAGGTGAATTAGATAGATTTGTTACATGCATGCAAATTTGATGAAAGTCTATTAAAGTGTTTAATAAGACTTGATCAAACTTGTTTAATCAACAAAAGAAAATGTTGTTTTTGAGCAAATTAAACAAACCACTTAGTTAAAATCAGTAGTCGGATTTTCTAAGTTAAATGAATCTCTAGGTAGAACATTTAGTTGGAGGTAATTAGGGAATATGATACTTCATTTTACTTCTACACGTTTCTCCCTAAAAAGTTCACACCGTGAGATCAATCCTCAGCCTCGTGGCACCCTGGGAAAGTCCCCCTACGGATGACATTTTGGTAGGTCAATAACAAGGTGAATGGAGAGAATGTTCATAGTAAGTGGGAGTGGGACGTGTGACAACAGATCTCTCGGTCTCTCTCATTACTTGGATAAAGTTTTAGTGCATTGCCTCGTTGCACCCCGGGAGTGTCCCTCTAAAGGATGGTTGTTTTACACAACTCTTTATCTGATTCCCAGTAATGGATAGGGTTGCTTTAGTCTCTTGTCCTAATCGAATTTTCCCTAAGATTGGTCCATTAGGGCGGGACTCTAGGGCCTAAAATAAGGGGTTACACAAAAGGATGTTAACAAATTTTGTACCGAACAATGGTGACTGTTAGATTCAATTACAAGGAGTTGTTTCTGTCTAATTGTTGAGATTGTCTCATTCTAGTGAAGGGGCACTTGATCATCCTACAGTGACTTTTGTCCTGCCTCACTGGAGCATCATTACAAAATAGATGTCACTTAGTGTACACTAGAAATATTTTGCTAAAACTTAATTGCTTCTAAAAGTGGTTTGATGCAAGTAGACTTATTAAGTTTGTTCATTTTTCAGCAATTTTATTATGGCTACTGCTACTTTATCACTACTTGTTGCTGATAATTTCACTTGTTTCATAGAACTATTTTATTGTGCAAGTAGACTTATTAAGTTTGTACATTAGAACAATTATGCTAAAACTCAGTCTTCTTCACTTGTTTCTTCAATTACAACTTAATTTCAACTCTAATGACTCCAAATAAATTACAAACTCTTCAGAACACATACAAGATCATGAATCAAGAGCCAATTACAAATTTAATCAAGAAATTAAAGAGAAATAAAATGCCAAAATCCAGAAAATCATATCAGTGCATCAGTTTCATATATCTCATGAAAAACACCCACCACACCAAAATTAAATCAAATTGAATGCTTATATGATACTCTGATACCAATTGCAAGAGTATATCAGCATGCAGCGAAAATAACAAAGATCAGTATGCACTCTAATTCATTTATTTTGGCAAAAACTAAAGCATGCTCATCTAACATAAGAGGGTTTGAAGTCATACCTTTGTAGAACTCTTCAAGATGTTGATTCTCAGTTATTGTCTTCTCCAAAACTTGTTGTGAACCACCTTAAGATATTCCCCACAATTCTCTTGGAGCTTTAGAAAGAGTTATGGGACACAAGAATAGCTTGAACAACCGGAAACAAGGAGAGTAGCTCACTGCTATAACCCACTTTCAAGAACAATTCTTCAACTCGAATTTTTCTGAAAAAGCTCTTTGAATGCATGCCTCAACCACTCAAATCTTTTTTATTTATTACAGGTTAACATGCAAAGAAGATGGTTACATGAGATGTAGCTCATGCTTGAAATTATTGAAGCAAATGTGAATGGTTTTTGTGTGAGCTAGTTGAAGATGATAATGGAAAAACCCATTTTTCCATTTTGTATAAATTTACTATTTTTCAATTTTTCAAAGAACCAAATGATGTCAAAAAATCAATTTGATTTTAAAATTGAAAATATTATTAATTATATAAAATTAATTTCATAAATTAATTTTCTAACAAAATTAATAAATGATTATTTAAATAATTCAATTAATTCTAATTAATTTAGTATCAAATATTAAATTAATTTTTACACAAATCCACCTTCATATATTTAAATCTTATTTATATATAAATTCTCATATTCTGTTTAATTCTAATTTGAACGTTTCGAATTAACTTATCATGCTACTCTAAAGCTAATCCATTTATAAGCTAGTAGAGGACCTCGCGGACCTATAGATCATGGGCTCCAACGATCCTAAATTAATTGGCTAAACTCATTATATCGAATTAACCCACATTCGTTAACTAATGTGTCACTCCACTAAAGCCCGTAGTTGAACTCCCCTCACTGTAGATATATTATGTCAACTTGATATAACTATAATTAGTAAGTCGATCTTTCACAGGTCGTTCGTAATCACAGTTGGGTCAAGATCACCGTTTGACCCTTGTGAATACATCTTGCTCCTTAAGTTTCTACTGACCCTCTAATGAACAATTTTGATTCATAATACCTATGAATCAAATCCTTTCTCTATCAAGAGAAGGCGGGGCCCCGATTGTTCAAAACCTTGAATCAGTACTTAAAAGAATAACCTATCTGCTAACTCTAAATACAAGTAGGAGTTAATTCCATCTTGTAGGGCTATGTCTCCAGCTATTCATTCGGTCTTATCCCTAAAATGGAAGGCTTATTGAGTAGTGGTATTGGACTACACTCACCATGAAGATCAAAGGATAATCCTGAACAAATAAAAGTTCATAGCTAGCTTAGGATTAAGATCGAGTTAACCTAGGTTACTTAATCATGAAATTGTCAGTTTTAACAGTAAACAGTCATTATAAAGAAAAATGACTATTTTCGTGGTCCAATCTATATGCAAACTCATTGCATAGGATGCCCCCACTCACATGTCTCTGCATGAATGATCTATGGATCACATCATTTGTACTACCTACAAAGTGGGTTGTATCTAATAGTGTTACCAGGATGAGATACCCAATTTCATCTATATACTTATTAGACCATTTAAGCTATATACTATTAACTTGATCTTGTTTATATCACCACATAAAGTTAAAGTATTCACACTATAGCCATGAATATGTTTATTGGATTTTCATAATAGAATTAAAAATCAAAAACTTTATTTAATAAATTACTCAATATTATTTTATTGATAAATAGAATGTTTAACACGAACTACGAGTTCTAGGACATTCCCAACAATCTCCCACTTGGACTAAAACTCCAGTGAGAACAAATATATAGAATATAATATTGAGAAACATAAAGGGAAAATACAATAAACTAGGGCATCTCTAATACCATAGATATTCTCCTACTTGCCTAGATTACACTACTCGGAGTCCTAGTCCAACCAGTTGGCCCTCGAACACTTTAGCCGAGAGGGCTTTTGTAAATGGATCAACAAGGTTGTCTTCAAAGGCTATCTTTGTGACGATCACATCTCCTCAATGTACTATCTCTCTTATGAGATGGTACTTTCTTTCAATATGCTTTCCACATTTGTGACTCCTTGGTTCTTTCAAGTTGGCAATAACACCACTATTGTCACAATACAATGTCATAGGCAGGTGCATATCTGGAACTACTTCCAAATCAGCCAAGAATTTGCGTAGCCATATTGCTTCAATAGCAACTTCACATGCAGTCATGTATTCTGCTTCCAATATGGAGTTAGCGATACAACTTTGCTTAATACTTCTCCAAACTATAGCTCCTTCATTGCGAGTGAAAACTGATCCTGAAGTAAATTTCCTGGAATCTACGTCAATCTGGAAATTAGAATCAGTGTATCATGTAAGGATCAAATCCTTAGGTACATACACAAGCATATAGTCCCCCGTTCTCCTTAGATACTCGAGGATGTTTTTTACAGTAGTTCAATGACTGTGTCCCGGATTGGATTGGTAGCTGTTGAAGATTCCAACTGCAAAGCATATGTTAGGGCGTGTACATAACATTACGTACATCAAACTCCCAACTGCAGATGCGTATGGAATTCTTGTCATTTCCTCAACATCTTGAGGTGTCTTTGGACACTGTTCCTTTGAAAAATTAATTCATGTCTAAAAGATAACATACCTCTTTTGGAATTTTGTATATTATATTTTGAACACATCTTGTCAATATAAGATGCCTGAGATAGTGCTAGAGTTCTATTCTTTCGATTCCGAAAGATCTATATTCCTATAACATATTGAGCATCACCCAAATAATTCATTTAGAATTGTGTTGCTAACCATCTCTTTATGTCAGCAAGGAAGCTTGTCTCATTCCCAATGAGCAAGATATCATCAACATAAAGAACTAAGCATGCTACTGTCTTGTTGACTATCTTCTTGTTTACACAAAGTTCATCGACATTCTGTTCAAAGCCATAAGATTTCATCGCAGTGTCAAACTTTATATTCCAGGATCTGGATGCTTGTTTCAATCCATAAATGGATCGTTTAGGCTTACAGATTTTCTGTTCCTATCCTTTTTCGATGAACCCTTCTAGTTGAGACATAAAAATACTTTCATCTAGATAGTCGTTTAGAAAATTGTCTTGAAATCCATTTGCCATATTCCATAGTCATAATATGTGGCAATGGAAAGAAGTATTCTTATTGACTTTATCATGGCAACAAGAGAAAAAGTTTCTTCATAATCAGCTCCTTCTCTTTGGGCAAAACCTTTTGTCACGAGTCTGGCTTTATAAGTTTACACCTTACCAGTTTGGTCTTGTTTCCTCTTGTAGATCCATTTGCAACCTTTAGGTGTAACCCCATGTGGTTGATCTACAAGCTCCCAGACAGAGTTGAAGTATATAGACTCCATTTCAACGTCCATGGCTTTTATCTATTATTCTTTGTCAGCATCTTCCATTACCTTTTTAAAGGTTAATGGATCCTCTAAACCATCAACATGTATGATGTTTTGATTGTTAAACTCATATAGCGTTCAGGTTGTTGAATAACCCTCCCACTACGTCGAGGCATCCTCAACTCTTGGGATGGATGTGACAAGACAACAACCGTTATTGATGGACCAGCTTGATCAACAACTCTTATTGATGTTTCTGTAACATCTTTGGTCATTCCTTGCAATATTAGTTATTGCGAGGTAGATGATTTTTTTATATGATCTTCTTCCAAGAACGAACGTTTGTCGATACAAATACTTTGTCTTCTTAGGGATCATAAAACAATCATTCTTTTGTTTCTTTGGGGTATCCTACAAAAAGGCATAATTTCGAACGTGTTTCTAATTTCTTAGGATTTTATACTAACACATGTGTTGGACAACCCTAGATACACATACTAGTTTTGCGTCCTTTCCATAATTCATACGATGTTTCTGAAACACTTTTTGAAGGAACGACGTTTAGAATAAATACTGCAATCTGTACTGCATACCCCCAAAAGAATTGAGGTAACTGAGCACAACTCATCATTGATCGAACCATGTCTAACAAGATTCAATTTCTTCTTTCTGCAACACCGTTTTGTTGTGGTGTTCCAGGTACTATGAGCTGGGATTGAATTCCATGATCTACTATATAGTTCTAGAATTGTAAATCCATATACTCACCACCTCGATCAGATTGTAGTTTTTTGATTCTTTTACTTAACAAATTTTCTGTCTCAGTCTTAAATTCTTTGAACTTTTCAAGAGTTTCAGACTTATGACTGATTAAGTAAATGTAGCCATATCTAGAGTAATCATCAATAAAACTGACAAAATATTGATAGCCTCCTCGAGCTTTAATCTTCATTTGACCACATAGGTCTGAATGTACAAGTTCGAAAGGCTATTTGGCACGAAGACCTTTTTCAGAAAAAGATCTTTTTGTCATTTTTCCCTCAAGACATGATTCATAGAGGTAAAGAACTATCTTCTAATTGATTTAGATGACAGTGTTTTACTAATCTCTCAATCATGTTGAGATTAATGTGACCAAGTATAAGGTTCTAAAGATAGGCGTTAGGAGAAATTTTTCATTTCTTATTTTGAGTCCCAACAATTTTAAACATCTTTATATTTAGAATAGCCTATGCTTTAATTGGTTTTAATATGTACAAGTTATTTTCGAGTCTTGCAGAACAAATATGAACACCTCTTGAATAAACAAACACTTCATTCGATTCAAAAAATATTATATACATATTTTCTAGCAGACGGGAAATGGAGATCAAGTTTCTTTTCATCTCAGGTACATAATATAAATTCCTAAGGAAGATAAAAGAGTCTCCAAAAAATAGCTTGACATCTTCCACTACATGAACTGAAATGACTTCACTCGTTCCCACCTTGAAAGTCATTTCTTGTTCAGAAAGTTCTCTCCAAGAACTAGTTTCCACTAGAAAAGTGCAAACATGATTAGCGGTGCCTGAATCCAATATCCAGGTAAGGTGAGTATTCTCCACTAAGCATGTTTCAATTACTAGTAAATCGCATTTACCTTGTTTTGCCTTTTATGCTTTCTTCTCAGCCAAATACTTTGGGCAGTTATTCTTCCAGTGCCCATCTTCTCCACAATGGAAACATTTTCCTTTAAGAGTTTTGTTTTAGTTTTTCTTAGCAGCATTTTCTTTTTCCCTTTTCCTTTCATCTTCATTTATACGGTTTTGTCCTTCGAAGAAAAAGGAATAGACTTCTTATTATTAGTAGATTTCGTCCCAGACGTAGACCCCTTATAAAACTTCTTAGGTTTAGAAATAACATTTATTTCTTTTTCCTTCAGCTTCATCGATGGCGGATATGTCTGTAACTCGTTCAACAATGTGGTCAAATTATAAGTAATTTTGTTCATAACAACATTGGTTCTGAATGGCAGATAACTCTTCGAAAGAGATTCCAATATCATACTTACTTGACTCGCTTCATCTATCATTACCCTATGAGCCTCAACAACATTAAAATGGACCATCATATCGAGAACATGTTCTTTAACGTTGGTTCCATCTTCATGCGAGTAACGTAAACATACTTAATGGCTTCATGGGAAACAGAAGATGGCGGTTGCCCGAACATCTCCTGAAGTGACGCCATTATCTCACGAGCGGTGGGCATAACCTCATGTTTCTTATTAAGTACACCAGATATACTTGCTAAGATTGAAGCCCGAGCTTTCTCATTAGCTCTTACCCATCTATCATAGATATCCCAAAAATTTCGGTTCGCTGTTGTACTGGGAACTGGAGGACATTCCTCCGTCAACACAAACCTCAAATCATCTGCAACTAACACTGTATTGATGTTGGGTTTCCAGTTTGAATATCCTTCACCCTTAAATTTATCGGAAGCTAGTAATTGTATGATTAAATTCGACATTGCTAAAATAATTTAAACAAATTCTATTAAATATTTATGCATCTAAATCCATTTTTAGCAAAATAATAAAGTACCTAATAAATCTTTATTTATTTGCAATGATACTTTAGTGATTTAGAACAATTACTATTAAAGGGTAGTTAAGAATTCCTTCACTGAAGCAAGACAATTCTTGACTAAATACTATATCAAAATAACTCTTTACTTCTATAGTTATTTTGGTTATTGTTTTTTGTCAAGATCTTTACTAACAATTAGTAATTCTTGTAAGTGGGACCTGCCATTTTCAGATCTTATAGATCGATATGAATATGCCCCCAAAATAAAAGACAATATCCAAGACGGAACTATAAGACCCTATTCATTTTACTGAAGCCTGGGTTGTTCCGAATGCTATGTTACAACCCTCCGAGGGAATCACCGTGGTTAACGACTAGTTAGTGCCGCCTAAAAACGACAACAGGCATAATATACGAATCTCACAGTTGAAACTAATAGAGGAGACCGTAGGACAATGTTGACACATTCCTTCACCCACTTACTATGAACTACTTCCCTCATTCACCTTGTTATTAACTCATGCAAACACTTCCCGAATGGAGCAGTCATGGTAAAAATGACACGAAGCCGAGCATGGATCTCACAGTGTGAACTCTTGAGGACGTGAGAGCTAATAACTATATATTGAATATATTAGTAATCTTCCACTGAAGTGTTCTATATGTTTGGGTATTTACTTAGGTATATTCCGTCTAAACAAATTACCCTAAGTCTAAGTGGTTTATCCAAATATAACGCTTATAATTGAATTTTAACCCATGATGACTAGGTGATAAACTATTTTATTACCTCACAACGCTCACACAAGCTCATAAAATCAGTTAATAATGCTCAATCTTTCGGTCAAATCCCCAGGTAGAAGGTATTCCTTAAACCGTCAACTTAAGTACCCCCAGCCTTAGACAGGTTTATGAACTGATTTGAGTTTGTGACAAAATTTTATAAGGTAAAAATCTATTTTAATGATTAAAACTAGTTGTTAACCTAAGTGAGCATGCAACTGTTCTTTGTTATGGATTTTAAACGTCTAACCCAATTTTATAATAGCTTACAAAATTTTAGACACGTTAAACATACACACCATTCAACAAAGGCATTCAATATCTAATATAACTATTATATTAAATAAAAGAAACCCTAACATACATATTATATATTATAACATTATATAACATACTTTTAATGCATGTAACATGCTTCCTACGTTGGGGTTTTTAATCTACATGGCATATTGTATGCATATACATGAATTATTTATTTAATTATTACATATATCACATGCATAAACAATTAGACATAAACTGATATGGTTTTAGTTTTTTCATAAACAAGTAAACAAATGCCTAATTATTACAAAACAGCTTCAAAACCGCTCGAACCTCTCCAAACCAAACCCAAACCACTTGAATCGAACTGGAAAAGTCTGAATCGAACCAGCCAAAAACCTTTTAAGGCTGAATCGGATAGAACCTTGAGAAAATCGATCAAATCCGCTGCTCTCGGTCTCAGCTCGAAATCTCGATAAGACTCATTGTGTAGCACTAGATTCTATCATCTAGTACGATTGTCTAGTGTCGGGCAGAGGTACACGATCGTGTAGTGTCTTCCAACTATCATGTATCGCCATCGTCTAGTGCCAGGTAGAGCTACACGATCACTTAGCACCGTCGCATAATGCCTCTTCTTGATCGTTTAGCGCGCACCGCAACTACACGATCGTGTAGTGCCATCGTATAGCACTTTCAACACATCGTTTAGCATGCGTCGCAGCAAGATCGTCTAGCGCATAACACTACAACATCCAGCGCCCATGCTACACGATCATCTAGCTTTTCTTCACATCGTTTACCATCAGTAGCTAGACGATCATCTAATATTTAAACCTCAACGACGATATTTGAGTAGAAGCTGAGAAACTGGAATCTGCAACTCGGCCTTCTTCACTTGTTTCTTCAATTACAACTTAATTTCAACTCTAATAATTCCAAATAAATTACAGACTCTTGAGAAAACATATAAGCTCATGAATCAAGAGCCAATTACAAATTTAATCAAGAAATTAAAGAGAAATAAAATGCCAAATACCAGAAAACCATATCAGTACATTGGTTTCATATATCTCATGAAAAACACCCACCACACCAAAATAAAACCGGATTGAATGCTTATATGATGCTCTGATACCAATTGTAAGAGTATATCAGCACAGCTGAAATAACAAGAATCAATAAGAACTCTAATTCATTAATTTTGGCAGAAACTAAAGCATGTTCATTTAACATAAGAGGGTTTGAAGTTATACCATTGAACTCTTCAAGATCTTGATTCTCAGCTATCGTCTTCTCCAAAACTTGCTGTAAACCACCTCAAGATCTTCCTCATTATCTTCTTGGAGCTTTAGAAAGAGTTGTGGGACTCAAGAACAGCTTGAACAAACGGAAACAAGGATAGTAACTCACTACTATAACCCACTTCGAAGAACAATTCTTCAGCTCGAATTTTTATGAAAAAATTCTTTGAATGCATTCCTCAAATCCACTTCAATCTTCTTTATTTATTGTAGGTTAACATGCAAAGAAGATGGTTGCATGAGATGGAGCTCATGCTTGGAATTATTGAAGCAAATGTGAATGGTTTTTATGTCAGCTAGATGAAGATGATAATGGAAAAACTCATTTTTGCACTTTGTGTAAATTTTCTAATTTTTCAATTTTTCAAAGAACCAAATGATTTCAAATAATCAATTTGATTTTAAATTTGAAAATATTATTAATTTCATAAATTAATTTTCTAATAAATTTAATAAATGATTATTTAAATAATTCAATTAATTCTAATTAATTTAGTATCAAATATTAAATTAATTTTTACATAAATCCACCTTCATATATTTAAATCTTATTTAAATATAAATTCTCATATTCTGTTTAATTCTAATTTGAACGTTTCGAATTAACTTATCATGCTACTCTAAAACTAATCCATTTATGAGCTAGTAGAGGACCTCGCGGACCTATAGATCATGGGCTACAACGATCTAAGATTAATTGGCTAAACTCATTATACTGAATTAACCCCCATTCGTTAACTAATGGGTCACTCCACTAAAACCCGTAGTTGAACTCCCCTCACTGTAGATATATTATGTCAACTTGATATAATTATAATTAGTAAGTTGATCTTACACAGGTCGTTCTTAATCACAGCTGGGTCAAGATCACCGTTTTACCCCTATGAATACATCTTATTTCTTAAGTTCCTACTAACCCTCTAATGAACAATTTTGATTCATAATATTTATGAATCAAATCCTTTCTCTATCAAGAGAAGGCAGGGTCCCGATTGTTCAAGACCTGGAATCAGTACTTAAGATAACAACCTATCTGCTAACCTTAAATCGAGTAGGAGTGAATCCCATATTGTAGGGTTATGTCCCCAGCTATTCATCTGGTCTTATCCCCAAAATGGAAGGCTTATTGAGCAGTGTTGTTGAACTACTCCCACCCATGCAGATCAAAGGATAATTCCGAACAAACAGGAGTCATAGCTAGCTCAAGATTAAGATCATGTTAACCTAGGTTAATTAATAATGAAATAGTCAATTTTTAACAGTAAATGGTAGTTATAAAGAAAAGTGACTACTTTTGTGGTCCAATCTATACGCAAACTCATTACATAGGATGTTCTCACTCACATATCTCTACATGAATGATCTGTGGATCACATCATTTTTACTACCTACAAAATGGGCCGCATCCAATAGTGTTACTGTTAGGATACTGATTCTTGAAAATCTTCATTAACATAACAAGTTGGTACAAACTTCTGGAATAGCAACTAAACGATGAACAAACTCTTCATTAAACGATCGAGACAAACAGAAACTAGACGATCGCTTAACCAACGATCATTTACAAAAATCTTTACAATCGCTTACAGTCTCTACATGATCGTTGACTAATACTAGACGATCGTTTACAAAACACCCCGCAAACGCTTACAAGATGCTATACGTTCGCTTACAAAATATTACACAACCGCTTGGTAATTTGTATACGATCGCCTACCAATGCTATATGATCGCTTAGTAGAAGTGGTAGACGATGAGCTACACACTGCGATGGACTCTACACGATAGAGACTTCCGAACTCCCACTTTCGAGGGTTCACCTTCCTCACTCCTGATATTCAGACTTCGCTGCCCTTCCTTCTAGTTTCTTTCTTCTTTTTAAACCTCGACTTCTCCCAACAGCATTGAAAGTAATCCTTAACCGATTCAATTGCTGACTTCCCCTTATCTCTTTTATTCTTTCTTTTTTTATATTGCAACATAATTGGAGACCTATCAGTTACCATGATGAGATACCCAATTTCATCCATATACTTATTAGACCATTTAGGCTATATATTATTAACTTGATCCTGTTTATGTCACCACATAAAGTTAAAGTATTCACACTATAGCCATGGATATGTTTATTGGATTATCATAATAGAATGCAAAATCAACAACTTTATTGTATAAATTACTCAATAATATTTTATTAATAAATAGAATATTTAACGTGACTGCGAGTTCTAGGATATTCACAACAATCTCCCATTTGGACTAAAACTCCAGTGAGAACAAATATATACAATATAATGTCGAGAAACATAAAGGGAAAATACAATACACTATGGCATCTCTAATACCATAGATATTCTCCACTTGTCCTAGATTACACTACTCGGAGTCTTAGTCCAACCAGGTGGCCGTCGAACACTTTAGCCGAGAGGGCCTTTGTAAATGGATCAGCAAGGTTGTCTTCAGAGGCTATCTTTGTGAAGATCACATCTCCTCGGTGTTCGATCTCTCTGATGATATGGTACTTTCTTTCAATATGTTTTACACGTTTGTGACTCCTTGGTTCTTTTAAGGTGGGAACAGCACCACTATTATCACAATACAGTGTGATAGGCAGGTGCTTATCTGGAACTACTTCCAAATCAGCCAAGAATTTTCGTAGCCATACTGCTTTTTTAGCAACTTCACATGCAGCCACGTATTCTGCTTCCATTTTGGAGTCAGCAATACAACTTTGCTTAATGCTTCTCCAAACTCTAGCTCCTCCATTGAGAGTGAAAACTGATCCTGAAGTAGATTTCCTGGAATCTACGTCAGTCTGGAAATCAAATCAGTGTATCTTGTAAGGATCAAATCCTTAGGTCCATACACAAGCATATAGTCCCTCGTTCTCCTTAAATACTTAAGGATCTTTTTTACAACAGTCCAATGACTATGTCTTGGATTGGATTGGAACCTGCTAACGATTCCAACTTCAAAGCATATGACAGGGCGTGTACATAACATTGCGTGCATCAAACTCCCAACTGCAGATGCCTATGGAATTCTTGTCGTTTCCTCAACATCTTGAGGTGTCTTAGGACACTATTCCTTTGACAAATAAATTCCATGTCTAAAAGGTAACATAACTCTTTTGGAATTTTGCATATTATATTTTGACAACATCTTGTCAATATAACATGCCTGAGATAGTGCTAGAGTTCTATTCTTTCGATTACGAAAGATCTATGTTCCTAGAACATATTGAACACCACCCAAATCTTTCATTTAGAATTGTGTTATAGAACCAAAAAGCCTCTAGAGCTAGTGCATTTAGACTTTGTGGCCCGATGAATGTGTGAGCCAGAAGAGGCTATGAATACTTCATCATTTTTATTGATGATTATTCGAGGTATGGGTACGTTTATTTAATTCAACTTAAGTTTGAATCCTTTGAAAAGTTTAAAGAGTTCAAAGCTGAAGTAGAAAACGCATTAACAAAATAGTGTATCAGAAAGGAGAAATCGAACCCTGTTGGACATGGTTCAGTAGATGATGAGTTACGTTTCCTTACCTGACTCATTTTGGGGTTTTGCAGTAGAGACTGCAACTTATATCCATAACTCTATTCCCTCCAAGAGTGGCCAGAATACCATTTCCGTATCTAGGGTGGAATGGTTGTAAAGCTAGTTTATGTCATTTCCGTATCTAGGGTTGCGCAACACATGTGCTCGAGGCTAATGCTAAGAAACTGGAACCATGTTTGAGGCTATGCCTATTTGTAGGCTATCCCAAGGGAACGAGAGGGGGTTATTTTTATGATCCTAAAGAAAACAAAATGTTTGTATCGACAAATGCTACTTTTCTTGAGGAGGGTCATATAAGGGAGCACAGACCTAGAAGCAAAATCATGTTGAATGAGCTTTCCAAAGAAACTATTGAATCTTCAACAAAAGTTGCTGAATAGCCTACTACCTCAACAAGAGTTATTGATGTAGGTTCATCTAGTAGGTCAAATCCACCTCAAGTGTTGAGGGAACCTCGACGTAGTGGGAAGGATGCGAACCCATCTATTCGCTATATGGGTTTAACTAAAATCCTAGCTATAGTAGCTAATGGCAAGGTTGAGGATCCATTGTCTCACAAAAATGAAATGGAGGATGTCGACAGAGATGAATGAATCAAAGCCATGGATCTCAAAATACAGTCTATGTACTTCAATTCCGTTTGGGATCTTGTAGATCAACCTGATGGGATTAAACCTATAGGTTGTAAATGGATCTACAAGAGGAAACGGGGTGCTGATAAGAAGGTGCAAACCTTCCAGGCTAGATTGGTGACAAAGGGTTATACCCAGATAAAGAAAGTCGATTATGAGAAGACTTTCTTGCCTGTTGCCATGCTAAAGTCTATCTGCATTCTCTTATCCATTGCCTCATATTATGACTATGAGATATGGAAAATGGATATTAAGACTACTTTTCTGAATGGCAATCTTGAGCAGACCATTTATATGGTACAGCCCGAGGGATTCATAATCCAAGGTCAAGAGCAAAAGGTTTGCAAGCTGAATCAGTTCATTTATGGACTGAAACAAGCATCTCGATCTTGGAATATAAGGTTTGATATTGCGATCAAATCTTATGGCTTTGATTAGAATGTGTATGAGCCTTGTGTTTACAAAAAGATCATCAACAATTCAGTAGTTTTCCTAGTGGTGTATGTAGATGATATCCTACTCATTGGGAATGACGTAGGTTTACTGACTTTAGTTAAAAGCTGGCTAGCGAACCAATTATAAATGAAATATTTGGGAGAGGCTCAATTTGTTCTTGGCATACAGATCTTTTGGGATCGAAAGAACAAAATGCAAGTACTGTATCAGACATCATACATTGACAAGATGTTAATCAAATACTCGATGTAGAACTCCAAGAGGGCCCTATTGCCTTTCAGACACGGAGTTACATTGTCTATGGAACAGTGTCCTAAGACACCTCAAGAGGTTAAGGATATGAGACAAGTTCTTTATGCATCTGGCGTGGACAGTTTAATGTATGCGATGTTATGTACTAGACATAACATCTGCTACGTTGTGAAGATAGTCAGTAGAAATCAGTCTAATCCAGGATATGATCACTAGACAGCCATCAAGAACATCCTCAAGTATCTTCAGAGAACGAGGGACTACATACTTGTATATGGTTCTAAGGATTTGATCCTTACAGAATAGACTGACTCTAATTTTTTAGCTGATAGGGATTCTCGGAAATCCACTTCAAGATCAGTGTTCATTCTTAACATATGAGCTGTAACATGGCGAAGCACCAAGCAAGGGTGTATCGCAGACTCAACCATGAAGGCCAAGTATGTAGCGGCTTGTGAAGCTGCTAAGGAGGCCGTTTGGCTCAGGAAATTTCTGACTGATTTGGAAGTTGTCCAAACATGTCTAAGCCCATCACACTTTATTGTGATAATAGTGGTGTTGTGGTGAATTCTGGTGAGCCTCGGAGTCATAAGCACGACAAACACATTGTACGGAAATACCATCTCATCCGAGAGATTATGCATCGAGGGGACGTGATTGTCAGGAAGACAGCTTCGGAGCACAACGTTGTTGATCCGTTTATGAAGGCTCTGAAGGCTGCAGTGTTTGAGGGTTACCTGCAGAGTATGGGTCTATAGAACAAACCACGGCTGGACTAGGGCAAGTGGAAGATCTCGTATTGGGCTTGTTAGTGCCCTAGTTTATTTTTTTGTGTACTTGTAATTTGATTATCTTGTACATCCAACTAGCTTTAGGACAAGTGGGAGATTGTTGGGGTTAATGCCCTAAATCTCATAAGGTCATGTAGTTTGTAAACACTTGTATGAACAAATATTCTGTGATTTATAATATATGATATTTTATTCACATTGTCGATGAAATATATGATATTTTAGTTGCATTAACCACAAACCAATAAACTAAGATCCATGGTTGTCATTGTAAATTAAACATGTATGTGGAGACATATAAGTGGATCGTGTTTAAGTGATAACCTAAATGGTCTGTAGTATATAGATAAGGCTGAGTACTTTACCCAAGTGACAATACGAGTATGACCCGCTTTGAAGGTGTTACAATTGTTGTAAAGTGCTACAAATAATCTGATCCTGATCATTCGTGTATTAGACATACGAGTGAGGATATTCTATATAAAAGAGTTTGTATAAGATCGGACCACGAAATGTTTATTCTCGTTATATAATGTAGTTCATAATTGAGACTTTCATTTCACTAGGATGACCATAGGTAACATGACCTTAATCCTGAGTGAGTTGTAAAGTCCTGCCTATGAAGGCGGTCCTTTGATTTGCATGGGTAAGAGTGGCCAGATCACCGACTCAACAAGCCTACCATTTTAAGGATTCGTCCGATTGGGGAGTTGGGAACTCAGCTACACAATATGGAATTCACTCCTTTCCCGAAGTAGGGGTAAGTAGATAAATTGCTCCCTTAAGGGTTGGTTCCAGGTCTTGAGCAATGTGGCGCCATACCCTCTCTTGGCTCGAGAGGGGTTTAGTCTTAGTGGGATTATGATCTATTGTTCATTAGAGGGATCAATGGTACATAAGGAGTTAGATGTAACTATAGGGGCAAAATGATAAATTGGCCCAATTGTACTTACGAGCGATTTGTGAAGGGTCATCTACTGTTGATTGGTTATATCCAATGGACATAGAAATATATCTATAGTGCTAAGAGTGTAGCTGTCGGATCTTTAATGGAGTGCTCGACATTTAACGGATGGTGGGTAATGTGATTAAAGAGTTCAGTCAGTTATTCATATACCATTGGAGCTTCAAGCTATAGGTCCATGAGATCCCCTTGGTAGCAATATGGATTCAAGTTGAGAATCGGTTTTTTCGTTAGTTTGAAATGTTCAAACTACAAGAGGGAATTTGATTATATATGGTATAATTAAATCAATTCAATTATATATGATATAATTGATATGATGTATTTGATACATTAATATTTAATTGGAGGAACTAATATTTGAATATGATTCAAATATAAATTCTATGAATAAGATTTATAGTCATTAAATTTAATATAAATATGATTTATATTAAAGCCATAAAATAGAAAAAGAACTATGGTTTCTATGTTGCATATGATGAAATAGTAAAACTATAGGTTATAAATATAATATGATAAGTTAGTTATTGTATTTATTTATAATTTATTAATTATATGATAATTGATATTTCTTTTTCTCAAATACCGACCTTAGTGGGTGGTTATACACCGTTTTACGGCAACTGTGAGATAAAAGGAAATTGGTTTTCAAAATCTTATACCATGAAACGTCTCACATAATTGACTATCGAGTAACTACACGATAGGATCGAGTTTACTATATGATAGTACTCTTTTCTAAACAACCGAGTATCGAGTCTATGCGATAGGCTTCCTTCTTCTACACAATACTTCTGTTGCTTACTTGATCGTTTACTCCAATCCTTCCCTCAATCCAAAATAAGCCAGAGCCCACAACTCCTGAATTCTCACACCGAGAATACCAAGGTAATCTCGTGGTTGTGTCCGTTAATTCGAGGATCGAGTTGATACTTGTTGCTGGTGTTTGAGGGAGATCAAATTCGAGTTGATCGTTGCGTTCGAGTTTGATCAAGGGATACACTTGAAGAAACGTTCTTCAAAGGTATTGTTTCCTTGATCCTTTGTATTTTTTTCTGAAGCATGTTGTAATTTATGTTTAATGAATAATTTGTTCAGTATGATTGTAAATGTTTGAATTCTTTCACAATGGAGTTTGGAACGATCTGCTTCCGCTCAAAGGTCCTCTATAATTAGAGTTCCTTCATGTATATGATGCAATATTAAAACTATAGATTATAAATATAATATGATAAATTAGTTATTATATTTATTTTTATTTATTAATTATTTGATAATTAAATTCTTTTTTTTAATAACCACCCTTAGTGGGTAGTTTGGAAAAAGTGGGATAAAAGAAAATGGTTTTCTAATTATTCTGAGAGATAAGATATACTATCGAGTACTCAATCGAGTTACTATACGATAGCCTCACTATCTACATGATCGAGAGATTTGTCTATGCGATAAACTTATTCGTTTACACGAAAGTGTTGTTCGTCTACTCAATCGTCCTCCTCCTCCACACCAAACTTCCCCTCTAACCAAAATTAGCTAGAGCCCACCACTCCTAGATTCTCACACCGAGAATACCAAGGTATCCAAGCGATAGTTTCCTTTTTGGTTTGAGGACCAGAGTTACTGCTTGTTACTGTTCAAGGGATATCGTGTTGTTCGACACGTTCGTGAACGATCGAGGGATTTACTTAAAGAAGATATCTTTAAAGGTATAATCTCTTGATCTTTTGTTTTTCATTTCAAAACATGTTGCAATTTAAGATTTGTGGATAATCTGTTCTATATGACCGTAAATGTATGCGTTCAATCACAATGAGATTTAGACGATCCGTATCTGGTCAAAAGTTCTCTTTAAATGCAGTTACTTCATATGTAACTATAGGGGTAAAACAGTAATTTTGGCCTAGCTTACTTACGAGCAATTTGTGAAGGGTCATTGTATTGTTGATTGATTATATCTAATGGACAAAAAAATATATCTGTAGTATGAAGAGTGCAGTTGTCGGTCTTTAGTAGAGTGCTCGACAGTTAACGGGATGGTGAATAATTTAATTAAAGGAGTTTAATGACTTATTCACGTACCGTTGGGGTTTCAAACTACAAGTCCAAGAGGTCCCCTCCGCAGCTCAATGGGGTATTTATGAGAATTAATTTTGGAATAATTTGAATTGTTCAAATTAATTGAGGGAATTAATTATATGTGATATAATTATTTTAATTTAATTATATATCTTATAAGTACTATAATGTATTTGATACATTATAATATAAAGTTTATTTGAGAGAAATTAAATATTTGAATATGATTCAAATATTAATTATGTGAATTGGAATCATATAATTAAATATAATATGACTGGAATTTATATTAAATATCGTTGTTGAGAGAATTAAACTATAGGTTATATTGTATTGCAGAGTTTCCTCTAACGTCGGGCCTTTTTAGGCGTCGGGATAGTCTCGTTTTCTTGTAGTACATGCAAAAGAATAGCCAAAAAGACGTTAGAGGAAACTCTGCATAATTTCTCACTTCATAAACACTTCCCTTCGAGCCCTCGTGGATCTTGAGTGAGAACTCAAGATTTCTTCCAAAAGGCAAAGGGGAGACTTCGCCTTCAGCACAATCTAGCAAGACAGTCATCCACAGTATCGGAGGAGTAAGGAATTGCATACCACGACTTGATATTCTATCTCTATCTCTTTTTTTACTATTGTTTTCATTTATATTGTGTAAAAACGTTGAGAAACTTCTTTTATCAACATGAATACATATATAGTATTTTGTTTATCCATCTCTTCACTATCTATCATGAGTAACTAATTTTTTAACGGGTTGAGAAGCATTGTAACTAACATGAACTAAGTAAAGTTTAATCGTGTGTTCAACTTGTTTTATGCATGCCTTATAAACTATTTGAATAAGTCGAAAGATATTTCTAAATAGAATAAATCTATGTTTGAAAGAGTAAAAGATTTAGACTTCATAAAATAGAGTACTTTAGATCCTATATAGTCTTGTCGATGTACTCTCTCATTTATTTGGGTTTGGTTTGCTTAGTTTGACACTGTGAGAATAAAATCCTCTGTTAAAAATTAAATAAAATTTTCACCAACGAAGAGAATGTTCTCATTTTTCAGTTCTGGTAGCACTCATTCTCCCTTTTTAAGTAAATATAATGTATGTAATAATTCACGTTCTTTTGGAGTTTTTCATTATATTTGGTCATTGTTCTATTTGTTGTAAAGTATATATAACGTAGAATTCTTTGAATACTTTACACATTTTGTTGGACATTATTAGGGTTCCTTTATTTGTCTGTAAATGTGTATACTACTACAAAATTAACTGTTTGTTTTTTAAATGTAAATTAGAGATATTTTGGACACTTTTAAAAATATTAAGTGATCCATTATCAACAACAAGAGAACAATTTTACTAACACAAAGCGTCAAGTCAAGCTATATTTTTATGCCTTTTATGCTTTTTATTGTCTTTTTCTTTAAGAAACCACTTTACTTCATGTTTCTTCGTATATAAACATCAAGTTATTATTATTTTTTTTAAAAAAAAAAAAAAGAGTGTATCACAAATAGTTTAGCACAAATGTCCATTCCTTCTCTTTTTCATTGGTAAAGAAATTATATTATCGTTACGTTAAATTATAAATTTTGTTGCAACTAAGTGTTGTGTCTACTGTTATTTAAAACTGTATATTTTAGGACTAATGGATTATTGACTTATGGCCCTGGACACTATTTAAAGTCCAAATATTTATTAAACATAAAATTAAAATATTTCTCAAAGTTTAGAAAAAACTTGTAATTTAGCATTATCATTATTAGGGAAGAAGTCTTTTGACAAAGGTCTAAAATTTAGTCTTAAATTTTCAATTTTATCAATTTAAATCTTAGACTTGAATGAGTGTATCAATTAAATTGATGAAATTGAAAGTTTATGATACACCTACAGACCCGATTTGGTAGTATTTTTCTCAAAAAAAAAATCTAGATTAAATTGATACTATCTTTCATATTTGTGGTTTACCGTGATAAAATATTAAAAAAATAGAGTTAAAATTGATACAACCAACAAGTTTAGAGTCTAAATCTATTGTCCCCTTACTATTATTATTAAAAAAAAAGTTGTTGATCTCAATTGCCTTTTTCTTTTCCTTTTCATCCGATTGCTTTATCTTAGAATTTTTCCACACACACAGAGATATATATATTTTGAACAAATTCTCGATCAGGGTCAAACTAATTTCTTTTTTTAACAGCTCATCTCAAATCGTCAAATGGGGGAGGAGCAAAGTAACTCGGCCGATGAGGAGAGAGATTGTAGAAAACCCTAAACATCAATCCCTCAATTAAAAAAAATAAATAAATAACTAAAACTTCTCTCTCTTCAAACTCTAATTCGTATTATTCATAGAGAAATCACTAATCAACGATAGAACAAGAAACCGTTCACGAGTCCTTCATCTCGCATGGCTCCTAAGCTAAGTGATAAAAGTTTTTCCTTTCTTCTGGATTTATCCTTGGGCCTTTATTTGTCAAAGTTAAGTATAAACAGAATTTATCCTATTTTTCTTCTGGATTTATCCTTGGGCCTATTTTTCTTCTGGATTAAACCCGCTAACAAATCCAGAAATGTAATTAATGGGCTTCAACAAATACAAAAGCCCAGTCCAAATAACAATTTTTTTTAATTAATTATCTTGCATACAAAAAATGTACTTTGAACTTTGTAGGCATACCATTATTTTATGGTCAACCAACTTATTTTTTAGTATTTATTATTATTATTTTTAGTTCTATTTTCTTTAATTAAACACCCCCCTCATTGATTGGCTCAAGCATATTTTCAATGAATAATTCATCACTAATGCTTTAGTCCTTTTAATTTAAAAGAGTTGACATTATACTTTTCAAATTTACTTGAATGTAAACTTTTTTCTAGTTCATACTTGTTTGGGTATAATTGCCAAATAAAGAGTTTAAAAATGTTTAGTTGTACAAGTCATATAATCCATCCATAGTATTCTTCAAAAAAAAAAAAAAATCTTATTTTTAAAAGCAATAATATTTTTCTTAAAAAAATCTAATCTAAATATTCAATTTGCATCTAAAAGGTCCATGAACTTAAAAAAAAAAAGAGCCTAATCAATCCTTAAACTTTCAATTTTATGTTGATTTCAAAATTTGTGTGTAACAAATCTTTGGTCTATTTGACAATTTTTTTTTATAAAAAAAAAAAAAAAAAAATTATAAACTACTCAGCACAAAATTGAAGGTTTTGGATTAGAATAGACATGAAATTCAATATTGTATGTAATAACTAAGTTACTTTTCAAAAACCTATTATACACACTTAAAATTTTATGGACTGAATTTGTAATTTATTAATTCTAAGAGATAGTTGTTGGTATGATTTTAATTAGCCTTTGTGACTAGGAGTGATGTTTGCAGTTTCCTTTTTAAAATGAAGTCAATATTATACCTAGGGAACATTATTACTAAATTTGATTTCAAGTAGCATCCTAAAAATATGAGTAATACTTTCAACTCAAACCAAATACATATATAAATATATTATATATTTGGATAAACTATCATGTATATTTTGATCTCATTATATTGAGACTAATCTAAGCCCTTTTTTTATGTACAAATATTCTATTTTATTCTTTATATTTTAATAAACGTGAAATGCAGTCTTTTATTATTGGTTTGTTGTTGGTTTTTTCTAAAAAGAATTCATTATTTATTAATATTTTCTTTAGTTTTTTCAAACAAAGACGTTGTAGTTGAACTACTTCTTTCTATAATGATTATTCTAGTTAAATTTAGGAGAGAAAAAAAATCAATTTTTATTCTTAAATTTTGGGATTATATTAATCATAACCTTGATTCAATTAAACTTTGATTTTCACAAATGAATCAACTTAAACCGTTCCAAAATATTTTAAATTATGGGAAATCTTATGTTTTTGTTAGAACTAAAACTTCATTTAACTAAGAAAAGACTAGAAACATGATAACTTTTGATAAACCAAAGGCCAACCTATGAGCAACAATATTTACCAAATAAAGTCGCATTCACAAAGGAAACTAACTTAATAATTTCATCTATGAGAGTTTGAAACTCTCGTTGGATGAGTCCAACTCAACATTTAAGTTAGAAATTACTTTTAACACATTTGGTTAAGTAAAATTAAAATAAAGTCAAAGCTATAGAGACTTTTAGAAGTCCTTTTGACAACCATGCAACTCTAAGACTTAAAGTAGTAGCAAAACCCAACTCAGATTTTTACAACTAATCTCCCAAAATCCGAAATACATATTTTTACAAATTATACATCTTTAAAGTTTAAATAGTTTAACATTTTATATATTATTTATATCTACCATTGAACTATAGCTTATAATATTAGAAAAATCAAACTTATGGAACTAAATTTATAATTTAAATTTTATTCATCTTATTGTATGACAATAAAGTCCTTTTATTAGGACTTTATTTATATAGACGTTGAACTATACAAACGTTGATGAAAATATCGAGCATGGTTACATACCATAATATTTGTTTACCTCAAAAGGTTAAAATCAACCTCTCAAACCCTAACAAACCCAAACCATACAATTATTAATTTGTTTCTTGAAGAAAAAGAAAAAAAAAAAAAAACATTTCCAAGAATCTTTGAAAGAGGCAAACAATGGCACATACTAATAATATAACTAAATATATATCAAGATCTGACTTCCAAAATCTATCCATTTTTAATAGTTCAGTTATCAGTGGTTTTTTTTTTATTATTATTTAGTATATTCAGTTATAAGTTATCATTTATTACCTTATATTCCAGCACCCATCAATGGAAGAACTATTTTAGATCATATTATATATATTTATATATAAAGTAATTAAATACAACCTTAATTTCTATATTCAAATCCAAGATGATGAGCCCCAATAATTTAGAACATTAAAAAATTAAAATTAAAATTAGAAAGAGATGAATCTCAATTAATTAAACTTCACTGATTTCACCTTCTTTGCATATTCCAACTTCCACCATCATTGTCTTCCTCTCCTTTGATTTCATCACTCTGCAACAATTTCTCCTTGGAGACTGATTATTAAAACACAAACAAAATCAGTCACAACATTTTTAAAAATTATATCAATTTCAACTTTTTTCATTCAAATTAACTACTACTTACTCTTTCCCACAACTTGGGGTCTGCCCTCTTGATCACCTTAACAACGTCAAAGCTACCCGGGCTTGGGCTCTTCCACTTACACATCGGTTGTGGCACTCGGTGTCGAGTGTACTTACTGATCGTCTGCCCTTTCGTCGAGTTCATTCGTAGGGCATTAGATAAGTAAAACACAAATGCCTTCTGGCAGGGATTTCGACTGACAGGGCGGGTGTTAAATGCATAAGCCGTGTAATCAGCGCGACGATACCAATTGAGGAATGTTCTAGAAGGCATTTCGACTTCACGCGGAGATAGGATCCCACGGAAGATTTGGATGGCGAAGCCCCAAGAGACGGAGATAGTCCACGAGTTGGATTTGTGGTAGCAAATGGATTGCTGCATTAGCCCCGCAGAGTCGAGTTCCATTGGAATTTTGAGACGTTGGAGGGCTTGGAGGCGTGTGACGTTGGGGAAGATTGGCTCGACAACGTCGAGGTGGTGAAGCGACACGAATGGCGTGATCGGGTGAGCCGCGAGCAGGCCAAATAGATTTCCATATACATCGTACTGATTGGATCATTCAATTCAATTCAAATCAATTCAATACAAACCCAGAAAAAAAAAAAAAAAAAAAAAAAAAAAAAAGAATTCTTTGATTCAATAACAACATTATTTTTGGCAATAATTATACACAGAAGAAAGAAATTCAAAGCTTACAACTATAATATATAATCTATAAATTCTTTTTTCTCGCACATGGGGACCATGCGTATCAATGACACGTGTCAGCGTATTAGAACCGTCTGTTTTATGACAGGTCTTGTCTTAAGGACAAGGTGGGTCCCATTCAATACCAACAAATATAAATATTGACAAACAAATAGTAGATCTTCAGTGACTTTAAAGTTCCTTTTTATATTATCAAATTTGACCCATTTAGTTCCCCCCTCCCCAAAAAAAACAAAATTTAATTTTTTTTAATTTGATTTTTAAATTATTTAATGAAACTATCACTATTGAATTTATGTATTTTATAATCATTAAGGGCGTGCAAATTTTTAAGTCTACACAACAAATTTCTACTTATATAGCATTGACTCTAGAGATTGAAAGAATTAAATTAAAATGAAGATTAAGCTAAACAAAAATATTATAACATTCTTAATCCACGAAAGCACAAACTACCTTAAAAATCAGTAATCAAAATCTTTATTTAAATTTTAAATTTGATTATTTCAGAAAAATTCCAAATTCCCCAACTCCCAAGGCCTCGAACTTTGTCCACCATTAAAAGATGCATGATGTCAGAATTAAATTAAAAAACAATAATAATAATGATAACTCGGAAATGACTCGCTAACCTCTCGCTCTAACTCGGCCCATCCGCACCAATAATTTTGATTCAAAACAATGTCGGTAACTAAAGCACATAATTTTCCAAAAACAGTAGGCATTTTTTCAGATGAAGAGACAAAACCCCCTAAATATCACCGACAAATAAGAATTCCCCAATTTTAATGAGATTTTTAACAAAATCACCTAAAATTTTAACCAAACTTTTGAAATGAAGAATATTTTTTTACTGATCTCATTAACACAATTTTTAAATTGAAACGTGGTAAAAGTGTAAATACCAAATTTATAGTTTAACCAAAGAAAATCTAAGGTAAAAGTACTTTTTTAAAACCCAGAATTAAATTAAAATAAGGTTAAAATTACAGCACAAATGTAAATTTAACAAACCTGGTGAAATCCGAGTTCCTTAGTGAGTGGAACACCGAGTTCAGCCATGCAAGCCTGCATCCGGTCATCGGAGCCGTACAATCCGGGGTATCTCTGAATACACCGATCCTGCATTTTCACTAAAGCCTCCGCCAAGGGGTAGCTAATGGCAAACCCACCGCCGCCGTATGCCATCGAATACGAGAAGTAAATGTTCTGTAAATGGCTCTCCGATAAGCTTCCGATGTAGTAATACTGAGTATGATCGTACTTTCTCAAAACCCTAAGCAAATTCTCGGTGACAAAGACGGTGTCGTCATCACCCATTACGAACCACCGCACGTCTTTCAAACCCAGCCGGAAAGTTTCTGACACGATTCGCGAGATCCGAATCGCCGACCGGTGCCCCTGTCGATTCTTGTACGCGAACTTCGACGTGTCGCCGGAGATTCTAATCGGCGGGAGTTCGTCGAAATCTTCATCGATTTTCACTTTCCGGTCCAACCAAACCGTCCCCCTCATCTCCTCCGGTTTGAACCAGAGCTTGATGTAGTTCTTCCTCTGTTCCCACAGCTTTGCCGATGCCGCGATTCCGAAAACAACATGTCGGAGCTCCGTCTGATTCGTAGTGGGTAAACCCTCTTGCAATGTGGTCGGAAGTGAAATTGCGGCAGTGGCGGTGAGATTGAGGAGTGGATCTACGGCGGTGGCGGCGGAGGAGGAGGAAAATGGTTGTGGGTCGGAACAGGGGCGAGAAGAGGAGAGGAGTTTGAGAGAGTAAATGAGATAAGTGAAAGAGACGAAGAAGATGAGACATAAGAGAAGCTTAGAGGAAGGTCTGGACTGAGAATTGAAAGCGGCGGCAATGTGGTGGTTTCCGGCGGGATTTTTCATCGGATCCCAGAAAACTTTCTCTGAATCTTTCATTTTTTGTCAATACCCACAATGAATCTTCGATTTCTACCGAAGAATAAGAAGAATAAATGAAGGATCATAAATCCGAATCAAACCCTTTAAACAATGCGGGGAAGAAAATGAAGGGATTTGCAGAGAAAAGGGTAAAGGCAATGAAGGAGAGCGTTCTTGTGAGCAACAGAGGAGGCGAAACGATATTGTAAAGTTGGACGGTTGAGATGAAAGAGGGGCCCAGATCGGGGAAGAGGATGTGGAGGAGATTGATCGGACGGTGGAGAATGGAGGGGCAGTATGATGAGGGCGTCGTAGACGATAATTTCGAACTGGGCTATGTTTACCTGGGAGAGTCCACCTCTGGGGCTCTGTTAACTGAGTTTTCATTATTTATTATTATTCACCTGATTATTTTTTTTCATTTTTTAAACTAAATTTAATTTTTTGTGTTGTGCCATGCAAATTATATATATTTAGTATATAGTTTTGGAATATAATGTTGTAATTTATTGTGCTGTTTTAGTATAATCAGTTAAATACGAGGACTTGTTAGTGCTAAGGCTAGCTGTGATTATGTGAGGTATTAAATTAAGGTCAATGTCAATAACTTTAATACGTGATAAAAAAAAATTGACAAAATACCAAATAAAAAATCAATAAAATAGAACATATGTGGATATAGGATGGAGGGGTTATCTGTTAATTTAAATACTTTTTTCAATTTTTTTAATTCTATAAAATTTAAGGAAATATCTATTGGAATAAAATTTTGTTGAGATACTGTTAGAAATAATCTCCGAAAATTTTCTATCACCTTTTGGTAATCTTGAATATCAAGATTGTATATGTAATTTTGTAGAATTCGATTATCATTGATATTTAATTGATCATAAATGTTAAAAATATACTTTGGGAGATTTTTAGTTTAGAGAAGTGGGTCCCAATTTGTGAAAATTTGATTCATCTTAAATATTTAAAATATTATATTTTAAAAAATCTTTGGTCTATAAGAATAAAATAACTAACGAAGACTTGATTTACGTTTAGATTAGCTAAGATTTGGGAAAGATTATAACCATCAAGATAGCCAAAAAAAAAAAAAATCAATAATTTGTATGTGAGATGAAAAAAAGTTAATTTTTATTCTTGTTGAAAAATATCGAGAAAAAACTATTATAATGAATTGTGAAAAAGGGTGCTAGTTGTAAAAGATTAAAAAAAAAATTGATTTTCAATTTTTAATTTGGGATCTTTTTTGCAATTTCTACCTCTAAATTTTCATATTTGTCAAAGTTTTGAACTTTTTTTTCTTTTGATTTTCAATTTTCAATTTGGGATCTTTTTTCTTTTTACCTTTGAGATTAACAAGTGTATAATTTTATGTATCAAATATGTTTGGATTTAATTTTGTTTAAATGGTAAGGTCAATATAAATTTGATCTCTAATTAAATGGTAAGGTTTTAATGTATTTAATCTTTGAATTTCTAAAAAATTATGATTAAATTTATAATTTAAACTTACACTTCAATTGAAGTTTGAGCATTAAATAATTTTCATTGAAAGAAACGGATTTTAGGATATGGTACATTTTTCTTTTCTGAAAATGATCAATGAAATAAATATGATATAAGTCATAACATAAAGCTAGTACAATTATAAAGTACAAAGTTGATTTGAATGAAAATTCTAAGTAAAAATTAATTATCTTCCTTGAATTTGAAAAGTTAGATTTTGAGAATATAAATTTTTACAGAATACATTGCATAAAGGAAAAATTAAAGAGAATTTAGACCCTTTATTAATGAGACAGCTAAAAGTGACTTTTTCTTGGCTTACTATTATTATTATTATTATTATTATTATCTTTTGGAGTCATTTCATTTGGTCTAAAATTGAAATTCAATTAATTCTATAAAAATAAATTCTGATCGTGCATAGAAAAATCATCGGTAAGAATTACTTTTAAAGACACTTAATTTTCACCCATTTTAAAGCGGTATCCAATTAGTTTTTAGATTTTCGGTAGAATTTTTAATGATTATTTAGTTTTCAATTTTATACTTTAAAAATAAAATTTATTTTATATATTTATTATTTTTTATCTAATCAAATTTATTTTAAATTTTCATCAATTCAATGTATAATTTTTTTAAAGTATATTATATTGATTTTTTAAAAACAAAATTATTTTCTTTAATATTTAAAAATTAATCAATAACAAGTAAAATATAGGTTTAAATCCTATTTTAGTTTTTGAATTTTGAAAATTGTTCTATTTTGATCTCTAAACTTTTAAAAACGTCTATTATAGTATCTAAATTTTTAAAAATGCTTATTTTGGTCCCTACTATTAAAATTATGTTAACTCTTAAACAAAATGATGAGATGACTTGTATTTTTGGATAACCAGACTATCAAATAAGTTAGTTGCACTAAAAATTGCATTAGTTGTAGGCTTTTTACTTCACACTCATTTTACTCAATACATACTAGACGCAATTTCATGAGTTAACAAAATCTAAATAGTAAGAATTAAAATAAATATTTTTAAAAAATTTAAGGATTAATACGATCGTTTTTCAAATTTCAGTGATCAAAATAAGACTTAAATTTAAAATACACCTTCAAAATAATTAAGTAAAATTTTAAATTACAAAAAGAATGAAAATATTAATGTTTTAGGGAAATGTAAAATTAATATATTAATTTGTGGTTAATTTAAGCTTCACGCAAGAATTGTAGGAGATGGAATTAATGATTATGCTTCCCATGACAGAACTTTTTCTTAAATATTTTCATTTAATTAATTGAAATCGAGATGGTATTAATTAATCATTAGAAGCTTAAAGTTTTTTTTTTTCTTGAACTAAGCTTAAAGTTTAATTAGGGTAATGAAAATCTATAGTTCTAGGCCAATCATTTCTCATCAATTCATTAATTATAATGAGAACATAGAGATATAGGTCGCTCTTAATGAATTGATAGAAATTTTTTAAGGTAATGGTAAAAAATAACACACAAAAAAAAAAAAAAAAAATCCTTTCCACACTTAACGCTTTTTTTTTTGTTTTTTGTTTTCATCATTATTATTAAACTAATTTATGTATTTTTTGTTTTTTTTTCCATCATTATTTTCATTTTTTTTTTCAAATAAAGAAAAATAAACTAATTTATTTATGGATATAATAAAATGTTATTATCTATCTATGATAGACTGCAATAGAAATCTATTCATGTTTGATAAATATCTATCACGGTCTATCATCAATTGATAAATGTCTATTATAGTCTATCGTGATCTATTATTAATAGACAATAATATTTTGTTATATTTAAAAATATTTTTAACAATTTTACTATTTAAAATAATTATCCTTATTATTATTATTATATGGTTTCGTTGACTAGCTTGGTAAAAGACCGGTTAAGAAAAATGTGCCAAACCTACCATAATAATATGAAAAATATTTTTTTTTGTCTTGAGATCGATTTTATCGAATTGACACGAGAACATAAAAATCAATTGACCAATTTGTAAAAAGTGAAAAGTTTTTGTGCTATTTCTAACAACTATCCTAATTCTTAGTCAAAAAAATCAAATTCTCTATTTTTCTAAAAAAAAAACTTCGTCTCTTCGTGATTGGTTAAATTTTAGTTTATTATAAATGAAATATATATTACAATATACTATTTATGGTAGATATCCATAACTTACATATGTTATCAAATATCACGAACCTCCCATTGAATTGCATATTGTAATATGCACTCTCCATTGACGTCTATGTTGTAACATAAACCATTCCATATCCTATAAATAGTGGTGTATGGTGCATTTGTAAGACACACCACAATTGAATTCAATATTAGTTATCTACTTATTCTCTTCTACTTTTCTCTATTGTCTTGCTTTCATTGTTATTTTAGTGTTCATATTGTTTTTATTTCATCATATGTTATAGCACGATTCTACCACTTTCATTTGTAAAAGGTAGGTTAATTTCGTTTTTGCATTTGTTTATGTGTTTTGAGTTATGAACGTTTCATATATATAGTGTATATGTATCCAATACCTCATATATACACTGTATATAGTTTCAAAGTTGATAATATGTTCCTCTTATTAACATGTTCTTCTTATTGATATAATATACTTGCAAAATGATAATTTGTTTACAATAATTCCATGGTTGGATTTATCTTTCTTTATGATTTATGTTTTTGCTCATGTACGTGATTCATATGTTGTGTTGTTTATTTTCTATGAGATCTTTTCTTATTTTACCTAAACTTGTTGTTTGTGTCATTCATAGCATTGATCTAAATAGTTATATCACTTTTATCTAAGTATGTTGTCAATCGTTTTTTTTTCTATGAGCATATATTGCAATTTATTTATTTGAAGTACCATCAATATGTGGATAAAATGTGCATATTTGAATTTTCATTACTTGATAATTTAATCAAAAGGATTGGTAAATTGCTATGTATTATGATATGTTTATAACTTTAGTGGTCTATTGACATGTTTGTTTTGAATCATTTTGTATTATGTTGTTTGTTATTATTATTTATATATATGAATATCATGTCAACGGTACATATATATATTGAGTATGTTATTTATATTGGATATATACTTTAAAGACATAATACAACATGTTCTAATAATTACCTACATTGTATAGAATACATAAACGATATATGTTTATTAAATTTCTAATATAAGTGTGTTCCTTTGTTATAGTTTTAACGTGACAAGTCTTACCAAATTAGAGTTTCTAGCTCTAGATATCAATGGTAATAATTATTTATCATTGGTCTGCTAAAATTCATTTGGATGCCATGAATCTTGGAGAAACGATTAAAGAAGGAAATAAGACTTCTAGTCATGAAAAAGCAAAAGCCATGATTTTTTTTCGACATCATCTTCATGAGGGATTAAAGATTGAATATCTTACGGTAAAGGAATGTCTTGTGGCAAAGTTTAAAAGAAAGGTACGATAATAAAAAAATAAAAAAAAAAAAACAATAATTCTTCCTAAAGTTTGTTATGGTTGAATGCACCTAAGGTTGCAAGATTTTAAATCCGTAAGTGATTACTATTCCCATTTATCGATATGTTTAAAAAGTGTTATGAACTTATATCAAGTTTTCTCGTGGTTGAACAAAACAATAAGCTATTTATGAAAAATCATGAATCTCGACTAACTTAGAGATTCCCTGAAGCAAATGATGTAATTTTAAATAATCATGGTTATGGTAATAATCATTCATATTTTAAGAAAATCACAAATATTAATGATTATATAGGAAAAACTTCACAAAATAAGAGCTCTAAAAGTGTTGAAAATCAATGCATTCGAGTGGTATGAAGGGGCATTGGTCTCGTATCTATTAAGCTTCATTGAAGGAGCAAACTTTGCATTTCAAAATGATGTATTTGACCCTTCAAACATGACACGTTTGGTTGTTCCAGACTTCTTTGAGTCTCTTAAAGAGAAAATTGATGACATTCAAAGAGTAGCAAATACTTCCTTTTAATTTTAATAATGTCCAAAACTAATATTAATTTATGATTTTTTTTTTCATTTACAAGTTAATTTTGATTTGAGAGTTATTATATTTTTTTATATATATATAGTGAAGAATCATGGACATTTCTCATATTTTTGTTGATTCAAAGATGAAAAATGAAGACTTATGTTTGGCAAATAGTGCAACACACAATACCAAGTTCTCAGACTTGAATGAATAATTTTTACAATTTAACAATTCATATTTCAAAAAGTAAAAAATATTTTTTTTAGATTGACAATTCTTGAAGCAAACAATACAATATCAAGTTCTCTGAATGAATAATTTTTGTGTATATTCTATATTTCAATAAAGTAAAGTACAGGTATACAAATACCAAAAATAGCTAGCAGATCTCCTAACAAACATCTTAACAATTCTCAACCTAATATATGAATATCCTAACAGATGAATATCTTTACAATTTAACAATTCATATTGTTGTTATTTCATCACATAGTTATTATTATTTTTAATCTATATTTTAAAATGTTCCCAAAATCCTATGAAGGCGTCAACAGAATTAACTGAAATTATTGTAAAAAGAATTTATATGATAATTTTTTAATCTTTTCAAAATTTTGATTTACAACTCAATATCCTATTTTCATCTGCTAATATTTTACACTTTTTTTATAAACAAAAAAATATATATATATCAACACTTAAAATATAGAGTGTGAATAATAATTCTTATGCATCTTTTCGTTTTGAAATCTTTAGATTTAAAACTTAACTTTAATGTAAGACCAAAAATATACGTAAAGTAGTTGAAACTCATAATCAATTTTAAGAACCATATAGTTTTAAGATTATATATATTTAAATGCTACATATTATATATAAATATAGAGATAAAATACAATTGGAAATAAAAGGTATAAACATCACTTGATATTTGAATCGCCTAATCAGTTCCAAATTCAAATGACTTAAGAGATTGATGAACCTCGAAACTATCGTCTAACTTACTAGACCGCACAAAAACTACATAGTTTAATCTCCCCTCACAAGTACAGCTAGAGACAAGACGACATCAGTTGCAAGACCTGCTCAAGAGGCTAAATGAGCAGTTGGGTTTAGACGAATTGACTAGACGGGGCTTGCGCAGAGGTGTGGAAAGACGGGGGTGTGGTGACCTCCAATAAGCTTTCTGTACCTCCACACGCTATACTCAACGACGGTGGCTCTATACCCTGAAAGCAAGTTTTGGGTGAAACTCTCTCCAATAAAGACCTCGATACATGGAAATAGTTTTTTGGATTATTTTCTATATAAAGGTGGTGAATCATAGGAGAGGAAGTCCATGTTTTCAAAAAGCGGCCCCGCCCTTCATCTAAATTAGTTTGTTTATTAAAAAAATCTATTTAATTAACTGGAATTAAAAAAGTCATCAATGAAATTTTAGTTTACATGAATTTTCATTTTAAAAAATGGAAATAACCATACTTGAGTGTTCATAAAATTTTTGGTGGTTTTGATAATCTAATTCTTAAAGTTCACTTTGAGGCATTATATGCTACATTTGTCAACTTTTGACTTACAAAATTGCCTAATTCTTTGAATTTGTTAAAAGAGACAAAATAAATTTTTGTTCTGATTCTTTCTACCAAATGAATTTAGAAAGAAATTTTTTGTAGCATTAAAAATGAAGATTAGAAGTTTTCTAAAGTAGCATTATTCAATTTATGCTTCCAATATAATATCATAGAGATTACTTTTTGAATTTGGTAGTGCCAATTTTTGGTTTGAAGTTGTGTTTATTGTTGTCGAAGTTTAAAATGTCGATATCGATGAAAGTATCAAAGTTTTTTTTAAAGATATTTTCAAGATTGATAATTAATAAAAAAAAAATGTAGATGAAAATATTGATAATTAATAAATATTTCTAAAAAAATGTTAAAATAATAATAAAAAAAAAAAGTTGAATTAGTATGATTTTTAAACAAGTTGACATATCTATTATTTACATTAATATTTATATTAGTGGTATTTTGTTGTTTATATTTTATATTTTATGGATTTTTTTTACAATGTAATGGAAATATCGATTTACTCCTTATGTCGATGTCGAACTTATGAAAACGCGGAAATATCAATCAAAATATTGATATGTCCTTTTATTAGTATAATTGAAGGTAGGAGGATTCGAATCACAAATATCGTATTTATAATATGATAGCCTATATATATATATATATAATATAGACATGTTGCCTTTGATTATTTGTTATAAGATAGTGAAATTTGCAGTTTAGGGGTCAAACATCCAGCACAATTAGTGGCAATATTTATAATAAATACTATGAACTCACAAATAAATTTGTTGTAAGGTGCAATTTGCACATATGATTAATTAACCATTACAATTTTAAAGAAATTGTCGCAATCAATTCTCAAATTTTGCTTAGTGCATTTTTATTTTTTATTTTGCCAATATTCTTGATTTAGAACAAGAGCGTTATTTGACTTATAATTTGTACCATCTTTCTTTCTCTATTCTCTATTCAACTTGACATGATCCTCACAAAATATGTTATTCTTGCGAGTAGGAGAGTTTTCTTTTATATCACCACTTAATTTTTTATATTTGTGTGGATTCATGTGTTAGAGTAACTAATTATTTATGATAGACTATCATTTTGCTATATTCCAAAATATTTTCAATCATTTTTTCATTTATAACAATTTCTCAAAATTAAGATGGAGGATCAAACATGACCATTGATATGATATGATGCTTTATTCACAAAGCTATGCTCAATTTGGGAGCTTTTGTGTTTGTATTATTATGACTTCGAAAAGGAAAAAAAAAATAAAAACTAGAAAGATAAACCTCTTTGCCTAATTGTATAATGTGTACACATGAATAATAATATTCAAATTTAGTTTAAAAGAATAAATGGCGTTAATATAGTTTTAAATTTTATTTTATCTTCATTTACTCATACTTTAAATTGACCAATGAATAATCATAAATGATATTGACATGTACTACAATCTAAGAGATTAAAGATTCAATTCTCACCTTACTATTACTATATTTAAAAAAAATTGACCAATCAATCAAGTCACCATGATAAATGTGAAATGCTTCCAAAACCAAATGATTTAAGTGTGTTTTTTTTTCCGAGACAAAACCAAATGACAAATTTTCAATATGAAATAAATAAATAATTAGCAATCATTTTGTCAAATTCAAAACTACTTTTAATAACAATTTCATGTCAAGCGGATATTCTAAAATTACTTTTGTCCTTTTAAAAATCACTCGAAAAATACTTTTATTCATTTACTATTTATTTTAATACTTAAAAGTATAAAATAAAACATTGAATTTCAATAAATATATACTTTGAAGTGATTTTAAACATGACAAAATTGATTTGAATTGTTTCAAAATCACTCTTAAACATGCATTTAGGCCTATTTGAATTAACTTGAAAAAAAATGTTTTTCAAAACCTCATTTTCACTTAACACTTTTCATGAAAAAACTATTTCAAACAAAAACCCTCACAAACTTCGCAACTCATTTTCAAAAGTATTTTTGTATACAAATTTGTTTGATTTGTTATATCAATAATGTCAAAATATTGTAAAGAATGAACACAAAGTACTATAAACTAATAATTTAAAATAATGGAACGTTGGTCGACAATAGTGGTAATCACAGTTAGTCGTAAGAGTTAGCTAAATAGTAGCATGAAAGATGAAATATCCTATTGAGTGGGTCTAAATTACTAGTAGGTGTGAATGATGAACATCAGTTTGATATTGTGATGTAACTTGCTAGGATAACGATATAACTTATTTTCTTCCTAAGTTGATCATGTCTTCGATAGCAACGTGTATTCATTGCTACCACTACTAATTAAAAGTAAACCATAAGTTCAACCCAAAATCTAATCAAAACTTTATTATATATTACGGCAAATTATAATCCTCAATTTATCTATTTGATTTATTAACTTTAAAAACCTATTTACTAGGTTCCTAAACTTTTAGTTTTATGCCTAAATGGTTTTTGAACTTTCAATTTTCTGTTTAATAAATTATTGATAATTTCAATTTTTTTAAAAGTTAATTGATCTATTAGATTCAAAATTTTGAATTTTATGTCTAATGAAACTCTAAAGTTTCAATTTTGTATCTAGTATTTTTTCTTTTTTATTGAAAATGAAAACTCTTTGGACTAAATTCGTAAGTTAACATGTATATTAGTACCAAGTATTGGCTACCATTAGAGTTACCAGACTCAGAAATCAAACATTTGATATCGAAATTGATGGTACAAATTTTATGTCAGTTGTGCTATGCTCATGTTTCCTGAGCTGCGAAGATTATTTGAAACCATAACCTAGAATTTTTCAATAGTACTTGGAGCCCGTCATTTTCTTTAATCTTTCAATGTGGAATTGTTTTCTTTCAATATTTTCCATTCAACTACATACACCTTCCTAAATTTTTAACACTAATTTGAGATGTGAATTTAATAAATAAAAATATATTTTACAATTTTCTTCATGTAACTATTACATTTAATGTAAATAAAATACTATTATTTATATAATCAATAACTTTACTACATATTTTAAAGATTGTGGAGCATATGATTGAACATACACAAAAAAATAAGGTTATAATTGTAAAAAGAAAACATATATCTAAAAAAACATATATTTAAAAGCATGGCCAACAATTAAGCCAATTTCATGTATACAAAAATATATTGTTCATTAATATAGTCAAGCTAATTAGCCCTCTCAAATTGAAGCAAATAAGACCTCGTGGTGGGACTATTAAAGAAAAATCGATCTTTTAGATATTTGTGGCAAGTAGGTTTATAAGGATGACTCGATCATCCTCATACTATTCCTTGATATCAAATTACTATATATGATGATTATTAAACACTATAAACTAATAATTTCAAATTTTACTTAAAAAACACTTTCGCTAGCTAAGTTTTTTTTTTCCTTTTAGTATATTATCATTCGAATTAGTCAGCTAAGTTTTTTTTTTCCTTTTAGTATATTATCATTCGAATTAGTCGTTAGAGTTGGTTGTTGGAGATGAACGAAGAAGATCTTAGTTTTGGAGTTGGTCACCCGAGGTGAATATCGATATTGGTCGTCATAGATGGTTATTATCAAGGTGGTCTTTGCTGGAGTTGTCGAAAGTGGTTGATGGAACTTGGAGTTAGTCGTTGGAATTAGTCACACCAAAAGTAATCAACGAAATTGATTGCCGGATATGTCACTAGAATATAGTAGCGAGGGTCGACAGATAGAATAATAAATAACATTGAAAAGAAGAAGAATTGAGGATGAGATGAAGTGAATTAGTAAAAATAACTAACTCAACTCTATCGATATTTAAAGTTTATGGGTCAAATATTGAGTGAATTATTTTTCCATAATATAATCTAACATGATGGAACCTAGCATATGAAATTTCCCTGATATTTTTCATTTTGGAGTAAAGATAAAAGATGGAACAGACGGAATTTAAGGAAATTCAGCAATTTCTCTTCCAAGATTCCCACTGTCATCTTCGTAGTGACAAATACATCGTTTGCCACACGCCCATCTTATTAAATCATACACATTAACATAATGTTACTTTTTCTGTATGATTTTGAATTTAAAATGTGTAATTGTACAACTTTGCAGCGCAATACATTAAAAATGATATCTTCTGACTTCCACTCTCTTTTTCCATTTGTTTTTTTTTTAAAAAAAAAAACATAAAAAGAAAAAATCAATTTATTTTCATTTTTATTTCCTGTAATTAAGTAACCGACAAAAATATTAGAAATTGAAATGATAAAAAGCTACGGACTGATTTGATTTAATTTAATTTTAATGATAAGAAGCACCCCCATGGACTGCATTGGGATTGGCAAATGTGTCACGAGAAGGGTCTCCGTAATTATCTATTTTACAAAATCAAAACTTATGAACAACTTTCTTCATCTACATTTTAAAATTATTTCCAAAGTTTTAAGCTAAAAAATGAAAAAAAAAATAAATAACAACAATTTTGCTTTCAACATTTCAATCGTGTTTTTTAATATTTTGGACTGAGGTAAATTAGAAAGGTTTGAATAGAACTAGCTCTAGATATTGAATACGTATAAAATAATTTGATTCTTCTTCACTGTAGTCAATACGAAAGAACATCATACAAAGCATGCAAGCAAAATTCTGTATGCGTGTTGGTCACTTTGATTTCTAAAGTGTGAAATAATTATAAAAAGCGTTGATCATTCAATTTCAATTTTTATACATTTTAGGCTATTAATATTGACTTTAGTTGACCTAAGTCGAATCAATCATCGAGCAATTGATTAGATTGTTTTGATTTTTCTTAAATCAATGTCATTTCAATCTAAGTTTAGATTTGACCTATCAGGCCCAAAAGACAACTCTCTCATTTGTTTCAAACACATGATCATTGGATTCATCCAACATTCCAAACCCTAAAGGCAACCATTCCCATGAGAACATTAGCCTAAAAGGGATAATTTTCACACAAAAAGAAAACATAAATTTAAGGACTTTTCAGAACAATTAACATGTAAAAGAGAGAACAGAACACTTATGATTCCAAGTTAACTAAACCATAAGAAGAAGCTTCCTTGCCTACAACCCAAGGCAAAATCACTCATAATATTCCTATCCCATTTCCAACAAATAAGCACCATTTTTCAAAACCTTTTATATTTCCTTGATTCTTTGTCTTCATAAAAGGCTCACACCCATTTCTCCTTTTGCAGTGAATTAATAATAATAATGTCCCTTATTATAAGTCCTCCTCCTCCTCAAGCTGTCAACTTGGGGGGCTCCCAATCATTGAGAAGATTTTCCTGTACATTCTTGACTAAAAGATCCTCATGTATATTACAGCAAAAGAAAAACTATGGCAACTGCAAGAAGAAGAAAACAAACAACAGATTATCCACCGATGTCAAGCTACATTTCGTCTCGTCGTGCTTAAAGGATGATTCCTTTTCCCGCTTAGATTCAAGATCAAATTCTCCATCAGAAATGATTGAGAGGTTTTACAAATGCATCAACGAAAAGAACTTGAAGGAATTGAGCAGTTACATCTCAGAAGACTGCCACATTGAAGACTCCTTGTTCGTTGAACCATTTATAGGGAAGAAGGTAAAATGAGCTAATGTTAGATATTCCTTTATTTCCGTTCTCATTCATACTTCTATAGATGTATGACAGAAATTTGATTTTTTTTACGAGTCTATGGAACCTAACTGCAGGCAGCTCTGCGTTTCTTTGAAGAACTAACTCATAGCATGGGTCCAGATGTGAAGTTTAGAATCCATAACATCTACGAAAGACGCGTTTCCAGCGTAGGAGCAATCTGGCATTTAGGTAGTTCTATCTAGAACAACCCTACAATTCAAAATCTATCATTCTAAAACATTGACAAACCTAATTATCATTTGGCAGAGTGGAAGAACATGGAGATTCCCTTCACCAAGGGTTGCACCTTCATCGACATAAGAAATGAAGAAAGAAAAACTATACAGTTAACCATAAATAAACTTAGTACCTAATATTTTCAATTGATTGAAGAAATAAGATCTTAATTACATCAAATGCAACTCTTTTACAGGAAGGCACAAATTATAATTGAACCACAAATAAAAGCAGGACATCTAATCTTGGTGAGTACACAAGCCATCACTTCCAACCAATTTCAAATCATTCAACACTTGAAAAGGAGTAAAATCATTCAATATTCATTCAATTGAAATCAAAGTAAATTGTGTGTATTAGCAAATGTTCAATTTGTTGGACTGATGGGGCGCTGTCTATAACTAATATCAGGCTATAATGAAGCTTGTGACTTTATTGCTCGCCAAGTATCCAGCAATTCCAGAATGTAAGTCAAATTTAATACTCTATGCCACAGATCTTCGTGAGCAAAAGCTTCTTATTAAACATTAAAGATGCATGAATTATGTCTCCTGTAGGGCTGATAAAAGTTTCTCAACAACGTTGGGTAAAGTGGATGTCAAAGATCTGTATAATTCTCTTCAAGCTTCTCTTGGACAGCTTTTTGAAGAGTTATCTAACCTTTATACATTTTGGGGCTGAACTGTATAGTAATGTACTCAAATTTTTACATTATGTTATAAAGTCTTTCAAGTAAAGGATACATCATATACACACACGATGATTTATTCTGTTCGTGGACATGGAAACGATTGTAAACATACAAAACATCCCCTTCTAGTCATCATTTCCATCACGACTCAGATATGTTTCTAACAAAGAGAAAACAGCCAATGGACCAAGAAGGGGAGGGAGTGGTGGGGGCTTACTCAACGCTGCAATTGGGTCTGCTTTCTCTTTGGTAACCACAGACTCTCCCTCAGAATCATTCTTCATTCCTTGCCTTTGTATTGATGAAGCTAGACTACCTATCAAATTACAGTTCAACAATTGTTTCATGTAATGGAATTGCAAAACAAGGAAACAAACAAAAAAGAAACAGTAAAATTATATTACATGTTTGGTTCAATTAACTTTTGTCTATATAATCTTTGTACTCTAAAAACTAAAAAGATTCAAATAGGTTGCAGAATTTGAATGGTTGAATAATAAGTTTAACTAATATACCTTTAAAAAAAATTTAATAAGTTTTTGAACTTCCAATTTTGTACCCTGAAACTATATTTTCAGTAATTTTATTGTTCAATGCTTTTGACCTAAAATCAACCTACTAAAAGACCCTTAAAAAATATGTCATGTAAGTATTAAACAAATTCGCGGCCTAACCTAATAGATACAAAATTGAGATTCCAAGATCTATTCAAAAACATTATAAAATACAGGGAGTTGTTAACTTTAGAAGTTCAGAACTTATCCGAAACTTTTTAAGGTACAAAGACTAAATCGAAAAAACTCCGAAAACTTAGGAGCCAAAAAAAAAATATGGAAAGATTAAATCGATCAAAGAGAAGGGACAATACCCCATGATCCTTTCAGAGGATGGATCGGTCTAAATTTGTTCTTTACAGTCAATAAGGCAGCTGCACCACGCATATATATTTTACAACCTTCAGCAATTAAGCTTCCCCAAACTTAGAGACCAATCAGTTCAATATCACAGGAGCAGAGATTATATATCCAATCTGATCACAATAGGCAAAACAACAGAACTCATCAGTTCCAAGAGACATAAACTTAGGATCAAGAGAGACAAATTTCACACACACACTCTTTTCATATCCAAACACAGAAAACGATATTAACGATCGTAATGGAAAAGAACTTGAAGCAGTAAGTAAGATTAACGAAAACTAACGAAACTTAAAGCACCGATTAACAAAGAATGTTGCGAGAGATGAAAGTGATAAAGAATTAGATCAGATATGAGAAAAGCAAGATGAGAGTGTCCGTACTCCGATCTTCTGCAATCGTCGCCGTTCCGGTGTTGAGATTGGCGCATAAGAAGTTGCGAGTTTTGGTTGTGGGGGGGGGGGGGGGGGGGGGGGGGGGCGAACTTTCGGGAATCTTCATGGACCAAATTACGTGTCTTAAGATATTGGGCTTGGTTCTCCAATTGGCCCACCAAAACTGGCCCGTTGAGCTTGAGCCCAAGACCTGAAGACTTGTAGTCGATGTTAGTCTATTTTAGTGAATCAGTAATATCGACATCAGAACTTCCATTTCTTTGTCGAAGTAATATTATAGTTCATGGGACTTGAAAAATAATCCATCAAAATGTTTAATATCCGATAAAAATATTAATAAAATATCAACGTCCATGAATATTTATGAAAAAGTTATAAGAATAAAAAGTTTTTAAAAAGATGTTTAAATTAATAAATAAACATTCTATCTTTTTTAAACCACATAAAATGTTCACTATTCATATTATATTCAAATTACTTACATTTTATTGTTTATTGTTTATGTTTCATGATTTTCATTTTACGAAATAATAGAAATATTGATTTATCCCTCAGGTGATGTCGAACCTATAGAAATGTAGAAATATTGACAGCGATGTCGATATGTTGAAGAAAAGTTAATACCATGATCCTAAATGGTGCTTGAATTTCGACTTTTCATTTTTGTTATTTTTCACTTATTGTCTTGGTTAGGACTTCTGTTAAGAAATCATAAAATTTGTAATTGTATTAATCCTTATCATGATAACACTAGAATCACACGTGGTCCCTATCCATTTCCTTTCAATTGTCCAATTTTAATTCATGCAATTTAAAATCTCAATAAATCTTAAATTCAGTCCTTTTTAGTTTATTATTAATTTTAAAAAAAATATTTAATATTTGTACTATAATTTTTTAAAACATATATACATATTATATTTTCTTAAATAAAATTATTATTATTAAGATTTATTAAAAATAAATAACTAAAATTAGATCATTAAAAATACAATTAGAATTGAACAAACTTCAAACTGACCAACTACCTTCCTCCTTCATATTTGGTGCTCACGTTAAAAAAAAATCACCGTATTTTCTCCCAAATAATAGGGGTGGTAGTCGGTTCGGGTTTGTCGGTTTTGAGATCAACCAATAACCAAATCAAGTCAATCGATTTTACATCCAAATCAATACCCAATAAAAAAACAAAACCATTGGATTGGTTTTATTTGGAACGATTTATTATCGGTTTGATTTTCGATTTTTGGCATTTTTCTTTTTCTTTTAATTTTTATTTTTATTACCACTTTATTTTGAATTGGTCATTTTTGTTAATTTAAAATTAAAATTGGGTCTTTTTTTTTATACATACACCATAATAATTTAAATACTAAAAGATAGTTTATTTTTAAGGGTATATATATACTATTGGATTGGTTTTGTTTTGATTGGTTTTCTAATAAAAAACTGTTGGTTTTTTTTTTGCCCTTAATCCCAAATTAATTAATTTTAATTAATTAATTAATATTTTGATGATAACAAACTTGCTTTTATTTATTGGACCTCAAACGAATAAGATAAGACCGAAACAAGTTAATGGAGAAAACCCGAGCTTATGACATGACATAACTTTTCTCATAAAAGTGGACTAATTGAAATGTGCCATTTAGAATGATGGAGAAGCGACACATAGTGGACTTTTGATTTTTGGATTGTTCTTTAAAAAACAAATTTAAAAATAAAATGCATTATTTTATGTTTGTGTGCTAATTTTGGACACATGAACTTTTGCTTCTTTTTTTTTTTTTTTAATTTTAAAAGAAATGATTCTGATATATATATATATATATATATATATAATCTAACTACTAGTTGAATTTAAAATCTCAATCATTCAATTTTCTTTTACCAATATCCAATGACCCAAATCAAATCTTATGTATTGTGAAGATAAAATTTGTTGAGCAAAAGTTTATAAATCTACTCTTCAAGAGAGTTTTCACATTGTTCTTCATTTCCAAATTCATTGTAAAGGTTGCTCTTGATCCCAACAAGAGTGGTTGTAACGGCTTAATCCTCAATCATGGAGGATCAGGTTTGTTCTTGCCCTCGAAGAAAAGGAATATTGTAGCGGTTTGACTCTAAGTCGTGAAAAGAGTCAAGTTCATAGTGACATACCTAAGAGGTGCTTGGGAAGTGGATATATGTCGGTTGTGCCGAACCACCATAAAATTTCCAATATTAATTTCTCTATCTCTCTCCTACTTTAATTTTGCAATTAATTTTTTGTTATTTTTTATTGCATGAAATTAATTGCAATATTTGTTCCTTAAATTAATTGCTTAATGTTGTTGAGATTAGTGTCCCAATTCTTGATCTCGTAGCTTGTAAACATTTCGTAAACATATTGTTATTAATAAAATAAATGTTATTTTATAAACATTTACTCACCAATAAACTAAGACTCGTGGTTATTTCATATAACTTAAGCATGTATGTAGAGACATACGAGTAGATCATGCCTTAAGTAATAACCAAAATGGTCTGTAGTTGATGGATAAAGGAGGGATACGTTATCCTGTTGACACTACGGATACGACCCGCTTTGTAGATGTTACAAGTGTTGTAAAGTGCTACAAATGGTTTGATCCTGATCATTCATATGGAGACATGCAAGTGGGGAATTCTAATACAAAGAGTTTGTATAAGATCGAACCATGAAATGATTAGTCTCTTTATATAATGTCGTTGATAATTGAGACTTACATCTCACTAAAATGACCATAGGTGACATGATCTTAATCCTGAGTGAGCTGGAAACTCCTACCTATGAGGGTGGTCCTTTGCTTTGTATGGGTGAGAGTGGCCAGATTGCCAACTCAACAACCTACCATTTTGGGATTCGTCTGATTGGGGAGCTGTGAACTCAGCTACACAAGACGAAATTCACTCCTTCCTCGAAGCAGGAGTAAGTAGATAAATTGCTCCCTTAAAGACTGATTTCGGGTCTTAAACATAGTGGCCACACCCTCTCCTTGCCCGAAAGGACTTAGTCATAGTAGGACTATGACTTATTGTTCATTAGAGAAATTAGTGGTACTTAAGGAGTTAAATGTAACTACATGGGGCAAAACAGTGAATTGGCCCTGTTGTACTTATGGACGATTTGTGAATGGTCATCGCACTGTTGATTGTTCATATGTACACAGAAATATATCTGTAGTGCAAATAGTGCAGCTGTCGGTCTTTAATGGAGTGACCAACAATTAACGAATGGTTGATCTCGTGATTAAAGAGTTTAATCAGTTATTTACATACCATTGGAGCTTGAAGCTACAAGTCCATGAGGTTCTCTAGGTAGCTCAATGAGTTCAAGTTGAGAATCAGATTTTGGGTTAATTTGCAAACTAACAAGAGGAAATTCAATTATATGTGATATAATTGATTTGATTTATTTGATACATTATCATTAGAGGAATTAATATAAATATGATTTATATTATATACCATAAAATAGAAAAAGAACTATAATTTATATGTTTCATATGATGAAATATTAAAACTATAGGTTATAAATATAATATGATAAATTGGTTATTATATTTATTTATAACATATTAATTATATGATAATTAATTATTTTTTTTTCTTTAATAACTAAATTGAGTGGGAGGTTATTGGAAGTTTAATGGTAACTTTGAGATAAAAAGGAAAATTGTTTTCCAAATCAATTAGTTAATTTTTTCATTCAGAATAATCTCACAAAAGGCTATCAAGGAAAAGTGTTTTACTAAACAATAGCATAGAGAGCATACACGATTGAGTTACGAGTTTACTATACGATAGTTACTTGCTTACTCGTTGCTACAGATCGAGTAGTAAAGTCTATACGACAAGCTTCGTCTTTCTAAACGATCGAGTATTTCGTCTATACGACAGATAACTTACATCTCCCACTTACTCGATCGTCTACCTCCTGCTTTCCTCAATCCAAAATCATACAGAGCCCACAACTCCGGGATTCTCACACTGAGAATACCAAGGTAACATTTGTGGTGGTATTCTAATTCCATTCGAGGATCGAGTTGGACTCGATTGGGATCAAGGTTCATTTAGACGTTCATTGAGATCGAGTTTTGATCATTGTATTCGACGTTCGTGCTAATTGAACGAGTTGCTTAATGATCGAGGAATACTTGAAGAAAGGTTCTTCAAATGTTTGCATACTTTATCCCTGCTTGTTCCTTAAAGAAGCATGCCTGTAATTTAATGTTTATGAATAATTGTTTCCATTTAGACTATAATTGTTTGCGTTATTTCTCAATGGAATTGGGAACGATTCACTTCCACTTAGATCTCGATTCAGAGTTCCTTCAAATGTCTATTTAGATTGGTTGAATTGATCTTTACATATCTCATACCAATCTTCATACTAGAATCAAATTGAGTTCTTTAAAGTAGTATTATTAACTTGATTATTTTGAATTGAAATTATTTGCATGAATTTATTGTTTAAATTAATTTTGCACCAAAAAGTTTGTTAATTTGTTTAATTGGGCCCACACTTAGTAAAAAAGTATTAATTAGTTTTATTAAACCCTATTCACCTCTCATAATGTTATCATACGGATCCAACAAAAACCGATCTAATTCATGTCCAATTTTATACTAAAAAATCAAATCAAATCATTGTATCGATTTAGATTTGTTTGGTTTCTCGATTTTTTCGATTCTTTTTGTTGCACTCTACCAAATACGGAACCCCAAATCTAAAAGAAATATTTTTTCAAAAATGGATATATATTTTTTAATTTCATATCTTGAAGTAGTACTTTTCTCAAACCACTGATTGAGAAGAATTTTTTCAAAAACTGGAAAAGAATTTGTCTAAATTTTTCAATTAATGACCAACTCGTTGTATCTAATTTGTCCTCTAAGTAAAGTATTAATTACCATTTTAAAATTCTGTAATGAAATTAACAATATAGAATGTGAGAAAAATGTAAACAATAAAAATCGAGAAAGAGATTTTCGTAGTTTGTTAATAGTGCATTCGTTATGTCTATGAATCAAAAGAAGTGTGATATTTGTTAATAGTGCATTCGTTATGTCTATGAGTAGAGGGAGAGATCAATTTACTATTGAAACATTTATATGTAACATCTTAAAATTTAGAGACTAAGGCCATGTTTACCAAGCCGTAACGAAAAAATGTACTGGATTGCTTATGAATTTTGTCACATTTACTATTACTGTTACCTCTGAGGGTCAAACTATATCGGTAACAGTAAAAGTTCATAATTTTTTTTCTTTAAAACAGTAATAACAATGGTAATCGTAACGATAACCAAAACGATAATGGTAATGGTACGACATAATTCTCAAACACAATTGGATTGAGCATGTTCTGTTCGTTAATCAATTTGCATTTCTTATTACAGATTTAGAAATGTGCCTCGTGTGTCAGTATGGATGTAAAACACAAGTAAACAATACCAAATATAATCAAATAGCGCCTACCTTCACATTATCTCACATTATCATTGATTCATTATATTTTTATTAGGGTAAATATGATATAAATCAAAATCAAACTCAAAATTTAAGGATGAAATGTATAACATTTTTAAAAATTAGAAACTGGATGAAAACTAAACTGAAGAACGTATTCTTTCTCCTCTAAATTTAATTTGATGAAGAAAAGTCAAAATGATATTTGCAATAGGGTTTGGGGTTTGTTTGTCTTAGAAATTGGGCGACAAGTAGTCCAAGAAAGAACGATACGTCGGCAAGAAAATGACCTGAATTTTGGAAAGCCAAAATGAAAGAAACGTAGAGTGGAGTAGATGTGTAACTTTCTTTTGCTTGCACGTCTTCTCGTTTTAGAAAGCAAATGTTACACCTCTATCTCCACGGCGGACACTTTTTATTTTTTAATTAGATTACATGATTTAATTACAAATTTTAAGGGGAGTTCCACACCTTATTAGATTATGAAAAGCATGTAAATAACAACAAAAGTAATCACTTGAGATTCACCTTTTACTTTACCGTTGATGGATTACTTTTCATCGGATGTAAATGTGATCTAAATTTTATAAACTTATCAATTTATATGTTTTATTATATTTTGTTTAGATAATCATTGGGTAACACTTATAATTTATTAATTAAACGCTCAAAGTTTCATGAGAGAATCAATTTAGACTATTAGTTAGGATTTCCGTTGAAAATCGTATATTTTGTTAAATAGTCTAAATTGATTCACTTTTGACAACTTACAAGATTAATTGATATAGTTGTAAGTCTCACATAATATTTTTTGGACAATATATAAATAAGAATATAAATTAATATAATTACAAAAGTTTAAAATTTAAATTGATATTATTAATAGTTTTTTAATTAATATAACCTGAGTTCTCTTTATGTTCAATTTAATTTTTATAATTTGAAAATCCAACTAATAATGATTAGATTAAAAAGAAGGTCGAATTACAAGTAGCTAAATATTATATTTAATTTTAAGACTTTATAAACTGTTCAAAACGTCTTTAAGCTCTTAATTTTGGGTTAAATTTATAGGTTTAATTTCTAAACTTTGAAATATTAGATAATTATAGGACTAAACTTGTAAAGAAAAAAAGTATTCTAATCAATATTTTGGTTAACTATCAATCACGTAATTAGCGATCCACCCTTTAAAGAAAAACAAATGAAATACAAATAAATAAATATGCAAGAAGAGAGAGTGGTGTTATTTTCCTTTTTTCTTTTTTCTTTTTTATTACTTTTTGTTATTGAAAATTTAATTTAATTTCTGTAAACCTTGATTCTCCTTTTAATTTCCTTCTGCAGCTCTTCCTCACCATCCACTTCTTCCAGTTCCTGAAAACAGACGACGTCGTTTTCATGCAATTAATCAAATAATTAAAATACCATTTTTTTTATATATATTTCTAATAAATCTTAAAATTAGTTAAATAATAGAGAAAATACCAATTTTCAACCTTAAACTTTGGGGTTGTATCAATTTAAGGTTTAAATTAATAAATGTATCAATTTAAACCTAAACATTAGAGGTTGTATCAATTTAAACCAAAAACTAATAATTGTATCAATTTAAATCCTGAACTTTCATAAATGTATCAATTTAAATCTTTTATTATGTTTCATATGGATAAATAGTGTAAGACTTGCAATTTTATCAATTAGACCTTTAAAATTTACATAAATTTGATTGAAAAAATTAAATGTTTTATCTGATATTTGTCAAACTAAATCTAAAAAAGATGTAAATTGATGCGATTATGAAAATTTAGGATTTAAATTGATATACTCGTGAAAGTTTAGGATTTAAATTGATACAATTGTTAGTTTAAGGTTTAAAGTAATACAATCCAAAATTCAAGGTTTAAATTACAACCTCAAAAGTTCAAGGTTTAGATTATACAATTATTAATTTTGGATTTAAATTGATAGGATCCCTAAAGTTTAAGAGTATAAATTGAAATTTGACTTAATTAATAATAGTTATAGGGTAAGAAGATACAATATAATAAATATATTTCTAAATTTATAGTTAAAATACTAGTAGATAATGAGTTAATAAAATAGCAGACTAGATTTAAGAATTGAACCTTTGAAATTATAGTCTAGAATTAACGAGTTTCAAAATAACTAAAATGATATTTTAAATTAAAAATAATTAGCCAGTAAAAGGAAGGAACTAACTTTGGGTCCTAAAAACAGCCCGTACGGAACTCCGTCGAATTTATCCGTATGATGAATCTGTGACAAAATAAAAAAGTAAAATTAATCCGAAATTAAAAAAAAAAATAAAAATCACATTAATAATAATGAGGCAAAAACTGACGACATGTCGATAAGTACATGGTGGGCAGCAGCGACACGTCGTAAGTAGGGGACAGCGGCTATGGGACCCAATGGAAAACGACGGTGCACGAGGCCATCGTGGACGAACATGTAGGCCATCCCAAACACCGTAATTCCCAAACCCTGTTGAAAATTACTGATAAAAGTCAATGACCAATCATGGGACGACACGTCATACGAAGCTGACTTGGACTTCAATTTTCCTTCACCACTTTACTAAATTTGGGTTGGAAGGATTCTAAAGTTGGAACGTATGTATCATCCATTATTTTTCATAAAATTAGGAGAAAATACTTTTAAATATTGGATTTTAATATTTATAAGAAAAAGAAAAGGATTTGACCTAAATAACATTTTTTAGATAGATTACAATTTTATTTTCTAGATTTAGATGAAAATGGTATTTAGAATTTTGTTTTTAGCTTTCTACTTTGCTTTCTCTATTGTTCCTATTATAATTTTCATCTTTTTAAATAAATACTTACATTTTTATTTAAATTCTAACTAGAAGAACAACTTTTTTACAATTTTTTTTTTTAAAATTTGACTTGATTTTTTAAAATATCATTTAAAAGTGGTAATAAAACTTGAAACTTATAGATAAAAGAAGTATTTATAAACTTAATTTTCAAAAACTAGAAATTTAAAAAAAAAAATTGTTATAGCCTATGGGAAGGTGACTTAGTTTTAAAATTTCTTTTCTAATTACATTATTAGTCTTTTAATTTTAATTCTTATTTAAAATTGAATGTAATAAATATTAAAAGTGAAGAGTTTAAATCTTAATTTGGTATCTAAACTTTGAGTTGGTTTCATTTTAGTCCAAAAATTTTAAAATAACTACTTTAACCTTTATATCTTTGAAAACAATAATTTCTTTTAGTACAACAACTATAAAGGTATAAAGATTTAACTTCCAACCTACAAAAAAGAAGGTTACATGTCAATTACTACTCAACAACACTCATACCAGCTGAAAACAATAATTTTGGTTCATGTTGAATTACTTTATTCCATATTCATTTCTAATTTATGTGATTTGAGATCACGGCCATATTAAAACATAAGAACACATAATAAAAGAACTAAATCATTACTTTTGTTAAAAATAAAATAAAATGACAACCAAAATACCTTATTTTTAAAAGTTCGAACACTTTGAGAGACCAAAATGAAATAAATTAAAAAATAGAGACTAAAATATAGTTTTTTTTTAAAAAATAATAATAATAATAATAAATAAATAAAGAGAGAAGGAGACGTACGGCACCAAAACAGAGGCCGGGAAAGAAGCCTTGATTGAAGAAGCCAAAAGAAAGAAGAGAAATGGCTGGAACTGCGTTGATAATTGCAAACACATCGTTCAATTCAAAAGCTCCAACCCTCGGCCTGTGATGAGACTACTCAAAAAAGTATATATACACTTTACAAATTAATTTTTACTATATGCTTTTCAACATTATTATTAACACATTTAATGTAACACCTTATTACCTCGTGCATATCCCATAACGAACCATGCCATAGCTCTTTGTGAGCCCATCTCGCCCAAAATTCCATTCCCACCTGAAATAAAAACCCATCGATAAATAGAAAATGCTTTAAACATTTCGGAAGTTGTTGTAAACAAATCCCTTCAGTTACAACTCACAGCAGTGCCGATAGATAGTGCGAAAGTGCCGAACATTTCCCAAATCGGAATCTCTCTGCCCTGTAAATTAGATTGTAATACTCAGCTCTTTCCTTCTACAACTTGAATTTAACCTAACTTTGGTTTATTACCCTAAATTTAGACATACATATATAATTTTATCTCCAATTTATAATTCTCAAACCATTTCTTCGTCACTTTATTAATAAATGTCAATACATGGGGATAATTTTCTAGCACTAATAAAATTTTCATAACATAGCTACTCCACAAGATCAAATAATATATCAATTCTACCACATTCCATGCAATTTCAATATTATTTTATAGATTAAGCTTATTCCACCTATCACTGACATGTTGTGATGAAATGTCCAAATATATTGATAATTGAGTGCATCTTAAGCTATAAAATTTAACTTTGGCTATAACAATAATTTAATGGCATGAACTAAGGCAATACCTTGTCGAGGATTCCAGAGTTACTCCAAATTCAAAAACTTAAAGTCGATGGATATTAATGACAAAACAGATGAAAACAGAGTACCTCCATTTGCCAAGAGAATCTGTAATAAACAGCGATGGCAGCCATTGAAGTGAACCCAATGCTCGAAACAATTGCAGCTACCAAATAAGCATCTCTTTCCGCTTTCTTCCTCCCCATTTTCTTATCCACACTCATCTTCAATTCCTTAACCATTTCATCTTCTTCACTTTTCTTCTTCTTCATAGCCAGCAATCTTCTTGACCTCTGTTCCGCAAAACACCGCCATGGGAAGCTGTTTGAAAAACCCAGTCGTGGAGGCGGAGCTCCAGCCGGCCGATGAAAGAATCTCTGATTGAATGGCGCGGCGGTTGCAACGGCCGCAATCACCGTCGCCATGAAAGAAATGGGTACACGTTAAAAGATGGAAATTCAGACTAGATTTATTAAATGGAATTCGATATATATATATATATATATATATAAAGGATTTAAATTGAATTTGAGTTCTTTGTGGCTGCGTGTTGAATGTGAATCAGCAATTAGTTAAGAAAGAAGTCATTTTTGGTATAGTGGTGAAGGTACTAAAATAGCCTTTATACTTATTTTTCTTGTTAAGAGTTATGTGTATATAAGGGAAGTTATTGCCTATGTTTGTGTTATGTACCACCGTGTTTTGTTAGTTTTGTTCATCTAGTGTGGTAGTTGTTTCAATTTTTGTTATCAATACTTTTCATCTTTTCTTTTTTGGTTAACTTAGGCATGTAGTGAAGTTATGAAACTGCCCTTATATTTCTTCTAGAGATTGTTCATTAGCGTTTTCGTGTATTTATGTTAATGTTTTTTTATATTTATATATATAGTACATTTTTGGTTCATAAGGATTGGGGAACATGTTGATTTCGTCCCAAAGTTTCAAAATTGTGCAACTTATTCCTAATTTTAAAAAAATAATTCAATTTGGTATATGTCTCTGTTAAATAGCTAATGAAAATACTGACATAAGATTTTTTAGTTTTATGATAAAAAAAAGTGTGATGTGTTACATAACAATAACAACAATAATAATCCATTTGTTCAACCCATCTTTGTCATAACCATCATCATTGGCACTTCTTAATGACCATGTTCGATCGATATAAATAATAATTTATGAAACAGAATTTCATTTTATCATCGATAACATAAGTCAACTAATTAAAGCATATGTCTTCAATCAAGAGGTTAGAGATTCAATTCTTTTTCACCCACTTATTACAACAACAAATTCATTGTTTCTACTATCAATTCGAACATAACTTAGTAGATAAGATACTAATTATCTTAAAATAATAAAAGATCAAAGTACCAACACATCAAATGGCTATGCCTAAAAAGGGCATATAAATTGAGAATTGATACAAAATAAGAGGAAAAAGCAAGGTAAGATAGAAGCAAAATGAGACTCAAATACAAATTAGAATAAATTCATCTAATTTTGGGCAGACCAGCAAATTTGAGAAAATGTGAAATCAACTATATGACTTGTTTGGTTCCCCATCTTCCGTTGTCTTAAAATGGATAAAGACACTCACTTTAGCCTAAAGAAAATAATAAATAAAAGTTTGAATCTCAATTGTTCTTTATTTCTTTTGACTTTAGTTACTAACCAAATTATGAACTAAATTACCTACCATTTGAAGCATTTAGGGTGGAATTTTATTTTAAAAATCATGGGATCTAATATATATTATAATTCCATTGATCAATTTGAATTGTAGATTAAATTTCATTGTAGTCTTTTGGTATCTAAATTCCAAAATCATCAACATGATTTTTTTAGTACAACAAGTGGGGATATAAAGATTTGAGCTTTATTGACCTATTAGACACCTTTGAAAATTCAATAACCAAAGAGACAAAAACTTTAAAGTTTGAGTAACTAAACTTATAATTCAACCCATTTTCATTCTGCTAAGGAACTTTTTGGGAACAAACAACAGAAACTTTATCACATTGGATAAATATGCAAACTTTTGCAGCTTTCATTGAAACCATTGCCTCCAAACTGGATTCAGCCATTAATTACTTCCCTAGTTAAAAAACTTCTTCACCCCTGACCTAACACAAAAATCACATTTTTCCAAAAAAAAAAAAAAGAACAGATTGATGCAAAAGATTCAGAAAACTTTAATTAGAATAAAATACTATGCAAATTGATAAACACACATTGAAACAAATACAAAGAGATCATCCCTAACATTACACCCTTCACTTTATTTCTTAGTTCATTAGATCCATGGAAAGTACAAGCATCCACAATCTTTCCTCCAAAATCTCCCAATACCTAATACTCTGCCCCATTTTCCATTCGGTTTTCGGTTGTTTTTTGTTCTTAGTTGCTTCGAATTCGTTCAGTCATACAAAGCCTAAATTATTGGGGTTTGGCATGATTCTGGGAACCCCTCAATTCCCTCACAGAAATCAGTATCAGCTCCTTGTACAATAGAGGACTCCAATTTATATGGGTAAGCATACAAATTTTACTGCTGTTCTTATCTACTTGATCATGAGAGTAAATCCTAGTCAGGAAAAAGAAAACAAGGGCTCAATTTCCAGCATCTAGATCATGTCAAACGCAAAGAGTTGTCCTCCTAGCGGATTCGTCGGGATTGAACCTGACGGATTCTTTCCAGATGAGTTCTTTAATATGCTCTTCAGTGCATGACGGTTGCTCGAAATCAAAATTGAAAGGCCTGGCACAGACCGGCTCGTCGTTGATGTCATGAAGAGATTGCAAGTATGGGTGACAAAGTGCTTCCTCCACTGCAAAAGGGTACAGAAGTATCATATTTGATTTTGATGATGTTAAGGAAGTGCTACATGAATTAGCATAGATCGAGAGTTTTTATGAACGTTTTTTGCACACCTGTTATGCGTTTGTTGGGATCAAATACGAGCATCTTTTCGAGAAGATCCAGAGCAGCTGGAGACACATTGGGAAATCTAGCTGAGAATTGTTGTTTCCTGTACTGTGGAAGCTGCTTGACATATCTTCGAGCATTATCACTTCGGAGAAATCCTAGGCTGGCATCATCTGGTGATCCTAGTAGCTTTTACATTGGAAAAGAAAAAAGAAACAATGTAAATGATCAGATTAATACAAACACAATTGGAAAAATATACATGCTTTTTCTTCATTCATCAGCAGGAATGAAGCGCAAAAGTACTTCTGAAAACGATGCGGTCAAAAAGAGCAACGGCGAGAATCAAGATATCACACAACCACAAAAATGTAATGTAGGGAACTTCTCAACAGTCAGCAAAACAGCTTTTCAGTGTACATAAGATGTCAAACATACAAGATAGTCACTTAACACCACAAACATTGAAACTCATACCATGTGAGGATTAGGATTAAACAGAATTGATTCGTTGGGACATTTGTTCTCTCATATTTCTTTGACAGATTGACCAACCCCTCTCTAAATTTTTTTTGAAAATGTTTGTTTGATTATGTTTCTGGTTTTCTATTTTCTATTCTTCACTTCTACAACATTCCCAAATTTATATGAATGTTAGGGGGAATGGGGAAGGGTGAGTATCTAAGAAGAAAATAGGGAAGTTGATATAAGTGGGAGAATGAGTGCTCGAGACCCTGAACATCCGAACTCTGATTCTTCCCTAGGTTTCTGTATTGTGTTGCTTAGGCTTATAGCGATTTCACTTTTCAGGATGAAAATTAAGATCCTCTAATGTTGGAAAGTGGTTTAAATTGACAAATAGCACTTTTCGATCTTCTAAAGACCTGTTTGGAATAACTTTTTCAAGTGCTCGAAACACTTACCATTTTTAAGTACTTGGAAAAAGCATTCATTTCAAACTAGCCCTAAAAGTCATTCCAAATTTAGTAAACTCTACCAAATCGTTAAAATATAGGATCTTAAAGGGCTAATAGATATGGTGACGTATCTTCCCCTTAAAGTCAATTGATAAAGATGTCAAGCTAGATGAGGCATTCTCCAATAGGTAAGGGGGACCAGTCTGAAGCATTGCCCATTGAAAATGATCTAGAGAACTAGACAGCAGAGCAAATGATGCAAAAATTGATTTTCACATATAAAAAGATTTGAATACATGAACTCTCGTAGGTTTTAAACTTGTACCTCAGTTATAAGTCTGAGTTGATGAACATAATCTTTTCCAGGGAAGAGAGGTTCTCTGGTCATTATCTCACCAAGTATGCATCCCACAGACCAAACATCAATAGCAGCAGTGTACTCTGAACAATTGAGTAGCAATTCTGGTGCTCGGTACCAGCGAGTAACCACATATTCAGTCATGAAGTCAGTTTCAGAAGTTGTCCTTGCCAATCCAAAGTCTCCGATTTTAAGGTCGCAATTTGCATTCAGAAGTAGGTTACTTGGCTTGAGATCACGGTGCAGGACCTTGGCTGAATGTACATATTTCAGCCCACGCAATAACTGATACAAAAAGTACTGCAAGTGCATAATATGTCAGTTTAGTGGCTAATGAAAGTTATGAATGATAATCATCTAAATATGAATGTGCACTGTGAATGCCTACACAACCGATGAAATTCCGATGAGAAAATCATGGGTGAGATAAAAGTATATTATAATTTAAATATAACATGGTCTTAGTCTTAGTATTTAAATCCTCATCCATTCCACATGTATCGCCATACTGGAACACAAAAACTTGATGCAGTGAAATGGCTCACGAGGACAGAACCCCAACAAAAAATTCATTCATTGGCATCCACAATGGATCAATTGTGGAAAATTATAACACATATATTAACATCCCTGGAATTGGTATTTGGAAGGGACCAGTTAATTACAGATGGGTCAAAAAGTTCCTATTTTGAATGGTATTAGCACCAATTCACCAGAGAACTTTTCTCCAGTCAGACAAACTTCAAACTTCATATTTTTTTACCTTTTTCTATGTGGTTTGGCTCGAACTTGCTAAAATAAAGGAAAGAGTTTATGAAGTTCATACATTAACTTAGATCCCAAGAAGTATAAACCAACTATAAGCGTCATGAACTCCTATTTTATAGAAATGATCATCGGAGTAGAGTACGATTTAAGACAAAATTGCAGCATCAAAACCTGGCAATGATCATCAGTCAGTGGTTGGTCAGAACGAATTATTTGATGAAGATCAGTGTCCATCAATTCGTAAACAATATACACATCATTGAAAACCTCTCTTTTTGGGGGCCTAATGATGTCTCTGATGGCGATAATCTGTGAAGGGTTAAAAATTGAGCGGTTACGAAGGATGAAGCAGAAAAACCAGCTCTCAGCCCATCTTTTTCTCAGTAAAACTTGGAGCTAATCAAAAGCAGGGAAAATAAAATTAAAATGAAGAGCATAATTTCTAGAAACAAACCATACATTTTCATGTTCCATGTGGCAAAGAAGCTTAATTTCTCTCAATGTTCTCTTGGCATCAATTATGTTATCAAACGCATTTCCAATTTTCTTGATGGCAACCTCTTCATGTGTCTCTGAATTTACAGCAGCACTGCAGAGAGAAATTATGCGACGCAGAAATAGTTTGGTTATCGAAATCATTACAATATTACTCAAAACTTGAAACTTCTAGTGAATGGACAATTACAACCATGATTCACTAGTAAGTTTCACAGTAAAGAATACATTTACAACTGCAATTGAGGGAAAGGTTGAAAACAGAAAAGGTAAGCCTGAATTGAACTCCTACTAACTTTCACATAGTTAGTTTCCTTTAGTGGATCTCCAATCTAACTAACTTTCATCAAATCATAGTTTCCAATCTAACCAACCATGTATCACCTGAGCACAACCTCAACTGATACCGCCGACAAAGCGATTAGACGTTCAGATCCCCTCAAATCCCCACCCAATTGATGCCAACCATGTCAAATTATCACAAACTACACTGAAATGAGCCAATAGAAATCACCTTACTCCATTCATCACTGAAAACCCCCAAAAGACAAATTCCTCATTTAAACAAGCATTAACAAACCAAATTAGAAACAGAACATGATTTCACTGAACAAGTAAACTACCATGAAGCAGATCAGGAGGAGGATCGCCAAAACTTCCACAAACTTTTCAGAAAACAACTAAAGAAGAGAAGAACAGCAGTTTAGAGATTTAAAAAAAAAAATCATCAAAGCAAGAACAACCCCACCATTTAAAACTCGATACTAATAACACAAATCAAAAACAAACAAACAAACAAACAAACAAACAAGAAATCTTACCAAACAAGACCATAAGCACCTCTACCAATAGGTCGCAAAGGAGGAACATACTTAGCCGAAACCTCAAACAAGTTACCATAAACATTATACTGCACATATCGCCCGCCATGAGTAAGAACCCCTTTAATTTTTCCCTCAGTGGCAGTGGTAGAACTCGATTCTTTGGTAGCCATTTTGGGAATTTGAAGAAAACCCAGAAGAGCTTTCAAAGGGAAGCAGCAACTAGGGGGAAATTTGTTTGTTCCTAGTTACTGATTTCTAAAACGAATGCTATATCTGGGGAAGCATTAGAAGAGAAATGGGAAATGGGGTTTTGGAAAAAGGTGGAATTTGGGGCTTTTTTAAAAAGGAAGGTCTGAAAAATGTGAAGAGCGAACGATTGGCAATGGCGATTGATTGCTTTGCTTCTGTTTTTTGATCTGCAAAATGGTTTGAAAATCCGTGAATCAAAGCTGACTTTTTTCCCTCCACCAAAACAAACGCCCTTCTCTACTCCAATAAGGTCTAATTAAAACCACCATTAATGCAATTTCTTCCCTTTTTTTTTCTTCTTTAAATTGATTACATACAATTTTGCTGTTGCAGTTGGGTCAGCTCAGCCCTACTTTAAGGAATTTGCTCTTTCAAGTTTCTATTTTTCTTCCTCCAACATCTTAAAATCTTCTCGTAGCTATAAAAGAAATAGTTGCTTGTTGTTCAACATTTTGAATTCAATTAATTAAAGGAAGTTGAAATTGTCATTTTTGTTTAGAATTGTCAATTGCTTTAACAAATTGTATATTCTTAATCATTTGATAACCCATAAATTAATTGTCGTGGTCAATAAAGATTATGAATTTGATAAAATACTTAAACTAGATTAATTATCTTATAAAATTAGTTGAGATCCATGTAAACTAATCTAAATACATATATATATATATATATATATATAAATTAGACTAAGAACATACAAGTGTTCTATTTTTATAATTGATTTTATAAAAAGTTTTTTTCTACGTAATTATTATTATTATTAATGTTTTTCATAACTATAATATTATTTTTTTTAGCACAATTGAGGGTGGAAGGATTCAAACTATGGATCTCGTGGCTTTTAATACATTCAAATGTCAATTGAACTATATTCGATTTGACAAGTATACATATTATTTCAACTGCCAAATATTAGTTATTATTTATTTAAAAATATAATTTAGTCTTTAAAATTTTAAAATATATGTTTTAGTTCTAAACCATTAAAAAACAATAATAGTCTTTATCATTTTACTTTTCGACCTTAAATTCGTTTGGCTTAATATTCATCCATAACTTATTTAGCTTGAAATCCTATTCGTATTAACATACTAGTACATATATTCAGACTATACCATTAATTTATTAACACTAAAATAAAAGTTTAGATAAAAATAGTTACATGTAAAAAATCCATAGACTAAAATAAACATTTACAAGTTTGGAGACTTAAAAAATCACGTACTAAACTCTTCCCTGGAAATGATTTATTATTATTATTTATGATTATTCACTTAGAAAGTCTCCGAGATGATGGTTTTTAGTTTATTGTTTTTTCTATATAAGACTGCATCATATTAAGATTCTATATCTGTATTCCAAGAAATCGTTAGAAAATGGTAAGTATTATTATTTTTAATTTAATTACACGTGGATGGCGAGGATAGTTGAGTTATTGACTATAAATAAATATTATTTATAAAAAATAAAGTGGTTATTTCATTTATAAATGTGTAAATCAAAACAATACAAAAGATTATTTATTTATTTTTTATTTTTTTAAAGAAGCAAAATAGTATAAAAGAAGCAATCTTTCTCAACTGCTCTTGAGAGAGTTGAGGCTTATAAATACCAAGGGCCCCTAAAATATAATGAGTACATTTTGGGAAATTGCAGAAGAGACCCCATAATTTAAATGAAATAAAATCATAGCCCATTCCCCAGCAAAGGTTCCCCTGTAGTTGTCAATAAAATTAATAACAAGTGTTGTGATTTGTCCCCCAATGCATTAAATTCACTTCATCCAAGATTTCCCCATCAGTCCCCAAAAGTTTTCACAATATATTCATGTTCCCTTTTTGTTTCTTTTTCAGATTTTCAGCACCTTTTTTGGATAGGATTTTTGGCATTTGTTGCAACTCTAGTTTCTTCGCAAAAATAATAATTCAAAAGAGAAACTAATATGAATATAGTTCAATCGGGATGAACTTGTACTATCAACATCGAGATTTAAAGTTCAATCCTCATTTGAAATATTAAAAAAAAAAAAAGTGTTCAAAAGAATAAAATAACAAAGTTGGGTTTAAAAGAATAGAGTCCCAAAATGTAATTAGATTGATTGATTTGATCAAATTCATTAAGGAGTTTAGTTAATGTTCTTTCTGTAATGAGGAAACTAGCTTACACCCTATTGCCAAACATCCCAACAATTTAAATATCCAAGTATAATACCAACACAAGTTTTTTTTTTTACAAATTCAGGTCTTCAAACAATGTACCGAACCTAACAAATGAAAGACAACTACAAATCAAACATTCATATCGCTAGAGATACTCAATGATTACCTAAAACTCGAGATAGTAGATTGTGTTAAAAGGAAATGATTTTAAACTAAAAAAATGAATAACAATAGAAAGTTTCCAATAGATGGAAGTGGAAACTCCCTCAAATTTTCAGAGAAGGCAGAAGCACTTTTTTCCCCTTCTTTTTGAAGAAGATATGGTGGTTAATGTTTCACGAGAGATCTGCCTGTTAAGTTAGAGCCTTCTCTTCTTGGGTCGACTCTTTGACAGCCAAACATGGACCTTTGAACAACCTTTTTTGGAGTACATGGCTCAGCTCATCCATTCTGAGCAATTCACGTGAATGATTGAAAGCTTCATTTGGCTCAAAAGATCATAAAGAGAAGCATTTCAATTATGGAAAGCTCTATGATATAAGCAAATGCATTTCTGCATCAATGAACCGTACAATACAAGAATACTGTGTACCAAGAACAAACAGATTCATCATTTACATTACAAATTGCAATTGGACTGAGAGGTCGCATTCCTTGAACTTTGAAGCTTCAATCCCCCCCAACGGTAACAATATTACATATCATTATTGTTCACCAACTTGTGTATGTGATAGGCATATTTAGATACCAAATAGAGAGTTCCAGGGTTCTTTTTCCTTCAGCTCATGGAGATTTCACACGTGGGCTTATCCTCTTCCCACAAATATTGCTGTGTTTCAAGTATAATGTTCATTTGATGTCTACTAAACATATATGCAAGAGAGGAATCATCTTCCTCGTTAGAGGAATTTGGAGATCATAACAGATGCATTACTATTTTTTTTCTATCACGATCGAAGTATTAACAAAAGCATCTAGAACCCCAAGAGAGATTGAAAATAGATTAGACTCAGTGACAGTTAACTAGAATGATTCTGGAATAAGTTAATGAATTCATAATAATCTCAAAAAAAGTGTGAACAGAATTATAGGAATCTGCAATAAGAGGCATTCAAACAGACTTCAGCAACCAAAGATCCGGCAATTAATTATAGGCAAACAAAACTGATACGATGATCTCATGAGTTCTAATTCAACATCTTTGAGTCAATTTGCTTCGAATCTAAAACTAACAAAAACACTCCCATACATCTATAACATTCTCTCATTCAAGATTTGATGGTGCAGGTGCTCCCCCATAGCCACCAGCTCCACGGCCAAAGCCAGGCCTTCCACCAGGACCCTACAATATTAAGGAATAAACATAGACCAATTAAAAAGTTATTAACTTAACCAACTCCAATCTGGAGAGCAAACTGTCACTACTTTCAAAATATAAAGATGAAACAATCTCCAGTTGACATGTCTCCAAGCACATACATATATAGCAAACAAATATAATTTGAACATATGTACATCAAAAGTAGGGAAATCCTAAGAGTGGTACAATTGCTTACCCCGAAAGAAGGTCTGTAATCAGCAGGGGCTCCACCCTTATCACCAAAATCACCACCAGGTCCACGAGGACCTCCACGGTAGCCATCTCGGTCACCAAATCTTCTCTCTCCATCAAATCTTGATGGACCACTAATCAAGAGCAATACCATAGGATGAGGATAAAAGAATAATCAAAATCAAACTACAAAATGATTCAGAGACCAGCAGAGTGTAGAATAAATAGCACAGTAATATCAGTGTAAAAGGATAGATTTATGAATCCCATCTAGTCAGAGCAGTTAAAGACTATTTAGAACTGACAATTATTCAACATAAAATCAATAATACAGAGTACAATCAACAAGCTAAAAGTAAAACCCAGCACAATGTTCAGCAAAAAACCAATAAGCAAAGGGAAGCAAATCACCATAAGAAAAAGGAGAAGATTTACCGTGGGCGGTCTCCAGATGGGCCACCAAATGATCGACCAGCCGGCTTGGCTTGTTTCTTCAAGGTAGCCGGGACAATTTCTGAAGGGAGATTCAGGTAAGTCCTCAGAAACTCAATGCCATCGTTCGTGAGGTACCAGTAGTAATGCATCCAGGCAAATGTCTCACGAACATACTCCTTAGATTTGAAACTCTGCATTAGCTTTATCACTTGCAAATTTGGCACATCGATTTCGGGGTGCTTGGCCAGATTGTAGTCCTTCTTGGCATAGCAAACTCCCTCTGATACAAAACAACAACAACCGAACAATAAGCAAACCGACGAAGATAAACAAAAATAACCCTAACAACAAACACACACGACAGTAAAATTCACTACCTTGAAAGAGGTACTTGGAAATTTCTTTGCGATTCTTCTCTGGGATGATCTAAAAATGGAAACATGATCGTTTAAACAGATTTACTCCCCGTCGAGGGTCGATTCAGATCATAAACAACAAATTTAGAACACTTCACGATTCAGAGTTCAGGTCAGTAAGACTAATTGCATCCAAACCGAACCAAGCACATTGATGAAAGTCTCAAATCAACGAGCTTTCGACGGGATTAACAACTAGTTATCTTTCATTCAATTTTCACTAACATTTTCCACTGATTTTTGAGTAAACAAACGAATAATTTAGAGGCTAGAATGTATGGAGAAGGGAAAAAAGACGTACCATTTTGACGAAGTGATCGGAGACAGCGGCGGCAGGAAGATGCGGCAGCTAAGAGAGAAACCCTTACACAATCTTCCTTCACAGCGTAAAGCCCTAAATATCTGAACTTTGACTTATAAACCATCGAATGAATGGATAACTTTTGGGCTTTTCGGCCCATTGGCTCCTTTATCATCGGTTATGGGCCGTGGCCCAATCATAGAGATGAAAGTAGGAAGTATGCTGAATTACTTGTTAACCCTATGTTTGGAATTAAAGAGCAAGATAATTTTAAATAACGTAATTTTTTTTTTGTTATGATTTAATGGTATGTTGTTTTATTTGGAGGGAGGAATACTTGAAATGAAAGGTAATGAAATTATATTATGCACATGGAATTGAAAAGAAAAGGATTTTGCTCGATTATAGTTTGTGTTTGAAAAGTTGAAATTTGTTGAGTTTAATTAATAATTAACTTCGATATTGTTTGAAATGCAAATACTTGATTTCAATCTAAGGTAAATAATTTCATGATAAATCTATTATGCTTTAAAATCAAACAAAAAATTAAATTAATACTATTTGCAAAAATAGTTTTTTTTTTTTTTGTCATTATTGAGTTATATCTTTTGTGAAAATACAATACAATTCTATTTTTATAAGAGTTGTGAGATTCAAACCACAAACCTCTTAATTGTTAACACAGTCAATATGAAATATATTAACTTTAATCATTTTTAAGGGTTCAAGACTTCACATGAAGTGATTTTGTTTCAATTAAAGAATTTGTGTATATGTTGCAAATTTAGTGGAAGCACTTAAAATCACTAAATGTGAAACCTTAATCCCTTTAAAAATATTAAAAAAAGAAAACTTTTGCTTCTATTCATAAATGATAAGAAGAATACAAAATTTAATTCCTTCCAAAATACAAGATTTATATATAGGTAAATAATTTTCTTATTCTCTTATTTAAAATTTAATTCCTTCCAAAATTCCAAACCTCTTCCAAATCTCATTTAATTCCTTTCAAAATTTCAAATCTCTAAATTATGTTAACCAATTTTTCTTTAAATTAATTTCAAATTTTAACCTAAAATTCAAAATAAACAACCAAACATTTCGAGATAATTAAAATTAAAATTAATTAAAAATTCGGGATGTTATGCTCTTCCCTCCTTAAGAAACTTTCATCCTTAAAAGTTCCAATCCTGAAAAAGCTCTAGATACTTTGTCCTCATCTCGTCCTCTTGTTCCCATGTTGTATTCCCGAATTGATGATTCTGGTATAAAACCTTTACTAGAGTTATCTCCTTGTTGCACAAAGTCTTCACCTCCCTTGCAAGAATTTGGATAGGTCTCTCCTCATAACTCAAATTCTCACTCAACTGCAAGGGCTCGTAACCTACCACATGTGACAGGTCTGTTATGGACTTCCTCAATATAGAGACATGGAAAATATTATGAACTGTAGAAAGAGACGGTGGCAAAGTTAGCCGATACGCCACCAGACCAACCCGCTCTAAAATCTCGAATGGCCCAATGAGACGTGGACTTAACTTCCCTTTTCTACCAAACCTTAAAACACCTTTCATAAGTGCTCACTAAAAAACACTTTATCACCTACCTCAAACTTCAGGTCTTTACGCCTAACATCAACCTAACTTTTTTTGTCCACCTTGAGCAGTTTTCATTCGTGATCTAATCTTATATATTACTTCATTTGTGGTCTACACTAACTCAGGTCCTCACAAATTTTGTTCACTGACCTCGTCCCAATAGACAGAAGATCTGTAACTCTTCATATATAGAGTTTCAAATGGCGACATGCCAATAATAGCTTAATAACTGTTATTATAAGCAAACCCCAGATGTAAGTGAAAGTCCCAACTCCCTGATAACTCCAATGCATAGACGCATAATATATCCTCCAATGTTTAGTTCAAACTCTCCGTTTGACCATCAGTCTGTGGATGAAAAGCTATATTGAAATTTAACTAAGTTCCTAATGTTGACTAGAGACTCTTCCAAAAACTAGATGTAAAGCGAGGGTCTCTATGACACAATAGACACCGACACCCCATGCAATCTCACCACCTCTTTCATATACAACAACATCCACCTATTCACTGAATATGTAGACTTCCTTGGAAGAGAATATGCTAACTTAGTAAGTCTGTCCACTACGATCCATATCATTGTATAACCTTTTGTTGTTCTTGGTAAACCCACAATAGATACATTTTTCCACTTTCATTCCGGTACGCTTAGGGGCTACAACAAGCTTACTGGCTTTTGTTTTGGGGCTTTCACCTACTGACAAACTCTGCTATCTCTCTTTCCATATCATACCACCAATAATATCGTTTCAAGTCATGATTCATCTTAATACTGCTAAGATGTATTGAGAATGGTGAACTATGAGCTTTTGCCAATAAAATTCATCTTAAGGTTATTGTCTACAGCTATGCATAAGTGTCCCTGATAAAGGAGACCATTATCTAGGGCTACTGAGAAATCATCATCCTATCTTAACTCCACTTGGCGAAATTTCTCAATAAGGTAAGGTTCACCCTGCTGTGCATCAATAATCTTCTGTCTCAAGGTTGGTTGTACTGTCAATTGTGCCAACTGTGCAGTGACTTCCCCCAATACTACTACAATTTCAGCTCGTTCAAAATCTTTTCATAGATGAGTCTGTTTGGTAATTAAAGTTGTTAAATAGGTGGTCTTCCTACTAAGAGTATCTGCCACTACATTTGCCTTGCCCAAATAATACAGAATCTCACAATCATAATATTTCACCAATTCTAGCCATATGTGTCGTCTTATATATTAACTCCTTCTGAGTGAAAAAATATTTCAAGCTCTTATGGTATGTGAAAATCTGTATCTTCTCTCTATATAAATAATGTCTCCAGATCTTTAAAACGAAAATCACCGCTGCCAACTTCAAATCATGTCTAAGGTGGTTTCATTCATGATTCTTCAACTGACGAGAGGCAAAAGCAACCATTTTACCTTGTTGCATTAGCACGCACCTTAATTCTTTCTTAGAGGTATCACTGTAAATAATGAAACTTCCCCATTCATTTGGTACTGTAATAACTGGTGCATAAACCAGCTTCTCTTTAAGATCTTGAAAACTGTCCTCACTAGCCTTACCCTAAACAAAGGAAGCTCCCTTCCTAGTCAACTGAGTCAAAGGGGTGGCTATGCGAGAAATGACTTTGACAAATGACAAAAATAGCCTATCAAACCTAGAAAACTATGCACTTCATCGACTATCGCAAGATGAGGCGAACTCATAACCGCTTCAACTTTTGCTGGATCTATGGATAATCCATCCTTTGAAACCACATGCCCTAAGAAGAACACTTATTTCAACCAAAATTCGCATTTAGAAAACTTAGCATATAACATACTCGATTTCAGAGTCTCCAAAACTTTTCATAAATACTCTTCATGCTCTACTTATGTCTTGGAATAAACCAAGATATCATCAATAAGAACTATCACAAACGTGTCAAGGAATTCCTTGAGCACCTTATTCATCAAGTCCATAAATACTGCATGAGTATTGGTCAAGCCAAATGACATCACAATGAGCTCATAATGTCCATATCTAGAACGAAATGTTGTCTTAGGAATATCGTCGTCTTTTATCCTCAATTGATGGTAACCTAACTAACGGTCAATCTTGGAGAAAATTGTAGCTCACTATAATTGATTGAACAAGTCATTAATCCTGGGAAAAGGGTACTTGTTCTTGATGGTTACCTTATTCAACTCTCTATAGTCAATGCAAAGGTGTAATGAACCATCCTTTTTTTTCACAAACCGCACTGGTGCACCCCATGGCAACACACTTAGGCATATAAAATCTTTATCCAACCAACTCTTGCAACTGAATCTTGAGCTTCTTCAACTCCACTGGGGTCATTCTATAAGAAGCTTTCGAGATGGGAGTTGTGCCTAGCTCCAACTTGATCATAAAGTTTATTTCCTGATATAGTGGAAAACCCGATAGATCCTTTGGAAAATATCTAGATGATCTCTTACCATTGGCTCCAAATTCAAGGGGACCTCAATTTCTATAGTGTCAACCACACTGGCTAAGATACTCCATGTACCTTGGTTAAGAAACTTGTTGGTTTTCATAGCTGAAATTACCTTAGGCGAGACCATGGTCCCGATCCCTTTAAACTTAATGCTAGCTTCTGTACATGCCTAAGATTACCTCCTTACGCAAGCAATCTATACTGGCATGGTTAGTAGCTAATCAATCCATGCCTAATATAACGTTAAAGTCGCACATGTCTAAGACTATTAAAGTCACGTCTAACATATGGTTCGCTATTATAATCTGACATGCTTTTATCCTTTTATTTGCTAAATATTTGAATGAATATAATTCATATTAAAACTATAAGTTATAAGAGAGTTGCATTTTAATATGATTATAATTCATACTATATGGTTTGTTAATCAATTAACTAACTATATATAAATATTATACTATTAATATTTTAATAATATGATTATAACTTTCCATGTTAGGGGACATACTCTGCATAACGTGAGAAGGAGTTATATAACTCCCTCTCTCTCACTCTTCTCCTTTATCTTCCTTTTGGAAAACATGGAAGAGTAACACATTGTGAAAGTTAAAGATCCTCTAAAAAATTTCAAGAACTCTCCTGTAAAAATTCCCTCTACCAAAACATTTTGGAGCCATCCAATTCCTTGTTCCCAGAGACTAACAAGGTGATTGAATGATTATGTTCTCAAGATTGGGTGGTTGCCTATTTTGTTTGAGTATAGAAACATTAGAGTTCGTGATCTTAAGAGGGGAATTGCGTGAAGAGGTTTTTCGTCAAGGTTTAGTTTTTTTCTTCTCTAAACTCCCTTTAGATTACATGCTCGTGGTTTTTTAAATGTTTATCATGTGATAATTTAATTTTGTCAACTTCTCTGCAGTTCATTATTTATCAAATTGACTTCTGAATTATATAACATTCACAAGCTTCCAAGAGGAATTCGATTCATTCACCGTGGTGACAGGTATGATTCCAATTTTGGGAAATTATGCATTTGGTGTTGTTTGATTCTAGTTCATCCCATTCATTTATATCATCAGTATTTGTGAAGCATGTTATGTTAGAATTAGAACCTTTACATTATGTCTTATCAGTTTCTACTAAGTCTGGAGAAATTATGTTAGCAAATAAAAGGATAAAAGCATGTTATTTTGTAATAGTGAACCATACGCTAGACGTGACTTTAATAGTCTTAGACATGTGCGACTTTAACGTTATATTAGGCATGAATTGACTAGCTACTAACCATGCCAGTATAGATTGCTCACATTATATTATGTTAGAATTAGAGCCTTTACATTATGTCTTATCAGTTTCTACTCAGTTTGGAGAAATTATGTTAACAAATAAAAGGATAAAAGCATGTCAGATTGTAATAGCGAACCATACGCTAGACATGACTTCAAATCTCATAGTTTTAATTATAAATCATATTTATAATTAACTATATGTTATAATGTAACAACAAACATTATACTTTATATTAATCATATTAATATAATTAATAACTAATTTCTCTTAAATAATTTGAACAATTCAAATTATTCCAAAAATAATTATTCCTTTTTTTTATTCATAATGAGTTAACTAGGGGACTTTATGGATCTACAAATTAAAAGCTCCGATGATACAAGATTAATCAATCAAACTCTTCAATTAGATTAATCAACATTCATTAACTGTCCGTCACGCCACCAAAGACTGACAACTGCACTCTTCGCACTGTAGATATATTTATGTGTCCACAGATTTAACTAATCAATAGTAAGTCGACCATTCACAAATTGCTTATAATTACAGTTGGGTCAAATTATTATTTTACCTCTGTAGTTACATCTAACTCCTTAAATACCATTGATCCCTCTAATGAACAAACAGTCTATAGTCCAACTATAAACTAACCCCTCTCGAGCTAATGAGAGGGTAAGGTCTCATTGTTCAAGATTCGAAATCAGCTATTAAGGGAGCAATTTATACTTTTCCTAACTAAGGGAAGAAGTGGATTCCATTTTGTGTAGCTGTTTTCCCAGTTCCATACTCGGATAGATCCCCAAAATGGTAGGCATGTTGAGTCGACGAAGCAGACCCCTCTCACCTATATAGATCAAAGGATTGCCTTCATAGACAAGAGTTCACAACTCACTCAGGATTAAGGTCAAGTCACCTATGGTCATTCTAGTGAAATATTAGTTTCTACCAGCAATGATGTTATACAGAGAAACCAACCATTTCACAGTTTGGTCTTATATAAACTCTTTATACAAGATACTCTCACTTACATGTCTTCACATGAACAATATGGATCATATCATTTGTAACACTTACAACTCATGTAACAGTTATAAAGTGGGTCGTATCCGCAGTGTTACAAGGATAAGACACCCAACCTTATCCATGTATTGCAGACCTTTTATGTTATTACTTGAACATGATCCACTTGTATGTCTACCACATACTGTTCAAATTACATTAAAAGAACCTTATCTTAGTTTATTGGATTAAGTTAATGTTGTCTAAATGTAAAAAAACACTTCTTATTTGATTAAATAAATAATTTGTATTTACATATTACAAACTACAAGATCCACGAGATTTAGGACATTAAATCCAACAATCTTCAACTTTTCCTAAAGCGAGTGAGGGATAAGGCATCCAACCTTATCCATATACTATAGACCTTTTAGATTATTACTTGAACATGATCCACTTATATGTTTATCACATACTGTTTAAGTTACATTAAACAATCTCATATCTTAGTTTATTGGATTGAGTTAATGCTATCTAAATTTCAAACAAAATACTTCTTATTTTATTAAATAAATAATTTGTATTTACAAATTACAAACTACAAGATCTACAAGATTTAGGAAACTAAATCCAACAATCTCCCATTTGTCTTAAAGCAAGTGGGGTGTATAGTACAAGATACAATATAAAATACAATATAAGAAACTAGGCATCCTCTATACCCAAAAATTGAAGGAAATCTAAACAGAAATCTCCAATGAGCGGAAGCGGATCATTCCAAATTCCATTGAGAAAGAACACAAAAAAATTACAGTCTAAATGGAAACAATTATACATAATAAAAAATTACAACATGCTACTTATAAATGAAGATACAAGGGATAGAGTATGTGAACCTTTGAAGAACCTTTCTTCACATATCCCTCAATTGTTCAGCAAATCGTTCAATCAGCACGAACTTGAATGCAACGATCAAAACTCGATCTCAACAAACGTCTGAATGAACTTCGATCCCAATCGAGTCCAACTTGATCCTCAAACGGAATTAGAACACCACCACAATGGTTACTTTGGTATTCTCAGTGTGAGAATCTAGAAGTTGTGGGCTCTGTATGATTTTGGATTGAGGAAAGCATGAGGTAGACGATCGAGTAAGTGGGAGACGAATGTTGTCTATCGTATAGACAAAATACTCGATTGTTTAGAAAGATGAAGCCTATCGTATAGACTTTGCTACTCGATCGTGTAGTAACGGGTAAGCAAGTAACTATCGTATAGTAAACTCGTAATTGGATAATGTATGCTCTCTATGCGATCATTTTGTAAAACCCTTTTACTTGATAGCCTTTTTGTGAGATTATTCCGAATGAATCATCAACTAAATTTTGGAAAACCATTTTTCTTTTATCTCACAGTTACCATAAAACTTCCAATAACCTTCCACTCAATTCGATTATTAGAGGAAAAGAATAATTAATTATCATATAATTAATATGTTATAAATAAACATAATAACCAACTTATCATATTATATTTATAACATATAGTTTTAATGTTTCATCATATGAAACATATAAACCATAGTTCTTTTTCTATTTTATGGTATCTAATATAAATCATATTATATCAATTCCTCCAATTAAGGTATCTAATACATCATATCAATTATATCACATATAATTGAATTTTCTCTTGTTAATTTTAACACTTCAGATTAACCCAAAATTTGATTCTCAACTTAAACCCATTGAGCTACCAAGGGGACCTCATGAACCTGTAGCTTGAAGCTCCAATGGTACGTGAATAACTGATTAAAATCTTTAATCACGAGATCCACCATCCGTCAACTTTTGGTCATTCCACTAAAGACCGACAGCTGCACTCTTCGTACTACATATATATTTCTATGTCCATGTGACCAATCAATAGTGCGATGAACCTTCACAAATCGCTCGTAAGTACAACTGGGCCAATTCACCGTTTTGCCTTGTGTAGTTACATCTAACCCCTCAAGTACCACTAATTCCTCTAATGAACAATAAGTCATAGTCCTACTATGACTAAGTCCTCTAGGGCTAGGAGAAGGTGTGGCCACTATGTTCAAGACTCGGAATTAGCCTTTAAGGGAGCAATTTATCTACTTACCCCTGCTTCGGGGGAGGAGTGAATTCCATCTTGTGTAGCTGAGTTCCCAGCTCCCCAATCAGACGAATCCTCAAAATGGTAGGCTTGTTGAGTTGGCAATCTGGCCACTCTCACCGATACAAATCAAAGGACCGCCCTCATAGGCAGGACTTCCCAACTCACTTAGGATTAAGGTCATGTCACCTATGGTCATTTTAGTGAAAATAAGTCTCAATTATCAACAGCGTTATATAAAGAGACTAATCATCTCGTGGTCCGATCTTATATAAACTCTTTGTATAGGATACCCCCGCTCGCATGTCTTGACATGAATGGTCAGGATCATACCATTTGTAGCACTTTACAACACTTGTAACATCTACAAAGCGGGGCGTATCCGTAGTGTCATCAGGATAAGGTATCCCTCATTTATCCATCTACTACAGACCATTTAGGTTATTACTTAAGACATGATCCACTTGTATGTCTCCACATACATGCTTATGTTACATGAAATAACCACTGATCTTAGTTTATTGGATTTGAGTAGATACTTATAAAATAATATTTATTTTATTAATAACAATATATGTGCAAAATGTTTACAAACTACGAGACCACCGGGAGAATTAGAACACCAATCTCAACAATCTCCCACTTTTCCTAATGCCTTGGGAGACTAATGTACAATATATACACAGTACAATATACAATAAACTAGGGCATACTCTTTACCCCATTATCATCTCCCACTTGCCCTAGACAAGGTGCCACATGTCCCGTAGACCCAGACTCTTCAGATGACTCTTGAACACTTTAGCCGTGAGAGCCTTTGTAAATGGATCAACAATGTTGTGCTCCACGCGATCTTCATGACTATCACATCACCGCGATGCACAATCTCCCTAATCAAATGATACTTCCGTTCTATATGCTTGCCTCTTCGATGACTCCGAGGTTCCTTAGAATTTTCCACAACCCTACTATTATCACAATAGAGTGTGATCGGTAAGGAACTTCCTAATCCAAACAACCTCTTTAGCAGCTTCACAAGTGGCTACGTATTCAACTTCCATAGTGGAGTCCGTGATGCATCCCTGCTTGATGCTTCGGCAAACTACAACTCCTTCATTTAGAGTGAACACTGGCCTTAATGTTGATTTCCAAGAATCTCTATGAGTCTGAAAGTCAGAGTCTGTGTATCTTGTAAGGATTAAATTCTTATCTCCTTACACGAGCATATAGTCTCTAATCCTGAATTGGACTGATATCGACTGACAATCCCTATTGCATAGCAAATGTCAGATCTAGTACATAACATTGCATACATAAGGCTACCAATAGTTGATGCATAGGGAATCCGTCTCATTTCCTCAACCTCTTGAGGTGTCTTAGGACACTGTTCCTTAGATAAAACAATTTCATGCCTGAAAGGTAATAAACCCTTCTTGGAATTCTGCATCGAGTACTTAATCAACATCTTGTCAATGTACGATGCCTCAGAAAAAGCCAACCTTTTGTTTTTACGATCCGTTATGATTTGGATCCTTAAAATAAATTGTGCCTCTCCCAAATCTTTCATTTGGAATTGGGAAACTAGCCACTTCTTAATGTCAGTCAGAAAACCTACATCATTTCTAATGAGTAGGATATCATCCACATACAACACAAGAAAAACTACTGAGCTGTTGATGATTTTCTTGTAAACACAAGGCTCATCAACATTCTAATCAAAGCCAAATGATTTGATTGCACTATCAAATCTAATATTTCAAGATCTAGATGCTTGTTTCAGTCCATAAATAGATCTATTAAGCTTGGAAACCTTTTGCTCTTAATCTGGATTAATGAACCCCTCTGGTTGAGCTATATAGATGGTCTCTTCAAGATTACCATTCAAAAAGACAGTCTTGACGTTCATTTGCCATATCTTATAATCATATAATGTGGCTATGGACAGGAGAATCCTAATAGACTTTAACGTGACAACAAGTGAGAAAGTTTCCTCATAGTCCACTCTTTCGACCTGGGTATAACCTTTTGCCACTAGTCTAGTCTAAAAGGTCTGCACCTTTCCATCTACACCTCTTTTCCTCTTGTAGATCCACTTACAACCTATAGATTTTACCCCATAAGGCTGATCCACAAGTTCCCAGAAGGAATTGAAGTACATAGACTCATTTCCTAATTCATGGCTTTAATCCACTCATCTTTGTCAACATCCTCCATTGCTTGCTTATAAGACAATGGATCCTCAATTCCATCATCATATATGATGTTTTGAGCTTCAGTCAAACCCATGTAGCGTTTCGGTGGGTTCACAACCCTCCCACTACGTCGAGGCAGTCTCAACTCTTGAGATGGTTGACTAGATGAACCGATATCAACAACTCTTATTCATCTATCAGTCTGTTCAACAACTCTTGTTGAACTCTCAGTAGTCTCATTAGAAATCTCATTTAAAACAAGCTTACTTCGTGATTTATGATCCCTTATGTGGTCTTCCTCCAAGAAGATAACATCTGTTGACACAAACACTTTGTTCTCACTTGGATCATAGAAGTATCCACCCCACGTTTCTTTGGGGTAGCCAACAAATAGGCAAACTTTCGAACACGATTCCAATTTTTTAGGTTAGCCACAAGCACGTGTGCCAAAAATCCCCAAATTCTGAAGTGACGTAAACTACCTTTATAGCCTCTCTAAAACTCAAAAGGCGTTTCAGAAACACTCTTTGAGGGAACATTGTTCAAAATATAAGCTGCAGTCTCCACTACAAAACCCCAAAACAAGTCTGGAAGATGAACATAACTCATCATCGACCAAACCATGTCCAACAGGGTTCTGTTTCTCCTTTCTGATGCACCATTTTGTTGAGGTGTACTTGGGGCCAAGAGTTGGGATGTGAATCCATGTTCTATCATATAGTTCTAGAATTTTAAGTCCATATACTATCCAATACGATCACATCGTAGTGTTTTTATCTTCTTACCTAACAAGTTTTCAACTTCAACCTTTTACTCCTTGAACTTTTCAAGAGCGTCAGACTTATGTTGCATTAAGTATAGATACCTATATTTTGAATAATCATCTATGAAAGAGATGAAATATTCATACCCACCTCGAGCTCTTACGCTCATCAGACCGCAGAGGTTTGAATGTATAAGCTCCAAGGTCTCCTTGGCTCTATAACATTTTCCAGTAAAAAGTCGTTTGGCCATTTTGCCTTTAAGGCATGATTCACATACCGACAAAGAGTTTTCTTCTAAACCATTTAGAAGTCCACATTTCACAAACTTCTCAATCCTATTGACATTAATGTGACCTAACCTTAGATGCCAAAGATGGGCATTTTCCTTAAGAGAAACCCTTGGTCTTTTTGCAGTTGTTGCTGTTTTGAATATTTTAGTATTAAGCAAGGCTTTTATGACTAACGACCTTAGTACATACAAGTTATTTTCCATTGAATCAAAACCAATCTCCATATCATTCTTAAAAATAAACACTTTATTCTCAGAAAAAGAGATGGAATAACCTTGTTCAATCAGACAAGAAACTAAAATTAAGTTCCTCTTGATATGAGGAACTACAAAACATTATCCAGTAACAAATAACATATCTTGTCCAAAAATAACTTTAGCCTGCCTACAGTAACAATTGAAACAACCTCACCAGTACCGACTCGAAGAGTCAACTCTCCATCTTCCAACTTTTTCCAGGAACTAAATTCTTGGTAGGAAGAACTTATGTGATTGGTAGCACCTGAATCAAGTATCCAGACAGAATCATCATTCTCTACCAAACACGTCTCCAAGACAAATAAATCACATTTACTGTCCTTAGACTTCTTCCTTTTCTGGAGAGTAGTAGGATCAGTATCATAACCTATATAAGCTTCAAGTTCCATTTCAGAGAACAATTCTTGTCGATGAACTTCATTAGAGTCAGCAATAATTGCTTTCTCTTTTAGTCCCTTGACATTCAAGAAAGACTGGAGGTTATCATGGGAACTAATACTACTGGTTTCATTATCATCCATCCTATTTTGCTAAAAAAGTGAGAACTTATGTTCAAAAAATTCTTACAATGAGTCCATGATCTTACGTGCAATGACCATGTTCTCAACCCTTTTGGCCAATACATTAGGTATGCTAGCCAAAATATGAATTTGGGTCATCGAATTAGCCTTCAATCACACCTCATATGCATTACGAACATTTCTGGAGCATCAGAGTTTTAGACTTGAGGACATTCCATAACCATGACAAACTCGAGGTTGTTTACCACGAAATATGTTTTAAGAGACTCTTTCCAACGTATGTAATCGGTTAAATTAGAAAGGGCAACTAACGAAAAATCATACAATGACATGTTGCTGAAAAAACAAACATATTGATCTACATTAGATTTTAGCAAATACTCTTTAAATCAAATCCAATCTGGTTGAGCAAAATCTAAATGAACCCCGTGTAACATCTAGTTTTGCAATAACGCTTCAGTGGTTTAGGACAAAATCCACGAAAGGGTAGTCACACTTAAAAATTGGTTTAGGACAAAACCAATCATTACATCATAACAACTCTTATTCCTATAACGACTAGCCATCATTGATTTGGTCAAGAAATCATTAATTTGCTTAACAATTTCCTGTAAGTGTGACTCTTCATTTTAAATCCTAGAGTTTCGCCCCAAGCAGCTAATCCGAAGGGAAAAATACAATTGGGGCAAAAACTAAAGTGACCCTATGCATTTCTGAAGATCATCTTGATATTGACCAACCGCACAAACCATTCGAAGGGGGATGCTTTTAGGGCGCCACGAGGTTGTGCAAGAAGATCTCACGGTGCAAACTAATGAAGAAGACCACAAGACATGTTGACACACATCCTTCACCCACTTACTATAAATACTCTCTCCGTCCACCTTGATATTGACTCATGCAAACACCATTCGAAGGGGGATGCTCCTAGGGCATCACGAGGCCAAGCATGAATCTCATGGCGTGAACATTCAAGGAGAAACATGAGTGGAATTGACATATCATAAATATCTTTTCCTCCCACTGAGTATTTTAAAACCTAGGGTTTAATTTACTTAGAAAAACACAGCTAATTATTTTTACTAAGTAACTGTTTAGGTTTGCCCAAAAGTAACTCTTACTTTGGAAAGTTAAACAACTTTTGATCATCATTCATTAAACATTTTAACGAACTCTTTGATCAACTGTTGCATGCTTGTAGAAAATTTATCTAATTCACCTTTCCAGGTAGGTTCCCAGGTAGGGGTGTTCCGTTTCCGTCAGTTTAAATACCCCAGCCTAGCCAGAACCCACCTTAGACAAAAGGTCCCTTATAGATAGATTTATTACAAATTTAATCTTTTATTCAAATCAATTTAATCCTATTAAACCGATTCAAAGATTGAACTTAGGTATCTAATCTCATTAGAACCATGAACTTAGGTCTATCTCAATCCAATTTTAAAACCCTTTTAAAACATGATTTTACTTAAATTTACATGCAACTCTTTCTTATTGATTTTAGTTCTAATTTCCATTATAACTCTTATAAAAGAAAACAACTAAAACCATCTACAATGCGAAGCAACACATTCTCAAGGCATTTATAACTCTTATAAATAAACCTAAGTGTCATGCTCCATGCATTGTTCATTCATTACTACTTTTATATAACTTTTATATATCAAAGTAATGAACCAAGCATACATACTTTCGTACACCCTTATACTATAACACTTATAATATAAAAATGATGCATGAATATGCTTAATGCATGCATAAATATAACTCTTATATTATATGATGCATGAGCATGCTTTAATGTAATTTAATCATGCCATCTACTATATTATAACACTTATAATATATGATGCATGAATAATTACATAACCTAAGGTGATTTTTAAATCTATATGTCATATAATATGACATACAAACTACCATACATCTCATGTACATTAAATAGAAGTTGATGGACTGAGATAATTAGCCTCAAATCCTGAAGAATAAAGCTAACTATTATAAAGAGAATAGAGTCCACCGGTTCAAACAGGCGAATCGGGTCTTGAACCCTCCGGGCGAAGCCACATCTCCTTAATCATTTAACAGCTTCTTGTGATCGTCTAGCAATGCTGTATAAGCATAAATGATTGTTTAGCATGGATCGAGTGCCTATGACTATGCAATGAAGCATGAAGGTCACGCGATCGTGCAACGCACATCGTGTAACGTATGCCTAAACGATCAAGTAGACAACAACTATACGGTGAAGCATGATCGTCTAAATGATCGCGAAACAAGTGTCAAGTATCTATACTAAGTGAGTGAGTAGCTAATGACTATGCGATGAAGTATGCTAGACTACACGTTCATTTAGTGCGCGTACCTACCATGCAACGAGTATTATAAACTCTATGCAATCGTTTACCCCAATCGTCCATGCGATCGAGTAGCCAACGCAACACGATAGAGTAAACTCTTTACTCAATCGTTTAGCATAAGCCATGAGATTGTTTAGTAAACACTACAGGTAGAACTATTCTACACGATCGTTTAGCCTGGGCTACACGATGCAACCAACCTTTAGTCTTCTTCCTCGATGAGAACAACATCTCCATGCTTTGAAACTTCATCACGAACGACTCAAAAAACTTCAAACAGTTTGAATACAGACTTGATTGCTTGTTAATTATGCCCAAAAACACAGGGGCCCTTACAAATTAATACTTTGTAAACTTAAAAAAATCTTTAAACAGAGGCAATCATCCCGTAAACATTCATCAACACATCCACAGACACATTTAACTCTTAAACGCATTGTAGAAAACTTAAAACCCACCATGACTGTAAAAGAAGTTCAATACAACAATATAATTTGGAATATCAGAACAACTTGGCTCTGATACCAATTGAAGGAAATCTATACAGAGATCTCCAGTGAGCTGAAGCGGATTGTTTCAAATCCCATTGAGAAAGAACACAAAATAATTACAGTCTAAACGGAAACGATTACGCGTAATTAAAAATTACAACATGCTACTTATAAATGAAGATACAAGGGATAGAGTAAGCGAAACTTTGAAGAACCTTTCTTCACGTATCCCTCGATTGTTCAGCAAATTGTTTAATCAACACAAACTTGAACTAAACGATCAGAAAGATGAAGCCTATCGTATAGACTTTGCTACTTGATCGTGTAGTAACGAGTAAGCAAGTAACTATTGTATAGTAAACTCGTAACTGGATCATGCTCTCTATGCTATCGTTTTGTAAAACCCTTTTACTTGATAGCCTTTTTGTGAGATTATTCCGAATGAATCATCAACTAAATTTTGGAAAACCATTTTCCTTTTATCTCATAGTTACCATAAAACTTCCAATAACCTCCCACTCAATTCGATTATTAGAGAAAAAGAATAATTAATTATCATATAATTAATATGTTATAAATAAATATAATAACCAACTTATCATATTATATTTATAACCTATAGTTTTAATATTTCATCATATGAAACATATAAACCATAGTTCTTTTTCTATTTTATGGTATTTAATATAAGTCATATTTATATCAATTCCTCCGATTAATGTATTTAATACATCATATCAATTACATCAAATATAATTGAATTTCCTCTTGTTAATTTGAGTACTTCAGATTAACCCAAAATCTTATTCTCAACTTGAACCCATTGAGCTACCAAGGGGACCTCATGAACCTGTAGCTTGAAGCTCCAACGGTACGGGAATAACTGATTAAACTCTTTAATCACGAAATCCACCATCCGTCAACTGTTGGTCACTCCACTAAAGACCGACAACTATACTCTTTGCACTACAGATATATTTCTATGTTCATATGACCAATCAACTGTGCAATGACCCTTCACAAATCACTCGTAGGTACAACTAAGCCAATTCACTGTTTTGCACTGTGTAGTTACATCTAACTCCTCAAGTACCATTGATTCCTCTAATGAACAATAAGTCATAATTCTACTATGACTAAGTCCTCTCGAGTCAGGAGAGGGTGTGGCCACTGTGTTCAAAACCTGGAATAAGCTCTTAAGGGAGCAATTTATCTACTTACCCCTGCTTTGGGAAGGAGTGAATTCCGTCTTGTGTAGCTGAGTTCCCACCTCTCCAATCAGATGAATCCCCAAAATGGTAGGCTTGTTGAGTTAGAAATCTGGCCACTCTCACCCATACAAATCAAAGGACTGCCCTCATAGGTAGGAGTTCCCAACTCACTCAGGATTAAGGTCATTTCATCTATGGTCATTTTAGTGAAATGTAAGTCTCAATTATCAACGACGTTATATAAAGAGACTAATCATCTCGTGGTCTGGTCTTATATAAACTCTTTGTATAGGATACCACGCTCACATGTTTCCACATTAGGATAAAACCATTTATAACACTTTACAACACTTGTAACATCTACAAAGTGGGTCATATCTATAATGTCATCAGGATAAGGTATCCCTCATTTATCCATCTACTACAGACTATTTAGGTTATTACTTCAGGCATGATCCACTTGTATGTCTCCACATACATACTTAAGTTACTTGAAATAACCACGGATCTTAGTTTATTGGATTTGAGTAAATACTTATAAATAACATTTATTTTTATTAATAATAATATGTGTACAAAATGTTTATAAACAATGAGACCACCGGGAGAATTAGAACACCAATCCCAACAAAAATCTCCCACTTGCCCTAGACAAGATGACACATATCCTTAGACCCAGGTTCTCTAGGTGACCTTAAAAAACTTTAACTTTGAGAGCGTTTATAAATTGACCAGCAATGTTGTGCTCTGATGTGATCTTTGTGACAATCACATCTTTTTGTTGCACAATCTCCCTAATGAGATGATACTTGCGCTCGATGTGCTTTCCTCGTTTATGGCTTCGAGACTCCTTGGAGTTTGCCACAACACCACTATTATCATAATATAGGGTGAAGGGCAGTGACATGTTTGGAACAACTTCCAAATCTGTCAAGAACTTCTTAAGCCAGACGGCTTCTTTAGCAACTACATACTCTACCTCCATGATAGAGTCAGTAGTATAGCCTTGCTTGATACTACGCCATATTATAACCCCTCTGTTAAGAGTAAATATTGATCATGATGTGAATTTCCTAGAATCTTTATCAATCTAAAACTCAAAATCAACGTATCTTGTAAGGATCAAATCCTTAGCACCATACACAAGCATCTAGTTTCTCGTTCTCCTAAGGTACTTGAGAATAGTTTTTATTTTCATCCAGTGATCAAATCCTGAATTAGATTGATATTTACTAACTATTCCCACGACATAGCAAATATCTAATTTAGTACACAATATGACATACATGAGGCTACCTACTGCAGATGAATAGGGAGTCCATCTCATCTCCTCAATTTCTTAAGATGTCTTAAGACTAGTGTTCCTTAGACAAAATAATCCCATGCCTAAAAGGTAATAAACCTTTCTTGGAATTCTGCATCACATACCTGATAAGCATTTTATCGATATATGATGCTTAAGACAAGGCTAGTGTTCTGTTCTTGCGATCCCTAATAATTTGGATTCCTACAACAAACTGCACTTCATCCAAATCTTTCATTTGGAAATGAGCACCTACCATTTCTTAATATCATTCTATAATCCCACATCATTCCCAATGAGTAGAATATCGTCCACATATAAAACTAAGAAAGCTACTAAGCTTTTGATGATCTTCTTGTCGACACAAAGTTCATTAACATTCTGACCAAAGCTATAAGATTTGACCGTAGTATCAAATCTTATATTCCAAAATCAAGATGATTGTTTCAATCCATAAATAGACCGATTAAGTTTGCAAATCTTTTACTTTTGACCTTATTCAATGAACCCTTTTGGTTGGCACATGTAAATAGTCTAGATTACCATTCAAAGAGGCAGTCTTGACATCCATTTGCCATATTTCATAGTCATAATATGTGGCAATGGACAAGAGAATCCAAATTGATTTAAGCATGGCAATGGGTGAGAAAGTTTTTTCATAGTCTACTCCCTCTCCCTGGGTACGGACCTTTACCACTAATCTAGCCTTAAAGGTTTGCACCTTACCATCTACATCTCTCTTTCTCTTATAGATCTACTTGCAACCTATGAGTTTTACCCCACTAGGTTGATCTACAAGTGTCCAGATAGAATTGAGGTACATAGACTCAATTTCTTGATTTATGACTTTAAAACATTTATCCTTGTCCACATCAACCATTGACTACTTATAGGTCAATGAATCCTCAACGTCATCATCTAGTATGATAACTTGAGATATGTTAAACCCAAATAGCGAGCAAATTAGGTTATAACCCTACCACTACATCGAGGCTCCCTCAACTCTTGAGAAGGATGTGCATGACTGGATGAAGCAACACCAACAACTTTTGTTAACGTGCTTGCTTCTTCAACAACCCTTGTTGAAGTTTTAGTTGTTGCGTTGGAAAGCTCATTTAATATGATTTTACTTCTTGGTTTATGCTCACTAATGTGGTCTTCCTCCAAGAAAGTTACATTTGTCGATTTCTCTTTCAGATCGTAAAAGAGACCACCTATCATTTCTTTTGAGTAGCCTACAAAAAGACATAACTTTGAATGTGGTTCCAATTTCTTTGGGTTAGCCACTTGCACATGGGCCAAACACCCCGAAATCCTAAGATGTCGTAAACTACTTTTATGACCCCTTGATTACTCAAAAGGTATTTCAGAAACACTTTTTGATGGAACTTGGTTCAAGAGATAGGTTGCAATTTTTATTGCATAACCCTAGAACGAGTGAGGTAGAGAAGCATAACTAATCATCCACCAAGTGTATTAGACTATGTTGCATTAGGTAAACATACCCATATGTAAAATAATCATCTGTAAAAGTGACCAAATATTTATACTCTCCTTTTGCTTTAACATTCTTTGGACCACAAAGATCTGAATATACGAGTTCCAAAAGTTTTTTTTTGGCTCTGTAACCTTTTCCAATAAAAGGCCATTTTGCCTTCTAGACAAGATTCACATACAGATAAAGAATTTTCTTCTAACTTCTTTAGAAGTCCATTCTTGACCAACTTCTCAATCCTATTGAGGTTTATGTGACCCAGTCTTAGATGTTAAAGATGGGTATTTTCTTTTGGAAAAGCTTTTAGTCTTTTATTTTGTGTAGTTGCAATGTTGAATATTTCAACATTATGATGCATTTTTTATGCTAATGGTCTTAGCACATATAAGTTGTTTTCGTTTATTGCAGAACAAATATTAATACCATTTTTTGAGATATAAGCTTTATTACAATTAAAAGATATATTATAAGAATATTCTAATAATCTGGATAAAGAAATCAAATTTCTCTTGAAATGAGGAACAAAATAAACATTGTCCAACAATATATATTTTGAGTCAATACACAACTTCAAACTCCCTACTGCAACCACCAAGATGACTTGCCCTGTCCCAACCAGCAGAGTCATATCTCCAGCCTCCAGCTGCTTCCAGTAACTAGTTTCCTGTAATGAAGAACAAACGTGGTTAGTGGCTCTTGAACTAAGTATCCAGACGGAATCGTCATTTTCTACTAAGCAAGTTTCTAGAACTAGTAAATCATATTTATCTTATTTTGCCTTTTTCTTCTAGGCTACTTTGGACAGTTTCTCTTCTAGTGCCCATCCTGGTTGTAATGAAAACAGGTTCCCTTTGCAACCTTAACTTTTTTGCCCTTTTGGGCAGTAGTAGGTGAGGTAACTTTATTCCTCTTACCACCTTTCTTCTTCTTCCATTTTTTAGAGCCTAAGAAAGAAGGCACAATTATCAACATTTATCTCCTTGTGTTGTCCTTTGACTTTCATCAAGGGCTCATAAGTCTGCATCTCGTTGAGAAGGGTGGTAAAGTTGTATTCAATTTTGTTCATGACAGCATTACTGGAAAACTGAAGGAAACTCTTCGGAAGAGTCTCTAGAATAAAGCTTACCTAGCTAGACTCATCTATGACAATCACGTTCATCTTTGCCACGTTGAAGTGACCATCATGTTAAAGACATGCTCTCTAATAGATGATCCCTCGTTCATCTTAGCATTGAAGATGAACTTGAGAACGTCATGCTTGAACTGTGTGGACGATTGCCCGAACATCTCATGCAATGACTCCGTGATCTCGTGTGCTATGACCATGGTCTCATGCTTTTTAGCCAAAACTCCAGTTAAGCTTACCAAAATGTAGACTTGAGCCTTAATCAACGTTTATCCACCTACTTGGGCATCACGTAATTTGCATTGGGTCCAGGGTTGGAGAACATTCCTCCGTTAGAAAAAATTTGAGGTCTTCGATGACCAAGGCGGTGTTATTCGTATTCTTTCATGTGACATAATTCTTACTGTTTAATTTATCAGCACCAAGTAAGGAGGTTACAATACTAGTCATGATTATAAGATGTTGATATAAAAAAAATACATTTATATTAGATATCTTTGCAAAAACGTATTTAATCCAATCAATTTAGCAAAAATTAATGAACTCTAACAACATTTAATTTTGCAATGATACTTCAGTGATTTGGAATAAATGACACCTCAGAGTGTACAGTTAAAGACTAAAGGATCATGGATTCAATCCATGGTGGTGACCTACCTAAGATTTAATATCACACGAGTTTATTGACACCCAAATGTTGTTGGGTCAGACAAAATATAATTGTTTTTTAGAAATGATAGATGGCTTGTATATGTATTTTTTTTCTTTAAAAAAATCATATTTTTCTTAAGCTTTGGATTGTATCAATTAAAACTTTCAATAATTATATCAATTTAAATCCTAACTTTTATAATTGAATCAAATTAAGCACTTTATTAATAATTTATATAGTTATATTAACTTCCTTCGGTTTAAAATAATCTCAAACTCACGTAATAAAATTATTCATCTTAAAAAAATCACACCAAATTAACAAGAAAAATTATGGCAACTATTTTCTAAATAAGTATAGAAAAATAGAAGAAACCGATGAAATGAAAAATCACGCAAATTTAATTAAAAAAAAATCACTTTTAACTATTTAAATCCAACATTTCTATATAATTATTTAAAGAAGTGTTACAACGGTATAGAAGTTATGCTTTAAAAATTTTAAAACAAAATTCTTAATGAATGGTTAAATTTGATTTACTTATTAAATGTTTGGTTTAAATTGATATAATTATTAGCGGTAGATTTTACCTTCAAAATTTAAATATATAAATTGATATTTTTTTCGTATTATGTTATAAACCAAATTGATTACTAAATACGCATTTATTGTGATAGTCTCATTCAATAATTCACATTCTTTTTCTTTACCCCAACATGACATAGAATATATGAATCTCAAACTTCATTTTCTTCCATTGCACCAAACTTCATGTTCCCTTTCATTTATATACAAAAGAATTTTTTTAAAAAAAAATTATTAGATGACGGTTTTTATTTGACAGCTATCTGGACTGTACAAAGATAGATGTAACTCAAGTATATCACTTGAGTATTTTCCTTATCCAATATCTTTTGTTAAATAACGGTAAATGAATAATAATTTTTTACCAAAATATTAGATCTATTTGTCTGCTTGAATTAAAAAATATCATCTAAATAATAACCGTTTAATATCAGCTAAATAAGATAATGAATGTATCCCATTCAAGAAATGGTCTCTTCCCGTGACTTTCTTTGTAGACCCTTTCGATAATAATTCTTAAAAGTCAAATCTTACAAAAACAAACCCAAAAATCTATTTTCTTTATTATCGTGTTAATCAAAGAGAAAAACATACCATTGGTGGGACTGTATTTCTTCTAATTATATAATAACTATTATTATTTTTATTTATTTAAGTTAATGTTGTAAAAATGAGAATCAAACTGAACAATTTTTTTATTTAAAAAAAGCATTAATTAATTATTAATTAGTGGGGCTTGTCACATGCATTAATGGTTTCTCAACTAACTTCAAAATTTTCCGTTGCAGGTAACATCGAGACATTATGCATTAAACATTAATTACCATTGATTAAGTCAAGAAATCATTAATAACTTTAATATTTCATTCATTTTTAACCATATAGTCTTGCCCCAACTAGCCTGTCTTAGGAAAAAAACATAATTGATACCATTGACTATAGTGATCGTATCTATTTTTAGAATTCGATCTATCACTTTCCATGCAAACACCTTCCTAAAGGAGATGCTCCTAAGGCATCACAAGGCTAAACATGGAAAAACATTACAAACTAATAAAGGAGACTGTAGGATGTATTGACACACGTCATTCTCCCCCTTATTATAAACACTTTCTCCACTCACCTTGATATTGACCCATGTAAATACCTTCCTAAGGGAGGATGTGCCTAGGACACCACGAGACTGAGAATGGATCTCACGGTGTGAACTTTTAGGAAGACCGTGGGTGAAAAAATGACATATCATATACATCTTTTTTCTCTCATTAAGTGTCTTAAAACCTAGGGTTTATTAACTTAAATAAATCCGACTAACACCTATATAAAATTCAACAAGTGTCAATTGAATTTCAATTCCATTCAAGTTCAATTTTCAAATATTTTAAATTTATTTTAATTCGAATTCCCTATATAAAATTCAATTTGATTTAAATGATTTTGAACATTTCAATTTGGAATTTCTAAAAAGCAACCTCAATTTGACCTTTAATTTGAATCTTTCATAAATGATTTTTAAATTAGTTTTAATTCCAAGTTTTCAAATGAATTTCAATTTCATTCAAATATGAATTTTCTAAATGAAGCTTCAATTGGATTTTCATCTTAGTTTACAAAATAATTACGATCTTCATTTGAAGGGCTTACACAACTCATAAGGAACGTTTCATATTTTATCTTTAAAATGTGGTTTGATCCACATGAGACATTTATTTAACTATCATGTTAATCCTATGACGGAGTTGAGATTATCAAATATCTCAAATTTTTGAGGTAAATTTTTCTCTAATTGAAAAATTCTAACATCGGCATGATAATAAATTAATAGACGTTTGTCCACTCACAAAGTGTTAACTTCACTTTATTATTTAAAGTTAGATTGAGATTTAGTGAGACATTGTCTACATTTATTTTGAAATTTAGGTGTTAATGAAATGCTCATCTTCTAAATTGTATTAAAAAATAATACAAAGTTTGACAATGAATTTTAAATAAATTAGTTATATGCAATAAGTTTTGTCTAGGCTGAGATGCTTAAATTGACCGTAAGGGAACACGAACTATTCATTGGTTGTACTTTATTTAACTTCATTAACATTTTTTGAATAAACATTTTTAATAAAATAAAATAAACAACTTTTTTTTTTACAAATTAGGACAATCTTTTATAAGATAAATTGGATAACAAATATGAGATGTTTTCAAACGGGTGTTGTAGGATGCTAATACCTTCCCTATGGTCAACGACTCCCGAATCTAACTTCATTTAAGTAGACCACATTTCGACTCCAAACATTTCACCTCAAAAGAGATCCTTAAAGAATGACGTTGGCCACTCCACATCTCGATAACGTTGCAATAGGGAGCTTCGAGAGAGTAAGGTTTTGGTGAAAAATTGATAAGAACAATTTCTCATCCAATTTTTCAATTGCATGGAGATTTTCTCAAAATAATTTTCTTCTATTTATAGAAGAGATCACGGACAAGAGTAATAATCTTCAATTGAAACCAAAACCACAATTGATTTAGTGCGATAGGTGTTAATTAGTAGAAAATGTGGGATAAACTCACTTTCCAATTTTCTTTCCTTTTTAGAATTAATTTTCATAAAATCAATATAAAATTATTTTGATTTTAATTTTTGAATTTCATAAATTCAAAACATAACTTTAAATAAAATTAATTCAAATAATTAATTTTAAAGAATCAACTAAGTAATTTAATTAACTAAATTAATTTAATATTAGATATTAAATTAATAAAACACCTATTCCGAACATGAATTCTCATTCAAGTATACAATATTTAAATAATATTTAAATAAGTTAAACTCTCTAATTTGTTTAATTCAATAAATAAATGTTCTAATTTTATCACATATAATATTTATTCCCTTTAAACGATTTGATCATTTCAAGTTCTCTCACTGTCCTAAGGTTTAATCCGATATGAGCTATAGTAGAGGGACCTAATGGACCTTCATTAACCCAATTAATTGACATTTGTTAACTATCGAGACACTCCACTAAAGCACGATAGTTGCACTCTCCTCGCTGTAGATATATTTATGTTCAGTACTTGATTTAACCATGATTAGTAAATCGATCCTTTACAGGTCTAGGTAAAAATTACCGTTTCACCCCTGTAATTACATCTTGCTCCTTAAGTCTCACTAATTCTCTAATGAACAATTGGTTTATGGTCCAACCATTAAACCGAGTCCCTCTCAAGCCTTAGGGAGAGCAGGACCCCTTGTTCAAGACTTAGACTCAACACTTAAGAGAACAATCTATCTACTAACCCTAGAAGTAGGTAGAAGATAATTCCGTCTTGCAAGACTATGTCCCTAACTATCTATCTAGTCTTACCCCTAAAATCGGAGGCTTATTGAGTCAACAATGTTGACCCACTTTCACCCAGGTTAATCCTGAATAAATAGGAGTTCATAGTTAGGATTATGATCGAGTTACCAAGGTCATTGATTTGAAATAGTTAGTCTTATCAGTAAATAACAAAAGTGACTATTTCGTGGTTCAGTCTTATGCAAATATCTTTTGCATAAGATGCCTCCACTTGCATGTCTCCATATGAACAATTTAGGATCACGCAGTTTATAACTATTTACAACTATTATAACAATTACAAAGTGGGCCGCATCCATAATATCCCAAGATAAGGTACCCAATCTTACCCTTATACTGTTTTGGCTACTACTTGAACTTAATCCACTGTTATGTTTCACATAAAGTCCAAATCTTCTGGCCAAAACACACAATCTCACCTAGAACAAAGATTCGGCGACTGTACTGACGCCGATGAGCAGATCGGTGATGGCGGCATGTTGGTAGAACGGTGCTGGGCTGGTTGGTGACGAAATAATCGACGGGCTAACAGAGAAAGCGGTGCGACAGCAAGAACCACACAAGCGGCTGGGTGACTCGAACCCGACGAGCAGCGACACTCCTAGCGGGTCCGATTGACGATCGGCGACATGGTGTGCGACGGATCGAACTTGCGGCAGTTGGTAGCGGCTCTGGCAGTTGGAACTTGAACTGGCGGCAGCTGGTTCTTCCACGTGAAGAAGAAGAAGAAGAAGGCACGCCTTATAAGGCCTTATAAGGCCACTCAAATATATATATATATATATATATACTTCCTTTTCCTTCTTAGCTTCCCAAGTCAAAATTTAATTCCTTTCAAAATTCCAAATCTCATTTAGTTCCTTCCAAAATTCCAAATCTCCAAATTATCATAACCAACTTTTCCTTAGATTAAATTCAATTTTTAACCTAAAATTCAAAATAAACAACCAAACATCTCGAGATAATCAAAATTAAAATTAATTAAAAATTTGGGATGTTACAGCAACAAGCCAATTTTGAGTCAATTGATGACAATGATAACCTATTCTAGTAAACTTGACAATGACAGTTGATAGTAAGTAATTGTTCATTGTTGACAATTAAATATTCATATTAAAAGTTTAACTACGACATTTTTTTAAAACTATCATTAATATTCATACCTAGGGGATATTATTAAGATTGGTGTTCTAAATTTCTTTGTTCTCATAGTTTGTAAACTTATATAAACAAATTGTTATAACTCAAACCAATAAACTAAGATCTAAGGTTATTTTATGTAATTTAAACATGTATGTGATTGACATACAGATGGATCATGTTTAAGTAATAACTTAAATGGTTTGTAGTATATGGATAAAGTTGGGTGCCTTATTCTGGTAACACTACGAATACAATATGCTTTGTAATTGTTACAATTGCTGTAAAGTGTTACAAACGATTTGATCTTAATTGTTCATGTAGAGACATGTGAGTGAAGGTATCCTATACAAAGAGTTTGTATTAGACTGAACCGCGAAATGATTAGTCTCTTTATAACACTGTTACTTCAAGATATTAACATTTCAATAGAATGACCATAGGTGACTCAACCATAATCTTGAGTTATTTGTGAACTCTTGTCTATAAGGGCAATCCTTTGATCTATATGGGTGAGAGTGGTCAGATTCGCCGACTCAATAAGCCTACCACTTTGGGGATTTATTCGAGTATGGAACTGGGAACATAGCTACACAAGATAGATTATACTCCTTCTCAGTTCTAGGGTAAGTAGATGAATTGTTCCCTTAAGGAAACTCTGGGTCTTGAACAATGAGGACCCTCACCCTCTCACTGGCAAGAGAGAGGACTAGTTTATAGTTGTATTATAACTATTTGTTCATTAGAGGGATTAGTTGTACTTAAGGAGTTAGATGTAATTATAGGGGTAAAATGATAATTTGATCCAGTTGTGGTTATGAGCAATTCATGAAGGATCGACTTATTGTTGATTGGTTATATTCATGGACAAAGAAATATATCTACTGTGTGAAAAGTACAACTGTCGATCTTAAGTAGAATGACCAATAATTAATGAATGTTGGTTAATTAATTAAAGAGTTTAATTTATTAATCTCTATCATTAAAGTTTCTAATCTATAGGTCTACTAGGTTCACTTTCTAGTTCACTAAGGGTAAATCAAGGAATAAATGGTTTTGATATAATTTGAAATGTTCAAATTATTTAAGGAAAACTTTTATATTAATATGATTAATATAAAGTATAATATATACTGATACATTATAGTTAATTATGAATATGATTCATAATTAATAAGAGAGATAAATATTTAAATAAGATTCAAACTAATATAACGTATATTGATACATTATCATATATAGTTAATTATAAATATGATTTATAATACTATATGAGAGTGATAAATTTGAATAAGATTCAAATATTGTTTATATGAATGTGATGCATATAACTACTATAGGTTAAAATTAATATGAATAAGATTCATAGTAAACTATATGTTATGTGAGAGAATGTCATTTGAATATGATTCAAATGAAATTAAATACATGATATTTAATTGTTAATTAATTAATGTTATTAATTTATTTATATATATTAAATAGGATTTAATATATATATATATTAAATAAATTAAAGATAATAACTCCAAAAGCGTTAAAGGGAAGGGAGTTATGAGAAGTCCCCTCCATAACACTTGCTCTCATGGTGGTTTTTTAAGGATTTTGTAGGGGTACATAGTGTGTATTTTTCACACAAAAAGAAAAAACAAACATAAGCTCTCAATCTCTCTTAAAATAAACTCTTCCTCTCCCAAAATTTAAAAGGAATCTCATAATTATGTATTCCTTACCGGAGAATAGCAAAGAAGTCCAAGTAGTGGTATACTGTTCGTTGGAGAAGAATTGTTGTACGTTGAGATCGTGCAAAAGAGGTTGAGACTATTCGAGGATTGGTGAGGAAATAGAGAAGTGTGTCTTCAAGGGTAAGTTTCCCCGTGATCTTCCATCTTCTACCCCCTCCCAATAGATAATATGCTTATAGAATATTTCTAATGTTTATCCAATCATTCATTGTGTATGGATTTCTCTGTTTTTTGTGTTGTTTCAAATTGAGTTACGATTGCACGACGTTCATACGCTTCTGTAAAGGAATTCCGTTCCTTCAATTGGTATCAGAGTGAAGTTGTGCATTTTGTTTTTCAATTTGAAAAGAAAATCAGAGTAAAGGTGGGTGTTTATTGCATTATGAATGTTTTAGTTTGTAAAATTGGATGTTTTTGAATTTGACACTTAGTTTCCTGCTTTAATTTGATTAAAGTTGTAAGGCTCATTGTTTTGGGTGTTTATTTTATTCAATTGAGTCTATAAGTCTGTGTCTTGAAGCTTCAGCAAGAGTTGCTGAAGAGAGGAGATCAAAATCGAAGCAAAATGGACTCAGAATGAAGTAGGGACATGCGTTCTGTGTTGGAGCGTAAAGGCACAACGTTGCATCGCTATGCTTTACGCTACAACATAGAAGGCTCAATGTTATGGCATTCCGCAACAACCTTGCAACCCTGATGCCGAGTATTGCAACGCTGCGAGGAGCGTAGCATTACACTATGACAAGTGCTTAGCCTAGCATTGTAACACTCGTCTAGAGCATTGCAACGCTCCAGACATGTGATGCGCATGTGCATTTGACCGCCAGTTTGTGGGTTCGATCCTCAAGAGTAGTTTTCAACAGTAGTTTATTTTTTTGTTGTTATTTTAATTAATTAAATTAATACAATATGATTATAATGATTTAATTAATTTTTTAAGGTACCAAAATTTGATCCATTTTTTGCTGTTTATTTAATTTTACATGTGATGTATGATTAAATTTTATATGTTGCATAATTGATGCCATATAGTTTTAAAATCTCACCTTAGGATAAACGTTAATCATGCATCATAATTAATATAAATGTTATATAATTGCATGATCTTATAAGCATGTACACACATCGTATTTAATATAAATGTTATATTATATGAATGCATGTTTAATTAAACATATCCATGCATCATACATTAATATAATTGTTATATATGTATGATGGATGTAGTTTTATTTTCATTAGTGATTAATATAAGTGTTATATTACATGATGAAAATGAGATTGTATTGAGCATGACATTACTTAGTAAATTTAAATGTTATATTTAATTAATGTCAATGCATGATTATAGATTTTAATATTTCATTATTTTATAATCGTTATAAGTTTAATGAATTAGAATAAAATCTATAATCAAGAGTTGCATGCAAACATAGGTCTCAATTAATTTTAATGGTTTAAAGTTAATTCACCTAAACTTATGTTAAAGTTATTTCTAAGATGATTAGAAATATGTTAGTTTTCTCTTTTTTCTTTTAATAAGATTAATTGGAAAGAATTAAAAATTAAGTTTATAAAATAATTTTCTATGATGGACCTTTGTCTAAGGAAGGTTCTGGTAGGATTGAGTTATTTGAGCTGATGGAAACGGAACACCCCTACATGGGAATCAACTTGAAAGGTGAATTAAACAAATACTTTATAAGCATGCAATACATGATTAAGTTTATTAAAGTATTTAATAAACAAGAATCGTATATTGTTAAGCTATCCCGTATAAGAACTATGTTGGACCATAACAATGCATTTAGATAAATTTATTAGCTGAATTTACCTAAGTAATAAACTCTAGTTTTTAAAGTACTTAGTGGGAGGAAAAAGATATATATGATATGTCGTTTTTTTTCATTCACATTCTCCCTTAAAGTTCACACCATGAGACTTATGCTCGGCCTCGAGGCACCCTAGAAGCGTCCCCTTTTGGATGGTGTTTGCATGGGTCAATATCAAGGTGGATGGAGAAAGTATTTATAGTAAGTGGGAGAAGAATGTACGTCAACATGTCCTACGGTCTCCTTCATTGGTTTGCATCGTGAGTTCTTTTTACACAACCTTGTGGTGCCCCGAGAGCGTCCCCCTTTAGAGGTTTGTGCATTCGGTCAATATCAGTGCGAACTCCAGAAATGGATAGGATCGCTTTAGTTTTTGTCCCAATCGATTTTTCCATTCAGTTAGCTCATTGGGCTGAACTCTAGGGTCTAAAATGGAGGGTCACACTTATAGAAATTGTTAAGCAAGTTAATGATTTCTTGACCAAATCAATGGTGACTAATTATTATAGGAATAAGAGTTATTCTGGTGTAATAATTGGTTGAGAGTGTCTCAGTTCAGTGAAAGGGTGACTGACCACACTTCGGTGGCTTTTATCCTAAATTATTGAAGCATCATTGCAAAATTATATGTAAAAAAAGTTCATTAAAATTTTGCTAAACTTGATTAGATTTAAAAAGTTGTGCAAAAATCTAATGTAGATCAATTTATTTTATTTCAGCAATATGTCAAGTATAATTCTTTCAATGTTAGTCACTTTAAAGTTGACCAAAGATAATTATACAACATGAGGAAAATTTACTTGAAACTATTTTCGTGGTTGACGACCTAAATTTCGTCTTGATAGAGGAATGTCCTCCAGTCCCAACACCTAATGCAACATGAAATATTTGTGATGCATACGAAAGGTAGAAAAAGGCCATAGATAAAGTCCGAGTTTACATTTTGGTAAGCATATATGATGTCTTAGTCAAAACATATGAGAGTATGGTCATTGACATTGAGATCATGTAATCATTGCAAGAATTGTTTGGGTGAGAGTCCTCATAGTTTAAGCAGAATAGGGTTGTATTTGACAAAACCAGTAATGTTAACTCCCTAAATGAACTCCAATCCTTATTGAATGTCAAGGGACAAATAGGGGAGACAAATGTTGCCAACTCTAGTGAAGTTTATCAAAGTGGTTCGACGTTTGAGATAAAAGATGGAGTTTATGGTAGAGGGTTTGAAATTGATTCCACTATTATCTATAAAAGGAAGAAATAAACCGATAGTAGATGTGATTTTCTTGTCTTGGAAACGTGTTAGAAGATAATGATGATTTTGTCTGGATAATTGATATAGGGGCCATTAATCACGTTTGTTCTTCCTCACAAGGAATTAGTTGCTGAAGGCGGTTGGAAGTTGGAGAGATGACCCTTCAAGTTAATCCTAGAGAGGTTATTTCAATTGTTACCGTGGGCAGACTCAAGTTAATTTTGAAGAAGAAACAATATATGTTATTAGATGTCGTATATGTTGTTCCTAATATTAAGAGGAACTTAATTTCGTTTTTTGTTTGATTGAACAAAAGTGCTCTCTTTCTTTTTCTAAAAATAAAGTGTGTAGTTTTTAGAATGGGATTGAGAAGACTTTGCTTTAATGGAAAATAACTTATATGTACTAAGACCGTTGGTTACAAAGACTGTCCTAAATATTGAAATATTCAGAACGACAATAACTACTAAATGACAAAGAATTTCTCCTAAAGAAAACACCTACATTTGGCATCTAAGGTTAGATCATATTAATCTCAATAATATTGAGAGATTGGTTAAAAGTGGACTCTAAATGGTTTAGAAGACAACTCTTTACCAGTATGTGAGTCATGCCTTAAAGGCAAAAAGACGAAATGACCTTTTACTGGAAAATGTTATAGAGCCAAAGAGTCCTTGAAGCTTATACATTTAGACCTTTGTGGTCCGATGAATGTAAAAGAAAGAGGAGGGTACAAATATTTCATCTCTTTCATAGATGATTATTTTGTTGGAGTCGATGCCTTATATCTGGTGGTTTCGTAGTTTATAAATGATTTATATACGTATTATTTATTTAATAAAATAAAGTTCTATTTTATTTGACATTTAGTTTGCATTAACTCAAATCCAATAAACTAAGATCCTTAGCTATTTAATATAACTTATACATGTACGTGGTGACATACAAGTGAATCACGTTTAAGTAATAACCTGAATGGTTTGTAGTAGATGGATAAGGCTTAGTACCTTATCTTGGTGACATTATAGATATGACCCGATTTGTAATTGTTATAATTCTTGTAAAGTATTGCAGATGATCTGATCCCGATCATTCATGTAGAGACAACGAGTGAGAGTATCCTATATAAAGAGTTTGTAGAAGAATAGATCACAAAATGATTAGTCCTTCTTTATAACACCGCTACTTGAAGAAACTTACATTTCACTAGGATAACCATAAGTAGCTTGACCTTCATTCTGAGTGAGTTGCGAACTTCTACCTATGAGGGTGGTCTTTTGATATGTATGGGTGAAAATGGTCAGTTTGGTTGACTCAATATGCCTACTATTTTGGGGATTCGTCCGAATGGGAAGCTGAAACATAGATACACAAGATGAAATTTACTCTTTTCCATTGTTAGGGTAAGTAAATGAAATGCTCCCATAATGGCTGATTCTGAGTCTCGAACAATGAGACACCTTACCTTCTCACTGACTAGAGAGGTGTCTAGTTTATAGTTGGACTATAACTAATTGTTCATTAGAGAGATCAGTGGTACTTAAGGAGTTAGATGTAACTATAGAGGTAAAACGGTAATTTTGACCCAACTATAGTTACGAGCAATTTATGAAGGGTCAATTTACTGTTGATTGGTTGATGCCCTAAATGTCTGGTTTTGTAGTTTGTAATTGTATTGTACAAATAGTTTATTTATCTAATAAAATAAAAGATATTTTATTCGACATTTAGTTGTATTAACTAATAAACTAAGATTTAGGGTTATCTTCTATAACTTAAACATGTATGTGAAGACATACAGGTGAATCATGTTTAAGTGATAACCTAAACGGTCTGTAGTAGATAAATAAGGCTGGGTACCTTATCTTGGTAATACTACGAATATTGTTTGCTTTGTAGTTGTTACAATTGTTGTAAAGTGCTACAAATGATCTGATCCTAATCATTCATGTGAGACATGTGAGCGGTGGTATTCTATACAAAAAGTTTGTATAAGGATGGACTACAAAATGAATAGTCTCTTTATATAATATCGTTGCTAGAAGAGGCTTACATGTCATTAGGATGACCATAGGTGACTTGACCTGAATCCTGAGTGTTTAATTAATTAATCAAGTACTGTTGGAGCTTTACACTATAGGTCCATAAGGTCTCCTCGTTAGCTCAATTGGGATTAATGAGAATCGAATTAATTTGGATTAATTTTAATTGTTCAAATTAATAAAGAGAATTAATTATATAAGATATAATTTATATAAAATTATTTATATGAGATATAATAATGTATATGATACACTATAATATAAAGTTTTTAGAGAAAATAAATATTTGAATATGGTTCCAATATTAATATGAATCTGATTCATATAAAAACTATAGGTTAAAATTAATATGCATTTGATTCATATTAAATACTATAGGTTAAATGAGAGAATACTAAACTATAAGTTATATTATATATGATATAACATAAACTATAGGTTATATGTTATATTAGATATAACATATAATTTTTAATATATATATATATAAATTAATTAAAAAATTAGTTTTTAATTAAATAATTGAATTATTAGGAGGGAGTAATAACTCCCCCCATTATGCTCTTAATGTGTGGAAGTGGAAGGGCAAGGAGGTAGGAGATGAACCATCCTCTTCTTGCATTCAAAAGGACATTGAACAGAAAAATTCTGAATGAATTTTTGCTCTCTCAAAATCAAGAACTTCATCCTTCCAAATTAGTCTTGAAGCCCACAAAACTCTCATCAATTCTCTACCCTTCGAGAATATTGAAGTTTCCATGTGGTAGTGTAGTAATCTGGAGATTCGTTGTTGTGTTTTTTCTGGTTGTTCATGAGTTCGAAGGAAATTCGAAGAGTTCGTGACATCGAGAGGAATGTGAAGATTTTTGGTCTTCAAAAATAAGTGATCTATTGATCCATTCTTCCTCTTCAAGTTATGTATAAAGTATGCTTAGTTAGAATGTTAATTTCATGTTTCATCCTCAGTATGATTTTAATGTTCTATAAAATAAAATTGGGATGCCGATCCTTTTACATACAGAGTATCATATACGTTTTCAATTGGTATCAGAGCAAGGTTTGAGTCCCAATTTTAATTTTCGAACAAAATTAAGAGTACTGATGATTATGATTTTGCATTGATGAATGTTGAATGGGTTTTGCACGTTTGAATGTTTTCGGGATTGGCCTTTTAAAATTCTGCTGCATTTTATGATTCGGTATGGGCTCATTATATTGGGCGTAATTTATTACTATCGAGTCTGTAATTCAAAATTTGGATTCGTGTTTGTTTTTCGGCTTCGATTTGGTGGAAAACGGAGCAAAATTGGAGAATTTGGACTGATTGGGCGAGCAAAGTAGGCTTACTACCCTGAAGCATAAGGCTGTAGATTTAATCATGGCAATAGGAGAGAAGGTTTCTTCATAGTCTACCCCCTCCCTTTAGGTAAAACCTTTTACCACGAGTCTGGCTTTGTAGGTTTGCACCTTACCAGTTTGGTCTCGTTTTCTTTTGTAGATCCACTTGAAACCAATAGGTTTTATTCCATCTGATTAATCTACAAGTTCCTAGATGGAATTGAAGTACATTAGGTCCATGGCTTTTATCCATTGGTCTCTATCTACATCTTCCATTGCCTATATAAAGGTCAATGGATCCTCTAAGTCATCATCAGGTATGACGACCTGAATTTCTATTAAACCCATGTATCGGTCAGGTTGTTGAACAATCCTCCCACTATGTTGAGGCATTCTCAACTCGGGAGAAAGATGTGATGGACCAATTTCATTAACAACTTTTGTTGAAGGACTAACTTGATCAACAACTTTTGTTGATTTATCTGTAGACTCTCTAGATATCTTATTTAATACCAGTTTACTGCGAAGTTGATGATTTCTTATGTGGTCTACCTCTAAGAAAGTAGCATTTGTCGATACAAATATTTTGTCTTCTTGAGAATCATTTCTTAGGGTTTTGCATCAACACATGTGCTAGATATCCCCATATTTTGAAGTGACGTAAACTACCTTTACGTCATCTTCATAACTCGTATGATGTTTCTAAAACACTTTTTGAAGGAACCATGTTCAAAATATATATAGCAGTTTGCATTACATACCCCCCAAAAAACTGAGGTAACTAGACATAACTCATCATTGAACGAACCATATCTAACAGGGTTTGATTTCTTCTTTCTACTACACCCTTTTTTTGTGGTGTACTAGGTGCAGTGAGTTGGGATTGAATTCCATATTCTACTAAATAGTTCTGGAATTGTAAATCCATATACTCGCCACTTCGATTTGATCAAAGGGTTTTAATCTGTTTACCTAATAAGTTATCAACTTTAGTTTTATACTCTTTTGAACTTTTCAAGGGTTTTGGACTTAAGATGTATTGATTAAACATAGCCATATCTAGAATAATCATCAATAAAATTGATGAAATATTTAGATCCTCCTTAAGCTTTAACATTCATTGGACCACAAATATCTGAATGTATAAGTTCTAGAGGTTTTTTGGCTCTAAGATCTTTTCCTGAAAAAGATATTTTTTTCATTTTTTCCTCAAGACATGATTCACATGGAGGCAAGGAATTGTCTTTTGACTGATTTAGATGTCCATTCTTACTAATCTCTCAATCCTGTTGAGATTTATGTATCCAAGTCTTAAGTGCCAAAGATAGGCGTTAGGAGAAATCTTTCGTTTCTTATTTTGAGTTTTAGCTGTTTTAAACATCTCTATATTTAAAATAGATTTTGCCTCAATTGGTTGTAACACATACAAGTTATTTTTCAAGTTTAGCAGAACATATTTGAACACATTTTGAACTAATGAACACTTCATTTATATCAAAAGTAACTTTGTACATATGTTCTAATAAACAGGAGACAGAGATTAAGTTCCTTTTCATTTTAGGTACATAATACAATTTTCTAACAAAATGTAAGATTCTCCAAAAAATAATTTGATATCTCCACTACTTCATTCGAAATGAATTCACCTGTTCCCATCTTGAAAGTCATCAGTTTTCTATCAACTGCTTCTAGGAACTAGTTTCCTGAATGAAAGTGTAAATATGGTTAGCGGTCTGAATCCAGTATCTAGATCAAACGAGAACTTTCCACTAAACATGTTTCTATTACAAGTAAATCATATTTACCTTGGTTTTCCATTTCAGCTTTCTTTTCTGCAAGATATTTCAGGCAATTTCATTCCCAATACCCATCCTCGTTACAGTGGAAACATTTTCCTTTTGCAACTTTTGTCTTGCTCTTTTTAGCAGGAGCCTTCTTCTGCCCTTTTCCCTCATTCTTCATTTGGATATTTTTATCCTTTGAAGGACCAAATTTCTTTTCTAAAGGTTTTGTACCTGATGTAGACCCCTTCAGAAATATCTTTTGGGTAACAACATTTGCTTCCCTTTCTTTATTTGATTAAAGATTGGTAAGTTTGGAGTTCATTTAAGAGAGTTGTTAAATTGTAATCAATCTTATTCATCACAGCGTTTGTGCGAAAAGTTAGAAAACTCTTCAGAAGAGATTCTTGATCATACTAACTTGACTCATCTCATCTATGACGACACCATTCGCTTCACTACATTGAAGTGGACCATCATATCAAGGACGTGTTCCTTAACAAAGGTCCCTTCATGTGGGAATTGTAAACATATTTTATAGCATCATGTCGTACTGATGAGGATGGTTGTCCAAACATCCCTTGTAACGCCTCCATGATCTCTTTAGCAATGACATGGTTTCATACTTTTTAGTAAGCACATCAGATATGCTTGCTAAAATGTAGGCTTTTGCTTTTTCATTAGCCCTGATCCACCTATCATAGGCATCCCAAATACTTCGGTTTGCATTTGAACTGGGAAGAGGAGGACATTCCTCCGTTAAACGAACCTTAGGTCATTAACAACTAATATCATATTTATGTTTGATTTTCAGTTCGAGTAACCTTCGCCATTGAATTTATCAGAAGCTAAGAGTTGAATTATCGAGTTTGACATGCTGAAACATAAACAAATTCAGTCGAAATGAATTTATTTATACAATGATTAAGTTCCTTTTCATTTTAGGTATATAATACACATTTTCTAACAAAATGTAAGATTCTTCAAAAAAATAATTTGATATCTCCTACTACTTCAGTCAAAACGACTTCACCTGTTCCCACCTTGAAAGTCATCTCGTTTTCTGTCAGCTGCTTCCAGGAACTAGTTTCCTAAATGAAAGTACAAACATGATTAGCGGCGTCTGAATTTAGTATCTAGGTCAAATGAAAACTTTCTACTAAACATGTTTCTATTACAAGTAAATCAGATTTACCTTGGTTTTCATTTTTAGCTTTATTTTCTACAAAATATTTTGGGTAATTTCATTTCCAATGCCCATCGTTACAGTGGAAACATTTTCCTTTTGCAATTTTTGTCTTGCTCTTTTTAGTAGAAGCCTTCTTCTTCCCTTTTCCCTTCTTCTTTATTTGGATATTTTTATCCTTTGGAGGACCAGATTTCTTTTCTAAAGGTTTTGTACCTGATGTAGATCCCTCCGTTAAAACGAACCTCAGGTCATCAACAACTAGTATCGTATTTATGTTTGATTTTCAGTTCGAGTAACCTTCGCCATTGAAATTATCAGAAGCTAAGAGTTGAATTATCAAGTTTGACATGCTGCAAATTCCGTCAGGAAAAATTTCTTTTAAATCCAATTTTAGCAAAATTAATAAAGTATCCATATTTATTTATTTATTTGCAATGATACTTAATGAGTCGGAATAGATACTACCGAGGGGTAGTCAAATATTCCTTCACTGAAGCAAGACATTCTTGACTAAATATTAACTCTAGAATAACTTTCCATTTTATTAGTTATTTAGTACCATTTTTGGTCAAGAACTTACTAACACTTAGTAACTTTGGTAAGTGTGACCCTCCATTTTTAGATTTCATAAAACGGTATGGACAAACCCTCGAATTGGAAGACAATGTTCAAAACAGAATTAAAAAACCTTATTCATTTATGAAGGTTGAGTTGTTCCAAATACTATGTTACAACCCTACGAGGGGATAGCTGCAAAAAAACGACTAGCTAATGCCGCCTAAAACGATAGTAGGCGCAACATAAGAATCTCATTTTTCAAACTAATGGAAGAGATCGTAGGATAGGTTGTCACATTTCCTACACTCGCTTACTATGAACTACTTCCCCTATTCACCTTGTTATTGACCCATGCAAACACTTTTTGATCAGAGCAGTCGCGGTAAAAATGACACGAAACCGAGCATGGATCTCACGGTGTGAACTTTTAAGGACACGAGAGCTAAAAATAATATATCATTTATATTATTAATCTCCCACTGAAGTGTTCTAATTTGTTTGGGTATTTCTTTTACTTAGGTATATTCCGACTAAAAAAATTCCTAAGTCTAGATGGTTTATCCAAGTATAACGATTATATTTGGATTTTAACCTACAATGTCTAACTGATTAAACGATTTTATTACCTCATACCGCTCAAGCAAGCTCATAAAACCAGGGTTAACAATGCTTAATAATTTGGCTATAATCCCTAGGTAGCAAGTGTTTCATAAACCGTCAACTTAAGTACTTCCATCCTTAGACAGGATTATAGACCGATTGAGTTTGTAACCAAAGTTTTATAAGATAACGACCTATTTTAACTATTAAAACAAATTATTAACCCTAAGTGAGCATGTTGTTTTATCTTTGTTATAGATTTTAAATGTCTAACTCATTTTATAACACTTTATAAAACTATAGACATGCTATAACATTCACCAAGCATTCCATATTTCAATATAACAATTATATTAAAATCATGAAACCCTACATCATGCATATTATAACATACTTTCAATACATGATACATGCTTCCTACGGTGGGACTTTAAATCTACATGGCATACTTTATGTACATACAAGATTTAATTTAATTATACATACATTCATAATGCATAAATAATTAACCCCACATTGAAAGGACTGGTTTTGGCATCTTAAACAAGAAACAACCTATATATTACATTAATAAATAGAAAACAAATTCCCAAAGCCTTTGGACCACTCAAACTAAATTGAAGCGGACTGAAACTGTCTGAATTGAACCTCCAAGATTTCAAAAGGGTTAAATCGATCAAAATCAAGTCGAATTGGACCATCGAGGCTTGAACCGGTCAAATCGATTTAGTTGAACCGTTGGTCGTCTAGCGTGCGTGCGAACTGAGCTGGGATGGACAACATTGCAACGCTTCATCATAGTGTTGCAATGCCATGGGTTTTGTTCTTCATTCCTGGGCAGGCTAAAGAACAATGTTGCAATGCTGTGAGGGTAGCGTTGCAATACTGTCTTATAGAAGCTTCAATTTCTGAATTCTATAGTTGAGCTTGCTTCGGATTTCCTTCAATTATAACCTAATTGCAAAGCTAATGACTCTAATAAATTTACAGACTCTTAATCACACATTAAGACTCATAAACAAAGAGTCAATTACAATAATTATTTGCAAATTGAACAAAAATTTATATGCCAAAACCATAATAAACCATTTCAGTAACCATTTCATGCAACTTATGAAATACACCCACCGTGCTATTCCTTGCTCTAGGAGGATTGTACATTGGGCAAGCCCTGTGTGACTTGGGAGCCAACATAAGTTTGATGCCTCTGTTAATCTTTAGATAGCTGAACATAGGGCAACTTGTGCCCACAACAGTGACTCTTCAACTGGCCGATAGATCTCTGGTGCATTCAGAGGGAAAGGTGAAGGATGTGCTAATAACCATTTATAAGTTTATCCTACCAGCTGACTTCATCATATTGGACAATGAGGCCGACAAAGATACCCATCATTCTGGGGCGACCTTTTCTATCAACGGGTCGTGCTCAAATGATGTGCATAAAGGGGATATCACTTTGAGCATCAACGGACAGAAGCTCAAGTTTAACATAATTCGTGCCATGAAGTTTTCAGATGAAGAAGACCTGCATGACTCAGATGATGACTAGAATGTGATTGAAGAAGAAAAGTTTGATGAAGAAAATGAAGAAGAGGATGCCAGCATATCCGTTGCTGCCTGTAATGCGATCACAACAAAACAAGCAAGGAAGAAGAAATGATCGCAAAGCAAGAAGAAAAGCCAATAGAAAAAGAAGAAAGAAAAACAACGCAACCTTCCCTAGTGAAGCCACCAATACTTGAATTAAGACCCTACCACCCCATTTGAAGTACGCATTTTTGAGGCAGAATGAGAAGTTGCCAGTTAGTATTTCCCTCTACGCTCAACGAAGACTAGGAGAATGCGTTGATGAGCATTCTCAGGAAACATGTGCGAGCAATTGGTTGGACGCTCATCGACATCAGAGGAATTAGCCCTGCGTACTGCATGCACCGCATTCATCTTGAAGATGACCACAAAGCAACGATTGAACATCAACGTAGACTCAACTGTGCGATGAAAGAAGTCGTCAAGAAGAAGATCATTAAATGGCTAGATACAGGCATTATTTATCCTATAGCAGATAGCACGTAGGTCAGCCCCATGCAGTGTGTGCCGAAGAAGGGCAGCATGATGGTAGTCTCAAATGAAAACAACGAATTAATATCGCAAAGGACCATCGTTGGATGACGCATTTGCATGGATTACCACAAGCTGAATGCGGCCACAAAGAAAGATCATTTCCCTCTGCCATTCATCGACCAAATGCTAGACCATCTAGCTGGAAATGATTTTTACTGCTTCTTGGATGGTTATGCCAGGTACAACCAGATTATGATAGCTCCAGAAGATCAAGACAAGACCACATTCACCTGCCCATATGGGACTTTCGCATTTTGCCACATGCCGTTTGCCTCTGCAATGCGCCAAGTACGTTCTAAAGGTGCATGATGGCCATCTTTTCAGATTATCTTGAGGACTCTGTTGAAATCTTTATGGACAACTTCTCTATTTGTGGGAACACTTATGAAGTCTGTTTAGCCAACTTGGAGAAGATACTGAAGAGATGCGAAGAGACGAATCTGGTGCTTAACTGGGAAAAATGTCATTTCATGGTGAAGGAAGGCATAGTGTTGGGACACAAGGTTTCCCGGGATGGGTTGGAGGCGGATAAAGAAAAAATCGAAGCAATTGAAAAGCTTCCACCTCCAGCAAGTGTGAAGGCTATACGAAGCTTCTTGGGGCACGTTGGATTCTACAGACGATTTGTCAAAGAATTTTCTAAAATAGCACGACCATTGAGTGCGTTATTAGAGGCTGATAGAAAATTTAAGTTTGACAACAAAGGTACTCATCCATACTGATCATTTGGCAACAAAGTACTTAATGACAAAGAAGGACGCAAAGTCGAGGCTGATCAGGTGTGTTCTCTCCGTCATGAATTTGATATAGAAATAATCGACCGGAAGGGGACAGAGAATCAAGTTGCAGATGACTTGTCTAGACTGAAAAATCCCGAGGTTGATCGCAACGAGTTTGAGGTAAGTGTCGTATTCCCAGATGAGCAGCTGTTCCATATAGAAGAATTGCCCTGGTATGCGAACATAGTCAATTATTTGGTTTGTGAGCAATTTCCTGAAGATTACACCTACCACCAACAAAAGAAGCTCAAATATGAATGCAGACATTATTATTGGGATGAACCGAATTTGTATAAAAGAGGGGCAGACTAGATTTTTAGATTATGCATACCAAATGCTGCTCAACAATGCATACTATCGCAATATCACGACTCACCATATGGAGGGCACTTTGGAGGGCAGCGCACCACAGCTAAAGTTTTACAGAGTGGATTCTTTTGGCCTACATTGTTCAAGGATGCAGTTGACTACGCAATAAAGTATGATCGGTGCCAACGCAAAGGTAACATTTCATGGAAACATGCAATGCCAATGAACACCATCTTGGAGCTTGAATTTTTCGACGTACGGGGGATTGATTTCGTGGGACCATTCCCTCATTTGAATGGTAAGCATTATATTTTAGTAACCGTCGATTATGTATCAAAATAGGTAGAGGCAATAACTTGCGCCGCAAGTGATGCAGCGGTAGTCTCCCAGTTCCTGAAGAAACATATTTTCACTCGTTTTGGCATTCCCCGTGCCATCATAAGTGATGAGGGGTGCCACTTTGTTAACCATAATATCAAGGAGTTATTGCGCAAATACAACATTCTCCACAAAGTGGTCACCCATACCATCCACAGACGAATGGTCAGGCTGAAGTATTCAACCGAGAAATTAAGTTGATACTTGAGAAGGTAGTAAGGCCTTCGCGAATAGATTGGGCTATAAAGCTTGATGATGCATTGTGGGCATACCAGACTGCATTTAAAACACCCATAGGTATGTCCCCATATTCGTTGGTATTTGGTAAGGCGTGTCATTTGCCTTTGGAGCTAGAGTATAAGGCACTATGGGTGGTAAAGAAGCTGAACTTTGATTTGAATAAAGCAGGAGAAGCGTGAAAAATGCAACTGGTCGAGCTAGAAGAATGGAAGATTAACGCATACAAAAATGCGAAGATTTACAAAGAGCGCATCAAGCGTTGGCATGACAAATGCATATGCGGTAAAAACCTCTAAGTTGGGCAGAGGGTCTTACTCTTCAACTCACGTCTATGGCTCTTCCCAGGAAAACTAAAGTCACGTTGGTCTGGACCGTTCATAGTTAGACAAGTATTCCTGCATGGCACGGTGGAATTATCAAATGATGACAGAACCAACATATTCAAAGTTAATGGATAGCGAGTAAAGGCATATCATGGAGAAAGATGGCATCGCCAAGTCGACTTCGTGGAACTAAAAACTTTGAATAAAGAAGGAAGTAGGTGGTCCCTGCGTTATCAAACGATCGTAATTCATCAGGGATGCAAGTTTTGGAAAACATCAATTCTTCAATTCTTCTCCAGTATTTGAAACTCTCACTATATCTTTTTAGTCTTTATCTATCATTATTCTATTTTTTTTTTTAAAAAAAGGAGATTGTGATAACAAATTTCGTTTTGTTTAAAATAATTTGACCCTATCTCTGTTTTTCTTACAACGATCGAGGCACTGGATTGCGGAGATGTTATGCGAAGAAGCAACTTATCTCACTCCATCACCGCAATCTAAAGAAGAGAGATCACCGCAAAGATGGATGCGTCAACACAATGCAGGCGATAGCGCAAATTTGGGGTGTATTCTTCCTTATCCTTTATTTCAAATTTTGCGCTATCACATCGCATTTTAGTTTTAAAAGTCTTATCACCGCATCCTCTTTGATTACCGCAATCATGTGACATAGATAAATTTAGTAAGTTACCGCATGCTGTTTCTTTACCAGGTATGATTTCAATGATGAAAATTATAATTCTATGTCTTTCATATATACTAGAGTTTTCTTAACTTTAAGATAGTCACCTCATAAAATATTTTTAGAAGTTAGGGGCTTGCTAGCTTTCTTTCAAACTCTCTTTAAGAAGCTTTCTAAAAACTTGAGTGCACAACTCAATTTCATCAACGCATATCATCCACATTTCCACTTCAATAAAAATAAGCATCAATGACCTAGGTAACTCGATCTTAATCCTAAGCTAACTATAAACTCCTGTTTATTCGAGATTGCCCTTAGATTTGCATAGTTGAGGGTTAGCTCAACAGTACCGGCTCAATAAGACTCCCATTTCAAGGGTAAGACTGAATAGATAGCTGAGAACATAGGGTGTAAGACGGAGTTCACACCTACCCGATTTAGGGATAGAAGAAAGGTTGTTCTCTCAAATACTGAATCTAGGTCTTGAACAAGGGGCCCCACCCTCTCACTGGGCTGAGAGAGTTTGGTTTAGTGATTGAATCACAAACTAGTTGTTCATTAGAGGATCGGTAGGGACTTGAAGAATAAGACGTAATCTCGGGGGTAAAATAGATATTTGACCCAGCTGTTATTACAAACAACCTGTGAAGGTTCGACTTGCTGATTATGGTTAAATCATGTGGACATAATATCTTTACAGTGAGGGGAGTGCAACTATGGGCTTTAGTGAAGTGACCCATTAGTTAACAAATGTGGATTAATTTGGTCTAATGATTTTAGTCAATTAATCTTAGATCGTTGGAGCCTATGATCTGTAGGTCCGCGAAGTCCCCCTACTAGCTCGTAACGGACTAGCTCTAGAATAACGTGACAAGTTAATTTGAAACGTTCAAATTAGAATTAAAAGAATTAGTAATTATATGAGATATAATTATATGTTTAATTTTAGAATTAAATGGAATAGGAGAATTTATATATTTAAATATGATTTAAATATATAAAGATGGATATGTGTTAAAATTAATTTAATATTTGATATTAAATTAATTAAGTTTTATTTAATAATTAATTTATGGAATTAATTAAATTTTTAATTTTTTTTTTAAAAATAAAAAAAGATTTAATAAAATCAAAATTTGATTTTTTGAGATAAAATTGGAAAGGGAAAAGAAAACAAAACACTTAAATGGAAAATGAAGATTTTCCATTATCCATCTTTTGAAGTAGCTCACACAAAAAGCAATATCTTTGCCTTGTCTTCTCCAAGCATGAGCTGCAACTCATGCAACTCTTTTCTTTGCATGTTGATCTATAATATAATGAAGAGATTGGAGTGAAAATTGAGGATGCAATCTATAGAGATTTTGAGAGAAAAATTGGTTTGAAGAAAGAGTTCTTCAGCTTAATTTCTGCAATGAGCATTTCTCTTTCTATCCTTGATTCAAGCTTATTTTGAGTCCCACAACTCAATCTAGAGCACCTCGAGAATAGTGGGAAAGATCTTGAGGCGGTCTACAACTAGATTTTGAGAAGATAGCAGCTGGTGAAGGAGTTTTGAAGAAGTTCTACAAGAGGTATGTCTTGAAACTCACTTGTTTCTGCAAAAGCATGCTTTATATTTGTCCAAAATTAGTGAATTTGAGTGCTTAAATGATCCTTGTGCTTTCGCTACTGTTGATACAATCCTACAATTGGTATCGGAGTATCAAATAAGCATTCAATTCGGTTTAATTTTGGTTTGGTGGGTGTTTTATATGAGAATTATGAAACTGATGCACTGATATGGTTTTCTGAGTTTTGGCTGTTTAATTCTCTTTAATTTCTCATTTAAATTTTTAATTGGCTCTTGTTTGATGAGCTTTTATGTGTTAGCAAGAGTCTGTAGTTTATTTGGATTCATTAGGGTCGAAATTAAGATGTAATTGAAGAAACAAGTGAAGGAGGTCGAGCTGCTGTTCCAGATTTTCAACTTCTGCTCAGAATCATTGTTGAGGTTCCAGTTGCTAAACGATCGTCTAGCTCCAGACGCTACACGATGTGAAGAAAATCTAGACAATCGTATAGCAATAGGTGCTGGTCATTGTGATGTTGAGCTAAACGATGCATTCAGTTTGCTATACGATATCACTAAGAGATCATTTAGCTTTGGCGTGGGAACTAAACGATACGTTGAATTTACTATACGGTGGTACTATGCAATCGTTTAGCTACGATGCACGCTAAGCGATGCGATGAAGTGCTACGCGATAGCACTGAGTGACCGTTTAGAAGTGGACTTAAGCAATCGTGTAGACGAAGTGCTAAGCGATGCATTGAAGTTTCTATGCGATGGAACTAAACAATTGCTTACCTACAATGGTGAACGACGCGATGATGTTCTATACGATGAAGCTAAGTGATCGTTTAACTACAACAGATACTAAATGATGACAAAAAGCACTAGACGATGGTGTTAAGCGATCGTTTGATTCTATATGATAGAACTAAGCAATAGTTATGCGATAGCTATACGATAGCTAAGCGATAGCTATGCGATGGAGTTGAGCGATTGTGTAGTTCTATACGATAGAGCTAAGCGATCGTGTAGCTTTATGTGATAAAGCTAAACGATCGTTTAGTTGAGGCAAACACTAAGCGATCGTGTAGTCCTTCTACAACACAAGGCGATGGAGCAAGACGATAACCTTCAGCGCTACACGATCGACCTTTGCAAGATTTTGAGGTTGGATTGAGAGCAGCCGGTTCGATCAATTTTCTCAAGGTCCAATCCGATTTAGACTTAATCAGTCCGGTTCAAGATGTTTGGGTTCGGTTTGGAGTGGTTCGAGCGGTTCAAAGACAATTTTGAAGCTGATTTGTAATAGTTAGGCTTTTGTTTGCTTATTTTTGCCAAAACTAAAAGCATATCAGTCTGTGTTTAATTATTTATGCATTTGATGTATGTTATAATTAAACAAATCTTGTATGTGCATATAGTATGCTATTTAGATTTAAAACCCCATCATAGGAAGCATGTTACATGCATTGAAAGTATGTTATAATTGTTATAATATATAGTATGCATGTTGGGTTTCTTCTATTTAATATAAATGTTATATTAAATGTTGAATGCCTTATGTATGTTATGGATGAATAGCATGTCTAAAGTTTTATAATTGTTTATAAAATTGGGTTAGACATTTAAAATCCATGAACAACAGCTGCATGCTCACGTAGGTTGACCATCTGTTTTAATTGTTAAAACTTATAAAACCTAGGTTACAAACTCAACCGGTATATAATTCTGTCTAAGGCTGGGGGTACTTAAGTTGACGGGTTACGGAATACCTTCTACATGGGGATTATGGCTGAATAATTGAGCGTTGGTAACCGGTTTTATGAGCATATGTGAGTGATGTGAGATAATAAAATGGTTTATCACCTAGACATCGTAGGTTAAAATCCAATTATAAGAGTTATATTTGGATAAACCACATAGACTTAGGATTATTTTATTAGTTGAAAAGAACCTTAGTATAAATCTATCCAAAATAGAACACTTCAATGGCAGTTTAATAACTTCTATATGATAGAGTTATTAGAAAACTTTAGTGGGAGATTAATAATATATATGATACGTTATTTTTAGCTCTCACGTCTCTAAGCGTTCACAATTAAGATTTAAGCGGTACTTTGTGTCACCCTGGAAGTGACCTCCCTACGGAAAGTAGTTTTAGCTTAAATCTAGATTTCGGTGAATAAGAGGAAATTGTTCAAATATAAGTCTATTATACGATAAATAGATTTCAACTGCCACATCTCCACATAGTTTACACCATAAGATTCATATGATGCTTCGTGTCACCCTGGAAGTGACCTCCCTATGGAGAGTGTTTTGCATGAGTCAATATTAAGGTAAACAGAGGAAGTAATTCATAGTAAGTAGGTAAAGGATATGTGTCAATATATCCTACAGTCTCCTCCATTAGTCTGAACCGTGAGATTCCAATGTTGCGTCTGCTGGCTTTAAGTGACCCTTTGCTAGTCGTTTAGCGACGACTATCCCCATGAAGGGTTGTAACATAGGATTTAGAACAACCCAGGCTTCAGTAAAATGAATAGGGTTTTATAGTTCCGTCTTGGATATTGTCTTCTTTTTGGAGGAAAGTTCATACCGTTCTATAAGATCTGAAAATGGCGAGTCACACTTACAAGAACTACTAAGTTGTTAGTAAAGATCTTGACCGAAAAATGATTACTAAACGTCTATAGGAATAAGAGTTATTTTGGGGATAATGTTTGGTCAAAATTGTTTGTTTTAGTGAAGGAGTATCTAACTGCCCCACGGTAGCACATATTCTGACTCACTAAAATATCGTTTGCAAATAAATAATGGTTATGGATACATTATTACTTTTTGCTAAAATTTGATTTTGGATTTAGTTACAATTTGCTAATTAGAATTTGTTTGAATTTTATCAGCATGTCGAATTCTAGAATACTCACTTCCGATATTAATAACAGTAAAATTAAATCAACAAACAAATTATTAGCAGTTGATTACACCAACAGAGTTTTAATAGAGGATTGTCCTTTATCTCCCAACTCATCTAAAATTATGAATTATGTAGATGAGAATGCTAAATTCAAACAACAAGATAAATATGATTTACTTTTATCGAAGCATGTTTAGTGGAAAACGATAAAATCTAGATAATTGATTTAGGTGCCACTAATCATGTATGTACTATCTCACAAGAAACATGTTCCTGGAGACAGTTGACAGAAGGTGAAACAATCTTTAAGGTAAGGACCGGGAAGATTGTTTCAGCCAAATCAGTGGGAGATATGAAGTTATTTATAGGAGATAAGTACATTTATTTGAAAAATATATATTATATTCCTTCTATGAAAAGGAATCTAATATTTGTCTCTTGTTTGCAAGATCAAAATTATAAAGTTTATTTCGAAAATGGTGAAGTGTTCATCAAAATGGGAAATAAACAAATTTGCTCTGCAAAATTAGAAAATAACTTGTACATGTTGAAACCAACTGAGGTCAAAGCTGTGTTGAACATAAAGATGTTTAAAATTGCTGGGTTTCATAAGAAGAGGAAGATTTCTCCAAATTCCTATCTTTGGCACTTGAGACTGGGTCACATAAATCTCAACAGAATTGAGAGATTGGTTAAGAACGATCATCTAAATAAGTGGGAAGACAGTTCATTACCACCATGTGAGTCTTGTCTTGAGGTGAAAATGACAAAAAGATCTTTTTCTGAAAATGGTCTTAGAACCAAAGAACCTCTAGAGCTGATTCACTCAGACCTTTGTGGGCCTCTAAATGTTAGAGTAAGAGAAAGGTATGAATATTTCATCAGTTTTATAAATGATTATTCCAGGTATGGGCATATTTACCTAATGCACCAAAAGTCTGAAACTTTTGAAAAGTTCAAAGAGTACAAGGCTGAAGTTGAAAACCAATTAGGTAAAAAGATTAAAACACTTTGATTGGATCGAGGTAATGAGTATATAGACATAGAATTCCAGAACTATTTGATAGAACGTGGAATTCAGTCTCAACTCAGAGCCCCTAGCACGCCTCAGCAGAATGGTGTGGTAGAAAGGAGAAAAAAAATCTTGTTGGACATGGTTCATTCCATGATGATTTACGCTTAGTTACCAAATTCTTTTTAAGGACACGCAGTTGGGACTACAGTGTATATTTTGAACATAGTTCCCTCAGAAAGCATTTCTAAAATTCCTTACGAGCTCTAAATGGGACGTAAAGGAGAAATTTACATCATTTCAGGATTTGATGTTGTCTAGCACATGTGCTGGTACAAAATCCTAAAAAGCTGGAACACCGTTCAAAAGTATGCCTATTTGTAGGCTATCCAAAAGAAACTAAAAGTGGTTTCTTTTATGGTCCTTAGGAAGATAAAGTGTTTGTATCGACAAATGCAACCTTCCTAGAGGAAGATTATATAAAGAACCATCATCCTCGTAGTAAGCTAGTAATAGAAGAAATGTCTAGAGAAACAACAAATGTATCAACAAGAGTTGTTGATCGAGCAGGTCCGTCAACAAGAGTTGTTGATGAAACTGATACTTCACATCCTTCTCAAGAGTTTAGAATGCCTCGTCGTAGTGGGAAGGTTGTGCAACAGTCTGACCGGTACATGGGTTTCACTGAAACTCAAGTTATCATACCAGATGATGGTTTAGAGGATTCATTGTCTTTTTATCAAACAATGAACGATGTGGACAAAGACCAATGGATCAAAGCCATGGACCTTGAAATGGAATCTATGTATTTTAATTCTATCTGGGATTTTATAGATCAAATTGAAGGGGTAAAATCCATCGGTTGTAAATAGATCTATAAGAGAAAACGAGACCAAGCTGGTAAGGTACAGACCTACAAAGCTAGACTTGTGGCCAAAGGGTTTACTCAAAGAGAGAGGTTAGATTTTGAAGTAACCTTCTCTCCTATTACCATGTTAAAGTCTATTAGAACATTCTTGTCCATAGCCACATTTTATGATTATGAAATATGGCAAATGGACATCAAGACAGCTTTTCTAAATGGCTATCTTGAAGAGAGTATCTAAATGTCTCAGCCAGAAGGGTTTATACAATAGGGTCAAGAGCAAAATGTTTGCAAGCTTAATCGATCTATTTATGGATCTACAAGATTCTAGATCCTGGAATATGAGATTTGACGTTGTGATCAAATCTTATGGCTTTGAATAAAATATTGACGAACCCTGTGTCTACAAGAAAGTTGTCAACAAAATTGTCGCTTTTCTGGTGTTGTGTGTTGATGATATTCTACTCATTGGGAATGAGGTAGAATATCTAGCTAACCTTAAGAGATGACTGACTTCAAAATTCCAAATGAAAGATTTGGGAGAAGCACAGTATTTTCTTGGAATTCAAATAGTTCAGATTCGCAAGAACAATACATTGGCATTATCTCAAGCATCTTATATAGACAAGATGTTGTCTAGGTATAAAATGCAAAATTCCAAGAAAGGATCTTTACCTTTCAGGCATGGAGTTCACTTGTCTAAGGAACAAAGTCCTAAGACACCTCAAGAAGTTGAGAAGATGAATCGAATTCCATATGCATATGCAGTTGGGAGTTTGATGTATGCAGTGCTGTGTACTCGTCCTAACATATGCTATGCTGTAGGAATTGTCAGCAGATTTCAGTCCAATCCTGGTCATGACCATTGGACTGCTGTTAAGAATATTCTCAAGTATCTTTGGAGAACAAGAGATTATATGCTCGTGTATGGTCCTAAGGATCTGATCCTTACTAGATACACTGATTCTGACTTTCAGACCGATATGGATTCGAGGAAATCAACTTCAGGGTTAGTATTCACTCTTAACGGAGGAGCAGTTGTGTGGAGAAGCATCAAACAAAGTTGTATTATGGACTCCATAATGGAAGCTGAGTATGCGGCTGCAAGTGAAGCAAAAAAAGAAGTAGTATGACTCAGAAAGTTCTTGACAGATCTGGAAGTAGTTCCTAATATGCAACTGCTTATCACTCTCTATTGTGACAACAGTAGAGCAGTTGCAAATTCAAAGGAACCACGAAGCCATAAAAGGGGAAAGTATATCGAACGAAAGTACCACCTCATCAGGGAGATTGTACACAGAGGTGACATCATCGTCACCCAGATTTCTTCCTAAGACAACTTAGCTTATCCATTTATGATGGCCCTCTCGACTAAAAGTGTTCGAGGGTTACCTAGTAGGACTAGGTCTACGAGTTTTGTATCACTAGGGCAAGTGGGAGAATTTGTGGGTATTGTAATGCCCTAGTTTATTGTATTTGTACATTTTATTCTCTTCATGTAAACTCAACATTGTATATATTTGTATATATTGATCCACTGGAGTTTTAGTCCGAGTGGGAGTATTATTAGGTTTTATGTCCTAAAAACTCGCAGTTTGTAATATAATATACATTTTCTATTATCAATATACTTGTTATTGACCTCATAAATTGTATGAAAGTCTAAATCCAATAAACTAAGACCCGTGGCTATTGTATGAGTACTTGAACTTTATGTGGAGACATAAAAGTGGATCAGGTTCGAGTAAATAGTCAAAATGATCTATGATACATGAATGAGATTAGATACCTTATTCTGGTAACACCATTAGATGCGGCCTACTCTGTAGTCATTACAAAGAGTTTTAAAGTGCTACATATGATGTGATCCTAATTCGTACATGTTATGACATGAGGAGTGGGGGCATCCTATGCAATGAGTTTGCATAAGATCGGGACCAAGAAATAAGTCACTCTTACTTTATAACGCTCTTTACTATTTAAGACTGACTGTTTCACCTAGATGACCTAGGTAACTTAATCTTAATCCTAAGCTAACTATGAACTCCTGTTTATTCGGGATTACCCTTAGATTTGCATAGTTGAGGGTTGGCTCAACAACGCCAACTTAATAAGACTCCCATTTCAGGGGTAAGACCGGATAGATAACTGGGGACATAGGGTGCAAGACGGAGTTCACACCTACCCGATTTAGGGATAGGAGAAAGGTTGTTCTCTCAAGTATTGAATCCAAGTTTTGAACAAGAGGTCCCACCTCTCACTAGGTTAAGAGAGTTTGGTTTAGTGATTGAATCACAAACCAGTTGTTCATTAGAGGATCAGTAGGGACTTGAGGAATAAGACGTAATCTCGGGGGCTAAAACAGATATTTGACCCAGCCGTTATTACAAACAACCTATGAAGGGTTGACTTGCTGATTATGGTTATAAATTATGTTGACATAATGTCTTTACAGTGAGGGGAGTGCAATTATGGGCTTTAGTGGAGTGACCCATTAGTTAACAAATGTGGATTAATTTGGTCTAATGAGTTTAGCAATTAATCTCGGATCGTTGGAGCCCATGATCTGTAGGTCCGCGAAGTCCCCCTACTAGCTCTAGAATAGCGTGACAAGTTAATTTGAAATGTTCAAATTAGAATTAAAAGAATTAGTAATTATATGAGATATAATTATATGTTTAATTTTAGAATTAAATGGAATAGGAGAATTTATATATTTAAATATGATTTAAATATATAAAGATGGATATGTGTTAAAATTATTTTAATATTTGATATTAAATTAATTAAGTTTTATTTAATAATTAATTTATGGAATTAATTTAATTTTTAATTTTTTTAAAATAAAAAAGATTTAATAAAATCAAAATTTGATTTTTTGAGATAAAATTGGAAAAGGAAAAAAAAAACAAAACACTTAAATGGAAAATGAAGATTTTCCATTATCCATCTTTTGAAGTAGCTCACACAAGAAGCAATATCTTTGCCTTGTCTTCTCCAAGGATGAGCTGCAACTCAAGCAACTCTTTTCTTTGCAAGTTGATCTGCAATATAATGAAGAGATTGGAGTAAAAATCGGGGATGCAATCTATAGAGATTTTGAGAGAAAAAATTATTTGAAGAAAGATTTCTTTAGCTGATTTTCTACAGTGAGCATTTCTCTTTCTACGCTTGATTCAAGCTTATTTTGAGTCTCACAACTCAATCTAGAGCACCAAGAGAATAGTGGGAAAGATCTTAAGGCGGTCTACAACTAGATTTTGAGAAGATAGCAGCTGGTGAAGGAGTTTTGAAGAAGTTCTACAAGAGGTATGTCTTGAAACTCACTTGTTTCTGCAAAAGTATGCTTTATATTTGTCCAAAATTAGTGAATTTGAGTGCTTTGATGATCTTTGTGCTTCCACTACTGTTGATACAATCCTGCAATTGGTATCAAAGCATCAAATAAGCATTCAATTCGTTTAATTTTGGTTTGGTGGGTGTTTTATATGAGAATTATGAAACTAGTGCACTGATATGGTTTTCTGAGTTTTGGCTGTTTAATTCTCTTTAATTTCTCATTTAAATTTTTAATTGGCTCTTGTTTGATGAGCTTTTATCTGTTAGCAAGAATCTGTAATTTATTTGGATTCATTAGGGTCGAAATTAAGATGTAATTGAAGAAACAAGTGAAAAAGGTTGAGCAGCTGTTCCAGATTTTCAGCTTCTGCTCAAATTCGTTGTTGAGGTTCCAGTTGCTAAACGATCATCTAGCTCCAGACGCTACATGATGTAAAGAAAAGCTAGACGATTGTATAGCAATGGGCACTGGTTGTTGTGATGTTGAACACTAGACGATCGTGTACCTGCGGGAGCTAAACGATGCACTCAATTTGCTATACGATAGCATTAAGAGATTGTTTAGCTTTGGTGTGGGAACTAAACGATACGTTGAATTTACTATACGATGGTACTATGAGATCGTTTAGCTATGATGCACGCTAATCTATGTGATTAAGTGCTACGCGATAACGTTGAGTGACCGTTTAGAAGAGGGAGATAAGCGATTTTGTAGACGAAGTGCTAAGCGATGCATTGCAGTTTCTATGCGATGGAACTAAACAATCGCTTACCTACGATGTTGAATGACACGATGATGTTCAATACGATTGAGCTAAGTGATCGTTTAGCTACGGAGGATACTAAACAATGACATGAAGTGCTAGCCGATGGTGTTATGCGATCATTTGGTTCTATACGATAGAACGAAGCGATAGTTATGTGATAGCTATACGATAGCTATGCGATGGAGTTGAGCAATCGTGTAGTTCTATACAATAAAGCTAAACGATCGTTTAGCTTTGGTAGACACTAAGTGATCGTGTATGCGATAAAGCTAAATGATTATTTAGTTGAGGCAAACACTAAGCGATCGTGTAGTCCTTCCACAACACAAGGCAATGGAGCAAGACGATAATCTTCAGCGCTACACAATCGGCCTTTGCAAGATTTTAAGGTTGGACCGAGAGCAGTCGGTTCGACTGGTTTTCTCAAGGTCCAATCCGGTTCAGACTCAATCAGTCTAGTTCAAGATGTTTGGGTTCGGTTTGGAGTGGTTCGAGCGGTTCAAAGACGATTTTGAAGCTGATTTGTAATAGTTAGACTTCTGTTTGCTTGTTTTTGCCAAAACTAAAACCATATCAGTTTGTATTTAGTTATTTATGTATTTGATGTATGTTATAATTAAATAAATATTGTATGTGCATATAGTATGCCATTTAAATTTAAAATCCCACCATAGGAAGCATGTTACATGCATTGAAAGTATGTTATAATTGGTATAATATATAGTATGTATGTTAGGGTTGCTTCTATTTAATATAAATGTTATATTAAATGTTGAATGCCTTATGTATGCTATGGTTGAATATCATGTCTAAAGTTTTATAAGTTGTTATAAAATTGGGTTAGATATTTAAAATTCCTAAACAACAGCTGCATGCTCACGTAGGTTGACCACTTGTTTTAATTGTTAAAACTTATAAAACCTAGGTTACAAAATTAACCAGTATATAATCCTGTCTAAGGCTGGGGGTACTTAAGTTGACGGGTTACAGAACACCTCCTACCTGGGGATTATGGCCGAATAATTGAGCGTTGGTAACCGATTTTATGAGCATACGTGAGTGATGTGAGGTAATAAAAGAGTTATACTTTGATAAACCACATAGACTTAGGATTATTTTAAATAGAACGATTAAAATATTTCGATCTGATCGAGGTTGAGAGCTCATGGATTTGACATTTCAGAATTATATGATAGATCATGAAATTGTATCACAAATCTCAGCACCTGGTAAACCTCAGTAAAATGGTGTATCAGAAAGGAGAAATTGAACCCTATTGGACATGGTTCGGTCTTTGATGAGTTACACTTCCTTACCTGACTCGTTTTGGGGTTATGCAGTAGAGTACACATCATATATCTTGAACTGTGTTCCCTCTAAGAGTGTTTCCAGAACACCTTTAGAGTTATGGAATGGTTGTAAATCTAGTTTACGTCATTTCAGAATCTGGGGTTGCCTAACACATGTGCTTGAGGCTAATCTTATGAAATTTGAACCACGTTTAAGGTTATGCCTATTTGTAGGCTACCCCAAGGGAACGAGAGGTGGTTATTTCTTTGATCCTAAAGAAAACAATGTATTTATATCGATAAATGCTACTTTTCTTGAGGAAGACCACATAAGGGAGCACAGACCCAGAAGTAAAATTATGTTAGATGAGATTTTTAAAGAAACTACTGAATCTTCAACAAGAGTTGTTGAAGAACCTAGTACCTCAACAAGAGTTGTTGAAGTAGGTTCATCTAGTATGTCAAATCCACCTCAAGTGTTGAGGGAACTCGATGTAGTGGAAGGGTTGCGAACCCACCTATTTTCTATATGGGTTTAACTGAAATCCTAGCTATGGTAGCTGATGGCAAAGTTGAGGATCCATTGTCTTACAAGAAGGCAATGAAGGATGTTGACAAAGAAGAATGGATCAAAGCCATTGATCTCGAATTGAAGTCTATGTACCTCAAGTCAGGGGATCTTATAGATCAAACTAATGAGGTTAAACCTATAGGTTGTAAAAAGATTTACAAGAGAAAACGGGGTGCTGATGAGAAGGTGAAAATCTTCAAGGCTAGACCGGTGACAAAGGGTTATACCTAGGTAGAGAGAGTCGATTATAAGGAGACTTTCTCGCCTGTTGCCATTCTAAAGTTTATCTAAATCCTCCTATCCATTCCCTCATATTATGACTATGAAATTTGACAAATGGATGTCAAGATTGCTTTTTTGAATGGAAATCATGAGGAGACCATTTATATGGTGCAGACCGAGGGATTCATAACCCAAGGTCAAGAGCAAAAGGTTTGCAAGCTTAATCAATCCATTTATGGACTGAAACAAGCATCTTGATCTTGGAATATAAGGTTTGATACTGTGATCAAATCTTATAGCTTTGATCAAAATGTTGATGTGCCTTGTGTATACAAGAAGATCATCAACAGTTCAGTAGTTTTTCTAGTGTTATATGTAGATGATATCGTAATCATTGGGAATGATGTGGATTTACTGACTACAGTTACGAACTGGCTAGCAATCCAATTCCAAATGAAAGATTTGAGAGAGGCTTAGTTTGTTCTGGGTATTCAGATCTTTTAAGATCGAAAGAACAAAGTGCTAGCACTGTCTCAGGCATCGTATATTGGCAAGATGCTTGTTAAATATTCAATGCGGAACTCCAAGAGGGGCTTATTGCCTTTCAATCACGAAGTTACTTTGTCTAAGGAACAGTATCCTAAGACACCTCAAGAGGTTGAGGAGATGTGACAGATCCTCTATGCATCTGCCGTGGGCAGTTTGATGTATGCGATATTATGTACTAGACCTGATATCTGCTATGCAGTAGGGATAGTCAGTAGATATCAATCTAATCCAGGATTAGATCACTGGATAACCATTAAGAACATCCTTAAGTATCTATGTAGAATGAGGGACTACATGCTTGTGTATGTAACTAAGGATTTTATCCTTACAGGATACACGAACTCTGATTTTCAGATTGATAAGGATTCTAGGAAATCCACATCAGGATCAGTGTTCACTCTTAATGGAAGGGAAGTAGTATGACAAAGCACCAAGCAGGGGTGCATCGCTGACTCCACCATGAAGGTTGTGAAGGAAATCGGAAATAAGATTTCCATGAGCAGCGGAACAAGATTATTCCAAATTATAATCATGAATGAACATATATTTATAGTCGACTTGAATACAAATGGTTATATAATTACAATGCAGAAATTACAACACGAATGACAAAGGAATAGAGAGTAAAACTTTACGCACATAGGCAGAAGCGTCTCCACACTCTATTACGCAACCGCTAGAACAACAGCGACCACGAACACTCGATCTACATGATTGAAACACTGCAACGAACACTTCGCGCTCATCCTCAATGATTTCCTTGGTCACGAACTACTTCGCAACACTAACGGCCTCCACAGCACCATAAACTGCCTCCAGAAAACCTCGACGGTGTCGAGTTCAGTCTGACACCACCAACAAGGTGACCTTGGTTTTCTCGGTGTGAGAATCCAGAGGGTGGGCTCTGTTTGGACTTCGTATGAGGTAGACGAATGGAGAAAACAATGATCACGTATACGACTGGGCAAGTGGGAGATGGCGGAGACCTATCATATAGGTCGATGCCCAATCTTTTAGATAAAGCTATGTGATCGTCTAGCAAAAGCTATGCGATCGTTTAGCTCGGTCTGTCGTCCAGAGACACTACATGATCGTTTACTTGGGCTAGCGATTGTTTAGTAAATATTGCACGATCATTTAGCTCGCACTTGCACGGCCGTTTAGCTTGCCCAGCCATCATTTAGTAAATCCGTATTTATTTGACGACCCGTGAGTTTCTTTGCGCGAGAGAGAAAAACTCAAAATCCTTTTCAAATCTTTTGTAAAACTTTTTTTTTTTCAAATAGGAAAACCAATTTTCCTTTTAAACTCACGGTTACCATGATTCAATAACCACCCACTACTTTGGTTATTTAAAAGAAAAAGTATTATTTATCCAATAATTAATAGTACTACAAATATAAATGATAACCAACTTATCATACTATATTTATAACCTATAGTTTTAATATTTCATCTCATGAAACATATAAACCGTAGTTCTTTCTCTATTCCATGGTACTTAATGTAAATATCATTTACATCAATCTTCCACTAGATGTATTTCATACATCAAACCGATTATATCAAATATAATCAAAATACCTCTTGTCAATTTGAACATTTCAAATCAACACCAAGAACTGATCCTCAACAGAATCTAAGCTACCAAGGGAACGTCATGGATCTGTAGCTCTGAAGCTCCAACAATACATGAATAACTGACTAAACTCTTTAGTCACGGGATCCACCATCCGTTAACTGTCAGGCACTCCACTAAAGACCGACAGCTGAACTCTCCTTACTATAGATATAGTATGTGTCCATCTTAACCAATCAGCAGTGCGACAACCCTTCACAAATCGCTCGTAAGTACAGCTGGGCCAATAACCGTTTTGCCCCTGTAGTTACATCTGTCTCCTTAAGTACCACTGATCCCTCTAATGAACATAAGTCATAGTCCTACTATGACTGAGTCTTCTCTTCCAAAGAGAAGCTGTGGCAACTATGTTCAAGCCCCGAAATCAGCCCTTAAGGGAGCAATCTCTCTACTTATCCTTGCTTCGGGAAAGAAGTGAATTCCATCTCGTGGATTGAGTTCCCAGCTCCCAGATTAGACAAGTCCCCAAAAAGGTAGGCATGTTGAGTTGGCAATTTGGCCACTCTCACCCATACTAATCAAAGGACCGCCCTCAAAGACAGAAGTTCCCAAAACACTCAGGATTAAGGTTGTGTCACCTATGATCGTTTAGCTGAGATACAAGTCTCTAGTATCAACGACATTATATACAGAGTCTAGTCATCTCGTGGTTCAGGTCTTATACAAACTCTTTGTATAGGACACCCCCGCTCCACGTCTCCACATGAATGGTCAGGATCTACCATCTGTAGTAGTTTATAACATTTGTAAACCTCTACAAAGCGGGCCGTATCCGTAGTGTCACCAGGATCAGGTATCCCACTTTAATCCTTATACTACAGACTAATTTAGGTTATCACTTAAGGCATGATCCACTTGTATATCACATATACATACTTAAGTTCACATAAGATAACCAAGGAGCTTTATTTATTGGATATGAGTAAATGCAAAAATTAAATAACACTTATTTTATTCATTGAACAATGTGTATCTTTATAAAACAACGAGACTCCGGGAGAATTAGAACACCAATCCCAACAGGCTGAGTATGTAGCGGCTTGTGAAGCTGCTAAGGAAGCCGTTTGGTTTAGGAAATTCTTGACTGATTTGGAAGTCGTTCCAGACATTTCAAAGCCCATCACACTTTATTGTGATAATCGTGGTGTTATGGCTAATTCCCAAGAGCCTATGAGTCATAAGTGCATCAAGCACATAGAGCGAAAGTATCATCTTATCCGAGAGATTGTGCATCGAGAGGACGTGTTTGTCATGAAGATAGCTTTGGAGCACAATGTTACAGATTCGTTTACAAAGGCCCTTACGACTACAGTGTTTGAGGGTCACTTGTAGAGTATGGGTCTATGGGACAGACCACAACTGGACTAGGGCAAGTGGGAGATATTGTACTGGGCATGTTATGCCCTAGTTTATTATTTGTGTACTTTATATTTTGTTTATATTGTACACCCATTAGCTTTAGGTCAAGCGGGAGATTGTTGGGGTTGATGCCCTAAATCTCATAGGGTTTTATAGTTTGTAAACATTGTAGGAACAAACTCTTTATGTGATTATAAAATATATGATATTTTATTCACTTTGTCTATAAAATATGTGATATTTTAGTTGCGTTAACCACAAACCAATAAACTAACATCCAAGGTTATCTTTGTAACTTAAACATGTATGTGGAGACATACAGGTGGATCATGTTTAAGTGATAACCTAAATGATTTGTAGTAGATGGATAAGGCTGGGTACCTTATCCTGGTAACACTACGAGTATGGCTCGCTTTGTAGGCGTTACAATTGTTGTAAAGTGTTACAAAGGATTTGATCTTGATCATTCGTGTATTAGACATGCGAGTGAGGATATTCTATACAAAGGAGTTTGTATAAGACTGGACCATGAAATGTTTAGTCTCATTATATAACACCGTTCATAATAGAGACTTATATTTCACTAGAATGACCATAGGTAACATGACCTGAATCTTGAGTGAGTTGTGAACTCCTACCTATGAGGGCGATCAATTGATTTGTATGGGTGAGAGTGGCCAGATCGCCGACTCCATAAAATTACCATTTTGGGAATTTTGGGGATTCGTCTGATTGGGGAGCTGGGAACACAACTACACAAGATGGAATTCACTCATTCCCTGAAGCAGAGGTAAGTAGATAAATTGCTCATTTAAAGGCTAATTTTGGGTCTTGAACAATGTGGTGCCACACCCTCTTCTTGCTCGAGAGTAGTTTAGTCATAGTGGGACTATAATCTATTGTTCATTAAAGGGATCAGTGGTTCTAAGAAGTTAGATGTAACTAAAGGGGAAAATGGTAATTTGGTCCAGCTGTACTTACGAGCAATTTGTGAAGGGTCATCGTACTATTGATTGGTTATATCCAATGGACACAGAAATATATCTGTAGTGCGAAGAGTGCGGCTGTCGGTCTTTATTGGAGTGTTCGACAGTTAACAGATGATGAATAATATAATTAAAGAGTTTAATTAATTATTCATGTACCGTTGGAGCTTCAAGCTATAGGTCCATAAGGTCCCCTTGGTAGCTCAAAAGAATTTAGTTGAGAATCAGTTTTTGGATTAATTTGAATTGTTCAAATTAATAGAGGGATTTAATTATATATGATATAATTATATATGATATAATTAAATCGTTTCAATTATATATGATATAACTGTCATAATGTATTTAATACATCGTAACTTAATGGAAGGAAATAAATATTTGAATGAGATTCAAATATATTTTCTATGAATGGGATTCGTGGTTGTTAAATTTAATATAAAAATGATTTATATTAAATGTCATAAAATAAAGAAAAGAAACTATAGTTTATATTGTATGTGATACAATATTAATACCATAGGTTATATGTTATATTTGATATAACATATAATTAATATAAGTATAATATGATAAGTTAGTTATCATATTTATTTATATTATATTTTTATTATTTGAATAATAAGGAAGGGAGTTACAACTCCCTTCCCCATCTTTTCTCTCCACCCATTTTAGTGGGGTGGTTATTCATTTTGGCAATAGAAGAATAAAAGAAAAACAGTTTTTCTTCTTCTTCTACGATTTGCAATTTGGTTGGACGATTGAGAATATAGAAAAGTAATGTGAGTTCTTGTGTGATAGTTCTCAATCATCTTCCTCCACACACTAAACCTCTCTCTAACCAAAATAGTCAGAGCCTACCACTCCTGGGTTCTCACTCTTAGAATACCGGCGACTCCATTGTGGCTGTGTCCGGATTTCTGTTCGAGGTTATTTTGAAGAAGGTCTTCAAAAGGGTTCGTGTGACTGTTTGAGTCATTTGTGAAGAAAAGGTTCTTAAAAGGTGATATTTCTTGAACTTTTTTCTTGTAAAAACATGTTGTAGTTTAATTTAAATGTATATTTTTATATGTTTACTGTAAACTTGGTATTCAATAATTAATGGAATTTGGTCGATCCGCTTCAGCTCAAGGTTCTCCTTACAAGAGTTCCTTTAGTTTATGCATGTATGAAGTAACAACCTAGTATAAGTCCTAGAAAGTCGGGTCGTTATAGTTGGTATCAGAGCACAAGTTTTAGATTCTGTAGACTGACTTACGATGGTTTTGGTTTTATGTCCCCTATGGCTAACTACGGATCCTTCATTCTCGCCAGGTATGTTCTTTCAGTAAATGTTCTATGGAAAATGTGTTTAAAAGCCTTCATGTCTAAGCTTCATGTACTGAATGATTGTCATTGCTAGTTTAATGACTTGAAAGAAATTAATATGAGATAACTATTGGTTTTTCTATTATGTAAGGAAAGAATGATCACAATAAGACCATTTAGCGTTAGTTAATTCATGGAAAGATTGATAGAAATGGACATATATTTTTGTTCATAGATATTGAAATTTGATTGAACTACGAAATGTTATGAAATTATGATGGGAAAGAAAGAAAATGATATATTTGTCTAAATCATAGAATAAGGTAGGCGAATTGAGAATTCGTTGAGGAATAATATTATGTTTTGCATTGAGGGAATAAAATTGGTGATGCTACAAGAAATTGTCACAACGCGTTCTTAAGTACGAGATTTAAGTTGCTTTATAAGATAAGCAAGAGGTAAGGAAGAGACGGTGGTTTTATTAAAGAGTACTAGATATTGGGTTCAAAATGCTTCAAGAGAAACTTTGAAAGAATTAATAGGTCATAATCAATTTCATGGTGTTAGAGTTGGTGGATTGAGTAAGGTATGGTGTTTTGGCTCTTCATGTAACGTATCTAAAAGGAAGAAGAATTACTAGTTGGAGCATTGATGCGTGCAATTATAATGTGATTTTGCGGTGATGTGTGTTATGCGGTGATCATGCAAGTTTTCCTAACAAGACCCAAGTATAAGCCTGATTAGGTTTCCTGGTAAGTTCAGGGTCGAACACAGGGACTATTAAGTAAATATGCGACAGTCACTTTGATTCTCTTGCGGTAGTAAAAACAAATGAAGTGGATGGTGTTTTGATTAAGAATTTTTCCTATGCGACGGAGTTTAACGCAGAGTTGATAAAAGCGTAGAGTTACAATGAGAATGCGACCAAGGGGTCGAGCTAACATTTCCTAAGATTGTGCACAAGTTATGCGATCATGCTACACACAAATAACAGCACGTCATCTCTCAATGCAGAATGCCATAACTCCTAATTCTAGGACGCATGCGATGAGTATACGATAAAGTCGATAGGACTTATGTCTAAGCCTCTATTCTTGCCTATGCGATGATGATTAATGCACACAAAAAACAAGGTGACCACATACAATCATACCTATTTCTAGGGTGCATGCGATGTGTAGATAACAACAGAACTTATGTCTAACTTTCTATTTCTTGCTTATGCGGTTCTAATATGACTTTATCAAGCCTAGATTCTATCTGACTCTCTCAAGTCTAGATTCTATCTTTAGACTAGTGTCTCAAGTATCTCTAAAGAGTGAATGACGCATACATAAGACAAGATGATCGTATAACATGTAAATCTTAAGTCATGCTAGCTAAATACTTCTCAACCCATTCAGAAATTTAGCTACTCATGCGAAGTAAGAAGAGATTGAACATAGATTGAAATGAGATTTCCATTTTCTATAAATAAAGTACTGAATACAAAATAACAATGGAATTGAGAGATAAGAAGCCTGGTAAGTAATGTCTTGCTTCCCGTGGCCTTTTACACTATTCTTCTTCACTCCAACTCTGTTCTTGATGTGTATTCTTACTCTCGCAAGCGTTGGCCCTCTCTCCTTTGTAACGCTTTCTGGCAGTCTCTCGATCTGTCTGGGAATGATCTCTCGGCTTCCTCGTCTCCTTGTTCGTCTCTGTCTTCTAAGTATATCTACGAGTATGTGCGTGAACAGACTAACTAATTCTCTAACTTGTTAACCTCTTTTACACTGGTGGCCTTCGATATTTATAGAGCTCAAGATGAAGTAGCCTTTGTTTCTAATGATTGCAATGATGGGCAGTATGAATTCTCTTGTTCTAATGCACCGATTAATGGTCATCAAATGTTGAGTGTACTTGCTACAGTGTGGCTTTAATGGCTTGTCAACTAAATTTGGATTCAACCATCATCAGTTTTCTGTCCCATCATGATTTATTATGCTGTCACCTTGATGCGCAGTCTTTATGCAGCCACGTTTTTAAGAAACTTCTCATGATCACATACAATCACATGACTTTGCGATCACAATCTTCAAGCGTGCTGATGCCTAGTTCCTTTGGATCACAATTTTACTTGTGCCATCACATTTTTCCTGCACATAATAAGTAAATTAACTGCTTTTATGCGATGGGCGCATGCGATCACAATTCCTTCCAGTTTAACGTTTTTTGACATGGTATTGGTTATTTTACCGTCGTATTCTCTCATTGTTTTGCTTATTTGAGCTGTAATAACTTGTATTTCTACTATTTATCACACCCCCAAATTTAAAACAATGCTTGTCCTCAAGCATAAACTAAAGATTTTCTTTAAAGAGTCAACTGCCTTTACCCTACCTAGACTTCTTAAGGTGCCTTATTCAAATTTCATGAACCAATGCCTTCTTAATTTCTACCTTGATCTCTTCCTAAAATATTTCCAATATTTAGGGATTGAAAGTGTAACCTTAAAAAAAAACTTTACTCATTTCCAGGACATCGCATGATTTATTTCAAACTTTCTCCTACCGGGGTGTTTCCAAGTGATTTTTATCCTTGCACAATATAGATATTTTTTTGTGATCTTGCGCTGATTCAAGTGCCCAGCCTTCGTTTTGACTTACCCCCATGGGTGTCAATCAGACATCCAACTACGAGCAAGGCGTTCTTTCTCAGTCTAAGCTCATGCCCATTTTTTTATTTGGCAGCGGAGTTGCGATCATTTGATTTATATGTTGATCACGATTCCCACCTTTGTTTTGGCTTAACCCCACGGGTGTCATGCGGACATCCAACTATGAGCAGGATCCGATCTCAACGTTATAGCAATTTTTTTAATTTTAATTTTAATCTTTTTTAGAATTTCTAAAAGTAGCAAGATTGAAAATAACAATACAAGCACGCCTAAATTTACACACAACAATGTCCTTATTGCTGATAGACTAAATAACTCATGTGATGAACTTAAGAAATTTCGTAAAAATCATTTTGAAGGAAAACTAGGAGCCCGCTACTTTTTAAAAATGTTTCATGAATTGACTATCTTGAAAAAAAATTGACTCTAGTACATGCGGTAAGAAATAAAGGCATGAATTTCATCATTGAAATCATAATTGGTACGGGGAAGAATGCGGTGACTAAATAAAGTAATCGAAATTCAATGATTGAGTCAAACTAGAGAGGATGCAATAGTAGAATTTAGAAATATTAAAATGTGATGCGAGAAGTGCGAAATTGAAATAAAATGAGTCAAGGAAAGACACAACCCCTAAATTTGCTCTATTGCCCGCATCATCTGTGATCGTATCCTTGCTTGCGGTGTGCTGATTCCTTGATTGCGATGGGTTGATCGAACCAGTCGCATGTTTTTAGGTTATCGCGTAGCTCCATCGCAATCGTTCACTACAATCATTGGTAAATATCGAGAGGGTAAAAAGTATAAAAGGCATAGTTGGAAATTCTAAAGAGTAGTGGTTATGCAAAAAGTAAGATAGATTCATGAAAGAAAAATATCAAAAGGATACTAAAAAAAGGATTCGTCCCTGATGAGTGTGTATCGCATATCAACACAGGGACTACTCGTTTCTTCTTCAATCAGGATTCCTCAGGTCCACGAAGGTTTTCTTGCGATGAAAGTCTCCTCCGTGATAAATCTTGACTCTTTGTCCATTGACCTTGAATGCACTGGTCCCTTCTTCATTTGTTAATTCAACCACACCATACGGGAATACTTCTTTAATTATGAATGGTCTGGACCAATGTGATTTCAATTTGCTCGGAAAGAGTCGTAGCCTAGAGTTGAATAGCAAGGCCTTCTAACCAACCTGAAGATTCTTTTCACACAGTTACTTGTCATGCCAACGCTTTGTACGTTCTTTGTAAATCTTGGCATTTTCATATGCTTGAATTCTCCATTCGTCCAACTCGAGTAACTGAAGTTTTCTCTCCTCCCCTGCAGTCTTTAAATCAAAGTTAAGCTTCTTCACTGCCCACAACGCCTTATGCTCTAATTCCAGTGGTAGATGACATGCCTTACCAAACAGCAGCACATACGGGGACATGCCTATGGGTGTTTTATAGGCAGTCCTATATGCCCACAAGGCATCGTCAAGCTTCATGGCCCAGTCCTTTCATGAGGGGTTTACCACCTTTTCTAGAATCAGCTTGATTTCTCTATTAGACACCTCAGCTTGGCCGTTTGTATGGGGGTGATATGCGGTGGTGATCATATGACAGATATTACACTTGTGTAGCAGTTTGTTAATGATGCCATTGACAAAGCGGGAGTCTTCATCACTTACTATGACACATGGGGTGCCAAAACGAGTGAAGATATTTCTTCGCAAGAATTTGTAGACTGTTGCCGCATCGTTTGCGACGTATGATACCGCTTCAATCCACTTGGAGACATAATCGACGGCTAACAAAATGTATTTGTGACCATTTGATGGTGGAAATGGTCCCATGAAGTCTATGCCCAACACGTCGAAGAGTTCCAATTCCAATATAATGTTTATCAACATCGCATTCTTCCATGAAATGTTTCTCGTGCGTTGGCACTTGTCGCATTTCATAGAATAGTCTCGCGCATCCTTAAATAGAGTTGGCCAATAATACCCGCTTTGTAAAACTTTTGCTACTGTGCAATGACCTTTGAAATGTCCACCATAGGGTGAGTCATGGCATTGAGAAAGGATGCGCCGAAAAGCAGTCTCTAGCATACAGAGTCACAAGATTTGGTCTGGTCCCCTCTTGTAAAGATTCGGCTTGTCCTAATAGTAGGATTTACATTCATGCATAAGCCGCCTCTTTTAGTGGGCTGTGTAATTTTTTGAAAATTGCTCGCAAACCAAGAAATTGACAACATCTGCGTACAATGGTAATTCTTCAAGTTTGAACAACTGCTCATCTGAAAAGGATACGTTCACCTCTGATTGAATGCGGTCTAATTCCAAATTCTCTAATCTCGACAAGTGGTCAGCAACTTGGTTCTCCGCTCCCTTGCGGTCAATTATCTCCATGTTGAATTCTTGGAGGAGGAGAACCCATCGAATTAACCTCGGCTTTGCATCTTTTTTGGTCATTAAATATTTTATTGCCGAGTGGTCGGTGTGAACTATAACTTTGGATCCCAGTAAGTAGGATCTAAAATTTTCAAGCGCAAGATTATCGCAAGAAGCTCCTTTTCCGTGGTAGTGTATTTTGCCTGGGCGGAGTTCAATGTTCTGCTCGCATATGCGATGGGGTGTAACATTGTTTTTTTCCTTCTGTGTTAACACTGCCCCCATCGCATAACCGCTGGCATCGCACATTAACTCGAATGGCTTTGTCCAGTCGGGTGTGATCAAAATAGGCGCGATAATTAATGCATTCTTCAGTACTTTGAATGCATCGAGGCATTGTGCATCAAAGACAAAATTTTTGTCAGCCTCTAGCAACGCACTCAATGGTCGAGCTATCTTTGAGAAGTCCTTCACAAATTGATGGTAGAATCCTGCATCTCCTAAGAAACTCCTTACCATTTGCTGGAGGTGGAAGTTTTTCAATGGTCTCAATTTTTTCTTTATCCACCTCTAGCCCTTCCTTGGAAACCTTATGCCCAAGCACAATTCCTTCGTTAACCATGAAATGGCATTTCTCCTAATTCAGCACCAGATTGGTCTCTTCGCATCATCTTAGTATCTTCTCTAAGTTTTTTAGACAGACTTCATACGTTTGCCCATAAACTGAGAAATCGTCTATAAAAATTTCTACTGAATCTTAGGAGAAGATTTCCATCATGCACCTCTGAAACGTGCTTGGTGCATTGCATAATCCGAACGACATGCGATGAAAAGTAAACATTCCATATGGGCAAGTGAATGTGGTCTTTTCTTGGTCTTCTGGTGCGATCATTATCTGGTTGTAGCCCGCATACCCGTCAAGAAAACAGAAGTAGTCATTTTATGCTACTCGATCTAGCATTTGTTTAATAAAAGATAAAGGGAAATGATCCTTCTTCGTCGCCGCATTAAGCTTTCGGTAGTCCATGCAAATCCGCCAGCCAGTGACGGTCCTCATTGGTATTAATTCATTGTTTGCGTTTGGGACTACCGTCATTCCACCTTTCTTGGGAATAGATTGCACGGGGCTAACCCACATGCTATCGATGATTGGGTATATGATGCCTGCGTCCAACCATTGAATGATCTCCTTTTTTTACAACCTTTTTTATAGCAGGGTTCAGTTTTCATTGAGGTTCGATAGACCCTTTTTGGTTTTCTTCGAGACAAATTCTATGCATGCAGTATGTTGGGCTAATTCCTTTTATATCTGCTAGCATCCACCCGATTGCTTTTATATTCTTCTTCAAAATGTTGAGCAATGCATTTTCTTGTTTTTCTGGTTACGCAAAGGATATTATCACCGGCAAGGTTTCATTTTTCTCAAGGATAACATACTTCAAATGACTTGGTAGAGTTTTCAGCTTCAAGGTAGGTGGTTGTTCTAAGGAAGGTTTTTGTGTTTTTCTCTCTTCATTCAAATTCAAATTTTTGTCATGGCTTGATGTCTCTGTGATTACATGGTAGGTTTCTACGGATGTTGTCTCTGTGATTACTCCGGCTCTTCATTGCAACTGTGTTCATTGTCAGATTCTGATAGGTTTTCATCTTCTAAATACTTCATCGCCTTTATGATGTTAAACCTGAGCTTCTCCTCATTTATACTCATTGTGATTTCTCCTTTGTGTACATCAATTTGAACACGACCAGTAGATAGAAATGGTCGTCCCAATATGATAGGCATATCTTTGTCCGCCTCATAGTCTAGAATGATGAAGTCTGCTGGTAGAATGAATTTATCGATTGTGACTAAGACATCCTTCAACTTTCCCTCAGGGTGAACTAGGGACCTGTCCGCAAGCTAGAGAGTCACCGTCGTGGGCGTCAGCTTCCCCACATTCAACTATTTGAAGATTGAAAAGGGCATTAAATTTATGTTGGCCCCAAGATCGCATAGTGCTTGATCGATGTAGATCCCTTCAATTGAGCAGGGGATCGTAAAGCTTCCTGGGTCGCGCATCTTCGGTGGGATTATAGTATTTGATTTTTTCATTAATGCCACCATAGCGAACTTTCCTGTGCTTCTTTTCTTTGACACCATATCCTTTACAAACTTGGCATATTTCGGCATTTGCTTTATCGCTTCTGTAAAAGGAATGTTGATGTGTAGCTGTTTTAATAATTCCATAAAGCGATAATACTGCCTTTCATCATCTTGCTTCTTTTTCATTCTTTGTGAGAATGGTGGTAGTTGTACCTTCACTATTTCGTGGTCTAGAGGTTTGAAGGTGGTCGAAACTTCTGGTTCCATCGTCTCAGGTTCTTCTGATTCATTTTGCGTCAACGGTTTCTTGGATTCCATCGCATTCGGATTGGTCCTGCTAGGCTCTTTCCTTTCCATTTCGCAGGGTGACTGCTTCGTAGTGCTCTTTCCTTGTGTTCCCTGAGTTACGAGGAGCTCAGACGAGCTCGACAACGTCCCTTACGGTCAATTTTTCAGCTCTTCTACAATCTGTCCTCTTTGGATTTCTAGATTACGGATGGAAGTCGCCTGGTTCTGGAGGACCGTCTCGTTCTTTTCAATGTATTGTTTTAATAGGTTTTCTAGAGAAGATGATTACGGTGCTTGCGAGCTGCTAGCTTGTTATTCCTATTGATCGTTAGTTCGTTGGAAAAATCTCGGTGGTCCTTCTTTATACGCCATAGGTTGGTAACCTTGTTGTTGGTTATTTTTCCAAGCGAAGTTAGGGTGGTTTCTCCACCCGAGGTTGTATGTATTTGAGAAAGGGTTGTTCTTTACAAAGTAGATTGACTGCGTGTTTCGTGGACATTCTTCACTCGGATGCGATTCTCCACATGTAGCACAACTGGTGCTAGTCTGTTCTATGTGTTGACTTGCCCTCTTTGCATTCTAGGGTTGTTGATTGCGATGCCCTGTAATAGATTAATCATCTCATTCATTTGATTTTGCAAAGATGCGATGGCACAGTTATTTGCGTTACCTTCTCGAGGTTTTACTCGTTGATCGCTCTCTTGCCAATCTTCATGATTATTTGATATGCGATCAAGAATGTTTTTAGCCTCATCATAAGTCTTGTCTAGCAGACTGCCTGCTGCTGCCGCATTGGCAGCTGTTTGCAATGCAGGATTTAATCCCCGGTAGAATATCTCCATCTGGAGGCAGTTCGGTAATCCGTTGTGCGGATAATCTCGCACTAATATCTTAAACCACGTCCATACGTCGCTGAGCGATTCGTCTTCTTCTTGTTCAAAATTTGTGATTAACTTCCTTCTTCTTGCATTTTCCGTAGAAGGGAAATATTTCTTCATGAACTTCTCGACAACTTGTTCCCACGAAGTTATCTCCCCTGGTTCGAGGGAATATGCCCATTTCTTTGCTTGATCGCATAACGAAAATGGAAATAGCATGAGTCAAAATTCTTTAGCAGAGATATTTGGGGACACAAAATTGTTACAAATTTCAATAAAACTCCAGAGATGGGCGTGCGGATCTTCGCCATGCCTTCCACTAAACTGTCTGGCTGTCAGGATCATCTATAACATAACCGGCTTCATCTTAAACCTTGATCCGTCCAAAGCTGGCCTCATGATTCCTAGGGAGAAATCATACAGGTTGGGTGATGCATAGTCCTGAATGGGTCTATTGCGGTCATTCACCAGGAGGATAAGATTTTCCATAATGTTGTTTACATTTGCGGCTTTTTTTTCCGGTTGTTCCGCCATTCGCCAGGCGGTTGTTTCTATGTCGTAGTTGGGCTCATGAGCGTGTCCTTCGCTCATGCGATGCTTGTTTCTTCCCTTACCGAAGGAATGGTAGTGCACAGAGATCGAAACCTGCAAAGAAAACCAAAGAGGTTTACTATTAGAGCAATATGTACTGTAGTCCTCGGCAACGGCGCCAAAAAACTTGATTCGTGCAATTATAATGTGATTTTGCAGTGATGTGTGTTATGCGGTGATCATGCAAGTTTTCCTAACAAGACCAAAGTATAAGCCTGATTAGGTTTCCTGGTAAGTTCAGGGTCGAACACAGGGACTATTAAGTAAATATGCGATAGTCACTTTGATTCTCTTGCGGTAGTAAAAACAAATGAAGTGGATGGTGTTTTGATTAAGAATTTTTCCTATGCGACGGAGTTTAACGCAGAGTTGATAAAAGCGTAGAGTTACAATGAGAATGCGACCAAGGGGTCGAGCTAACATTTCCTAAGATTGTGCACAAGTTATGCGATCATGCTACACACAAATAACAGCACGTCATCTCTCAATGCAGAATGCCATAACTCCTAATTCTAGGACGCATGCGATGAGTATACGATAAAGTCGATAGGACTTATGTCTAAGCCTCTATTCTTGCCTATGCGATGATGATTAATGCACACAAAAAACAAGGTGACCACATACAATCATACCTATTTCTAGGGTGCATGCGATGTGTAGATAACAACAGAACTTATGTCTAACTTTCTATTTCTTGCTTATGCGGTTCTAATCTCACTTTATCAAGCCTAGATTCTATCTGACTCTCTCAAGTCTAGATTCTATCTTTAGACTAGTGTCTCAAGTATCTCTAAAGGGTGAATGACGCATACATAAGACAAGATGATCGTATAACATGTAAATCTTAAGTCATGCTAGCTAAATACTTCTCAACCCATTCAGAAATTTAGCTACTCATGCGAAGTAAGAAGAGATTGAACATAGATTGAAATGAGATTTCCATTTTCTATAAATAAAGTACTGAATACAAAATAACAATGGAATTGAGAGATAAGAAGCCCGGTAAGCAATGTCTTGCTTCCCATGGCCTTTTACACTGTTCTTTTTCACTCCAACTCTGTTCTCGATGTGTAGCTCTCGCAAGTGTTGGCCCTCTCTTCTTTGTAATGCTTTCTAACAGTCTCTTGATTTGTCTGGGAATGATCTCTCGGCTTCCTCGTCTCCTTGTTCGTCTCCATCTTTTAAGTATATCTACGAGTATGTGCATGAACAAACTAACTAATTCTCTAACTTGTTATCTCTTTTACACTGGTTGCCTTCAGTATTTATAGAGCTCAAGATGATGTAGCCTTTGTTTCTAATGATTGCAATGATGGATGGTATTAATTTTCTTGCTTTGATGCGCTGATTAATGGTCACCGAAAGTTGAGTGTATTTGCTACAGTGTGGCTTTAACGGCTTGTCAACTAAATTCGGATTCGACCGTCATCAGCTTTCCATCCCATCATGATTTATTATGCTATCACCTTGATGCGCAGTCTTTATGCTGCCACATTTTTAAGAAACTTCTCACGATCGCATGACTTTACGATCACAATCTTGAAGCGCACTGACGCCTAGTTCCTTTGGATCACAATTTTACTTGTGCCATCGCATTTTTTCTGCACATAATAAGTAAATTAACTGCTTTTATGCGATGGACATATGCGATCGCAATTCCTTTTAGTTTAGCGCTTTTGGACATGATATTGCTTATTTTACCATCACATTCTCTCATTGTTTTACTTATTTGAGCTATAATAACTTGTATTTTTATCAGTTATCAAGCATAAAGCAATAGTATAAGGAGCTCTTTAAGAGACTTAGGTAAGATAAATTGGTCAAGGAAAGTGAGGTGATTAAAATTATAATTGGTTTAAAATGGGAGAAAATAAGTTGTTGGATTGAATTGTTGATCTCAAGGTGCTTTGATTTTATCTATGTCTTTATTACGATGAAGAGACTTAAGTTTAATTAGCTATACTAAGATGGAGGATGAGAATTTGAAGTTAAAAAGCAATGTTAACTTGTGGAAAGTACCCTAATAAAAGTATAAAGTTTGAAATTGAATTGTAGGTTATAAAAGGGTTGGAAGTGGTCAAATATTTTGGTATAGAGATTATGCTTCACTTGGAAAGTGAAAAAGAGAACTTTTAGCTTATTGGTCTTAACGAAGATAAGTGGGAGGAAAATAAAAGTATTTAATGAAGGTTTTATTATTTTGATAGGATAAAGGAAATTAATATTTCGAGGTCAAAGGTAAAGTTGGTTTGGCTTCCTAAGTTAAGAGTTCGTTGGTTGCGAGCATTTGAGATCAACTTCAATTGGTTTTCCTTCGAAAATTTGGAGATGTTATATGAAAGAAGGTATAGACCTTTAAGAACAATTGAAGTTTGAAGTACTATTCACTTGGACCGATGAAGCAATTCGAAAGCGAGATGATGAGGTGAAGATTAAGTATCAAAAGCTTTTCGAGATTTGAACTTTCGAGGAGGAAAGTTCTAAAGGTGGGAAGAATGTAACATCCCGAGTTTTTAGGAAAATTTAAGTTAATTATCTAAAATTGTTGAGTTTTAGTTTCCCTAATCTTTGGAATTTGGAATCGAATTGTTACAGTTGAAGGAGTTTTATTGGTTAATGTGGATTCTTTGAGTAGAGTTTCAAATTAATTGGAAGAGATAATTGAATTATTTGGATAAGAAATTTTGAGTTTTTGTGAAATTTGAAAGGGAAATGGGGAAATTGTGGTTTTAAAATTTTACCCTCTTTAATTTTTATAATCAAAATTAAATTCCAACTTTCAAATTAATTTAAATCCAAATCTAAAAATCTTTTTAGATACTTGATTTAATAAGTTCCAAATAAACCAATTATCTTCTCCTAATTCTTTACTTAAATTTTGGATCCAAATTCCAAAATTAAAGAGGGTAAAATTTTAAACCCACAATTTTTCCTTTTCCCTTTCAAATTTCACAAAAACTCAAAATTTCTTATCCAAATAATTCAATTATCCCTTCCAATTAATTTGAAACTCTACTCAAAGAATCCACATTAACCAATAAAACTTCTTCAATTATAACAATTTGATTCCAAATTCCAAATATTAAGGAAACTAAAACTCAACAATTTTAGATAATTAACTTAAATTTTCCTAAAAACTTGGGATGTTACAAGATAAGAGGAAAAGATCCTTTGCCATTGTTGATCAAGAAGAGTTTTCGGAAACTATGATCGAAAGAGAATTCTTCGTTATCTTGTCACCTAGTCGGTTGCAACAAGCATTTAAATCAAGCAAAAGAGGACAAGGGATTGAACTCTATGGCTTGACTACTTTCTCTTCCTTTACTTTTCATTTTTATTTACCATCTCATGGATTAAGTTGAGATTCTTGTAAACAGATTTGCTATCTTTAATTTCAATCTTACATTTAATCAATCCACTCTCGTTCCTTTATTTACATTCAAATTTATGTGTGGCTGCCATTTTCCTGAGTCATTGCATACTTAAATTCTATGCTTTAATCATCTTGATCACTTGATTGAAGTTATTACGTAGTTAAACTATTCGAGGGAATAGGTTAATTAAAGAGTGCATTGAGTTAGAACGCATAGTAGGTTTAGAGATAAAAGTTCTTGTGTTTTCTTTTGCCATTCTCTGTCTCCAACGCATACATCCTAGAAATAGGAATACATGTGGCATTTGTATTGAGAAATTCTCAACACAATCTAAGGAACAGAGTTCTAACGCATACACATACACTTGGTTTGTAAACAAGCATCCATATCATCTTCATTTCCACTCTCACCCCTTCACACACTTGTTCATCTAGTTTGGAATCAATGCATAACCCAAAACACTTAGCACCATTCACCCATAGACCCCTTTTCCCCTTGAACTCCTATGTTTTCTTGTATGCATGCATCCAGGTTAGAATAAATAATCTTCACTCAATCTAAGAACCTTCTACAATTGAAACAATGCAAGGACTGCATTAGACTGTCAAAAAAATCCTCGTGTTTGATCCTGGACTTACCAAGAAGCGTGAGTCAGATTTATACTTGAGATTGATTCAGGAAAGCTTGCACGCATTATATGTGAACTACAACCACTTCGATGCATTGTTTATTCTTCTAGAGAAGAAATTTGTCAGTCATCACCATTCACCTAAATTATCATCTTTCATCTTCATTCATAAGCACTTTTAAATACAAATCACGAGGCGAACAACCACTGTACTGCAATTAAGAATATCCTCAAGTATCTTAGGAGAACGAGGGACTATATGATAGTGTATGGAGCCAACGATTTGATTCTTACGGGATACACAAACTCTGATTTCCAAATTAACGAAGATTATAGGAAGTCCACGTCAGGAACAGTGTTCACTCTGAATGGGGGAGCTGTAGTATGACGTACCATCAAGCAAAGATGTGTTGCAGACTCAACCATAGAGGTTGAGTACGTAACTACTTGTGAAGCAACAAATGAGGCAGTTTGGCTAAGGAAGTTCTTAAGTGATTTGGAGGTTGTTCCAGACATGAACTTGCTGATCACCTTCTACATTGACAATAGTGGGGCTGTGGCCAACTCGAAAGAACATCGTAGCCACAAACGAGGAAAGCACATTGAGAGGAAGTATCACCCGATATAGGAGATTGTGCAACGAGGAGATGTGATCTTCACAAAGATTGCTTTGGAGCACAACATTGCTGATCCATTTACGAAGGCTCTTTCGGCTAAAGTGTTAAAGAGTCATCTAAAGAATCTAGGTCTTCGAGATATGTACATTGTGTAATCTAGGGCAAGTGAGAGATGTGCAATGGGTATGAGATGCCCTAGTTTATTGTATTTTGCTTTGTATTAGTAACATCCCTGTTGTTTCGTGTAATGTACATCCCACAAACTACAGTTTTAGTTCAAGTAGGAGTTTGTTGGGTTTTATGCCCTAAAACTCGTAGATAGTGAATGTAATTAAATGACCGTCATTAATAAATAGTTATTAATGTTTTTCTTAATAAGTGTTATTGATGTTTTATTTAATTTTGTCATATTAACCCTAAAATCTAATAAACTAACATCCTAGTTTGTCTAATGAGCCTTGATCTATATGTAGAGACATATAGGGATCAATGTTCAAGATACAACCTAAAGGGTCTATAGTATAGAGGTAAGGTTGGATACCTTATCCTGGTAACACTATAGATATGACTCACTTTGTATTTGATACAAACGTAGTGATCCAACACATTTGTGTAGGAGACATGCGAGTTGGGGTATTCTAGGCAATGAGTTTGTGCAAGATCAGACCGCAAAATAGTAACCGCTAGATGTAACTCCGCTGACTAGTTAGGTTTCTATTCTAGTAGGATGACCTAGGCAACTTAGTCTTACTTCTGAGTATATTATGAACTCCTATTCACGAGGCATTGTCCTTTGATTTGTATGGGTGAGAGTGGCTAGTTCGCCAACTCAATATGCCTACCATTTTGGAGATAAGAACGAGGGGGTAGCTGGGAATATAATCATACAAGATGGATTTCATTCATTCCCCACTTCAGGGTAAGTAGATAACTGCTCCCTTAAGTAGTGTCCTCGAGACTTGAACAAAGGGCCCTACCCTCTCACTGGCCTCAGAGGGTTTCTATTTAATGGTTTGACTATAAACAAGTTGTTCATTAGAGAAGCACTGGTACTTAAGGATGTAGAGCCATCCTAGGGGTAAAACGGTAATTTGACCCAGCTGGTGTTACGAACACTTGTGAAGAACTAACTTGCTGTTATTGATCTATTCGTGGATACAGAAACATATATGTAGTGAGAAAAGTGTAACTATGGGTCTTTAGTAGAGTGTACCCACAGTCAACGAATATTGATTAATTTGGTTAATGAATTTAGCCAATTAATCTCACATCATTGAAGCTTCTGATTTGCAGATCCATTAGGTCCCCTTCCTAACTTATAAAGGGTATTGAGGTAATTTGTTATTAAATTGAATTTGAAATGTTCAAATTCAAAATTGTGATTTTTTAATGTATGTTGATACATTTTAATATAAAGTTTAATTTTAGACTTTATTATTAATTTTGGATATGACTCAAAATTAATAAATGGGAGAACGAAATATTTGAAAGGAGTTCAAATATTAATTTAATATGAATAAGATTCATATTGAAAACTATAGGTTAAAATTAATGCACATTAGATGCACACAAAAACTATAAGTTATGTGAGAGAGAACCATTTAAATTTAATTAAATGATTATTGATTTTTATTTATTTAGTTAAATGAAATAAATAGTTTTATTTAATTTTAATTAAATATAATTGTAACTCTCCGCGTAAGGGAGTTACTAGAGACATGGGATGAACCATTTAAATATGATTTAAATGGTTATTGGTTTTTATTTATTTAATTTAATTAAATAAATAGTTTTATTTAATTTTAATTAAATAAAAAAGTTATTCCCCACGCAAGGGAGTTACTGGATACGTGGGATGAATCCCATGTATCTTTCTTCTCTCTCATTCTCTCAGTATAAAAAAAGAATGCAGAAAGAAGAGCAATTTTTTTCTCTCTTTTTTTTGGTAGAAGCAAAAGCTCTCTGTGTTTTTTTTCAAATCCTCCTTATTTCTAAAGAGAATCCCACAATTCTCAAATCTTTAATTTTCTTGTAAGAATAGGGAGGACTCCAAGTGGCAACCCATTCCCAATTCGTACAGAATAATTTTATAGAATTCCCAAAAGGTTTGCAAGGTAGGGTTTCTTCTCTTTATAGGTTTTGTTTCTAGAATTACGTGCTTAATCTATTTAGATCTGTAAAAAAAAATTGTTTTGATTTTAAATGGCATTTTGAAATATATTTTGGGTTTTGTATGTTATGGCTTCCATTGTGCCTTAGGGTCTTCATCCCTACAGGGGTAAGTAGATAAATTTCTCCTTTAGGGACTGATTCTGGGGCTTGAACAATGTGGCGCCATGCCATCTTCTGACCTGAGAGAGGTTTGGTCATAGTTGGTCTATTATTTATTGTTTATTAGAGGGGTCGATGGTACTTAAGAAGTTAGATGTAACTATAGGGGTAAACTGGTAATTTTGGCCCAACTGTACTTACGAGCAATTTATGAAGGGTCATCGCACTGTTGATTGGTTATATCCAATGGACATAGAAATATATCTATAGTGCAAAGAGTGCAACTCTCGGTCTTTAGTGGAGTGTTCAACAGTTATTGGATGTTTAATTAATTAATTATTTAAGTACCATTGGAGCTTCAAGCTACAGGTCCATGAGGTCCCCATTGGCTCAACAGGGATTAAATGAGAATCGATTATGGATTAATTTGAATTGTTCAAATTAATTGAGAGAATCAATTATATGTGATTTAATTAATTTAATTTTATTATATATGGTATAATTACTATAATGTATTTCATACATTATAATATAAAGTTTATTTGAGAGGAAATAAATAATTGAATATGATTCAAATATTAATTATGTAATTGGATTCATATAACTAAATTTAATGTAAATGAGATTTATATTAAATATCATGCATTAGTGAGAGAATGAAAATTATAGGTTATATTGTATTTGATACAATATTAAATTATAGGTTATATGTTATATTTGATATAACATAAAGTTTAATATATGTTATATGTGCGTGAAAGTGGAGGTATACACAGTTGTTATTTTTTTTTCATTCCTTCTTCATCTTGAGTTTTTACAGAAAAGCTCTGAGAGAAAAAAACATAGAAAACACAAACTTTCTTTGAGAAAAGTTCTTAGGCTCTCACTCTCCTTCCTCTTAAAATAAAACTCTATCCCCCTATTTCAAAATACCAAGAGCCCACAACTCCTTGAATTTTCATCCTAGAGAATACAGGCAAAGCTTTCATGGTAGTGTCCAAATTAGGGTTTCGAGTTCGTGACCTTTTTGAGAAGAGGAATCATATACGAAGATAAGATTTTCAAGGGTTAGTATTCTTAATTTTTCCTATCTATTTTCTCAATTTCAATTAGCATGTTGTAAAATTTTTCTTTTGTTGCATAATCTTCTCTATATTATCATGTAAAACTGAACGTTCTGTAAAAATTGAGATTTGGGACCGATCCTCGCTTTCGTTTACGAACCTTAATCGGTTCCTTCAGAAATGAGGTGGCATAAAGATAAACATGTTGAAATGAATGGAGTGTTGAAACATCCAACTGATGCTGAAGAGTGGAAGCATTTCGGTCGTGAGTTTCCTCAGTTTGCTTCAAACCCACGAAATGTTTTTATATGACTAGCTTCAAATGGCTTTAGTCCATTTGGAAATATGAGTACTTCATAGAGTATGTAGTCTGTGGTACTTATTCCTTACAATTTACCACTTTAAAAATGCATGAAAGATATAAATTTCTTTGTCTCCCTTCTTATACTTGGGCTGAGATCTCCTAGAAAAGAAATTGATGTTTATTTACAGTCATTGATTGAAGAGTTAAAAGAGTTATGGAATCAAGGTGTATGCACTTATGATTGTGTTAGCAGCGAATACTTTCAACTGCACGCCAACTTGTTGTAGACTATTAATGACTTTCCTACATATGGTGACCTATCTGGATGGAGTACCAAGGGTTAATAAACATGCCCTATTTGTAAAGAGGATACATTATCATTAGGGTTAAGAGGAAAATGATGTGTTATGGGGCATCAATGTTACCTTCTAGAGAATCACAGCTAGAGTAAAAGCAAAGAATATGATGGAAAGGTGGAACATAGACCTCCTGTAGTTTCCAGTTTCCAGTTTTTAGTCCTCAATGTAACCCAATTGTCATACAATTATTTGTTTAAATTATTGATATAGAGTTAAATGGTTGAGCTGAGAGAATCCTCCACCCAAGAAAGGCCTGAACCAAAATTAAGAGAAGAAATATGCGAGCAGGTGTTGGGCATAGGAGTGGACCTTGGTAGGGCACCAAAGCCTTAAAAAAAAGAGAAAAGAGATCATTATCGAGTGCATCTTCCTAAAAAAATTATAGAAGAGTAACAATAAGAGATACAATTATTGAAGGTGAGATTGGACGAAATAGAAGAAAAAAGACAAACTGAGATGGATGATATGAAAGTCATGATCTTGCAACTCATGAAATCACAAAGAGATAAATCAAATTAGTATGAATTCTTCAATTTTCGTTGTAAACTTATTATAAGATGTGTATGTTGTTATCCTATAGTTATGGTAACAACATAAACGTTTAGTTATGTAAAGCGTAGTTAGTATATGGTATATTGAGTGTGTTGATGTTCTTAAATTTAGTTTTATGTCTTATATTGAGCTTGAGATTAATTTTGAGATGGATATATGTTGTATTGAGTTTGTGGATTTGGGGGGGGAGTGTTGGATTGCATTGAGTTCATTTGAATTTGTTAATGGTATCCCAAGATTTATGTTGAAGATGCATCTCCCGACGAGATAAGTTAGGTTGTAGAATTGTATTTTATTGGTACTTTATGATTTACACTATATGGATATTATGTAATGTTTTAGGGGTTCAGAATTTGTGGGTATTATGAATGTTTAAGACAAGACTTATCAGTAGTTGTTTAGTTGACAAATTTTTAAGATTTAAACATGTTCTTTTTGTATATTATTTAATGTTGTAGACATTTAATTAATTTTATCAGTTTTTAATTTAGTTTATTTGAGATTTGTAAGATTCAAACAGGTATGATATTTTTTTTTTAAAAAAAAAGGTTTAATATTTAGTAAATAAAAAAAAAGATATTCCCTATGCCTAAATATATAATCCTAACAGTACAAGCATCGGGAAAAAGTGTAATTTCATGATTTTTTTTTTTTACTTTTTCCCGACGCTAAAATAGGTCACCATCAGCAAAAGGTGCCTTCTTCTGAAGCTCGAATAGGCCAACATCGGAAAAGGTAATCTTTCCCAACGGTAAAATCGTTGATTGGGCATCGAGATAAGTAACCATCTCCCGACACCAAAAGGAACCATCAGCAGAAGCTACTTCTCCCGACCGGAGAAATACCTTTGTCCAACGGTTCCTTTTGGCATCAGCAGAAATCCTCCATTCTTGTTTTTTCACGAAATTGTTTTTATGACGATGAGGTTTTTATGGGTCAGGAAAGATTCTCTTGACGCGGATTTCCTGGCGTTAATGTCGGTAATCAAGATTCCGTTGGAAAAGGTTTTTCTGACTTTTTTTTTTTTTACTTTTTTCGATGATTTCATCTGTCGGAAAAACTAAAATTTCTTGTAGTGGTAATTCTTACTTGTCTTGAACTGCTTTAAGAGTGAAGACTATCTCTACAAGCCAACACAGATTCTTTTAGCATGTTTTGTCATCACTCACATGTGTTATCCTTGTTTGTCTTAAACCGCTTTTAAGAATGAAGACTATCCCCACAAACCAACACAAATCCTTTAAGCATGGTTTGTCCTCACTTACATATTTCTTAGGAAAATTTTTAGAATTTCACCCAACATAGGATTGACTCAAGCTAAACATGTTTAACTTTGAAGTTCTTATAAATGAGTTACCGGAAAGGAAGGTGCACCTTGTTTGTATAGGTTGTAACATTGAATTCATTTAAGGATTTCTTAACCCTTCTTTCATATCCCCTAGATCCTTCTCATTGGATGTGATATCGGTTCATTCATGTCTCTTTCCTAATCTCGGGTCATTACCAGTGGTGGAGCCAAAAATTTTATATATGGGACACTATATGCAAAAAAAATCTAAAAATGAATGTAAAAAAGTATTCATAACTTCATAAATTAACTAATTTAGTACATACAATTATCTTCTACGAGTTTTCATGTTTTGAAATCAATCCATGATAACTTCAGTATCTAAATTATCAAATAAATTATTTTCACTATAGGCTATAAGATAATCATTCATCCATTGATCTCCCATTCGATTATGCAATCGAGTCTTCACAATATGCATAGTAGAAAATGTTCTCTCTATAGTAGCAGTGGCGACAGGTAAAATCAACGCCAAGGTGAGTAATCTGTAAACTAATGGATAGACCTTGTCTTTATTCATCAGGACTATTTTTACTACAAGATCACATACTTTTTTTAGCTCAATATTTGAATGCATATCAATAATGTAATTTTGAAGTTGATCCTTAAGCATTGAGAATTTAATAGCTGACAAATCTCTTGGGTAAAATTGAGCAAGTTGACTAAGTTTTTTTCTACAACTAAATTACTCAAATTTAGACATGCCACACAGAGAAGCAATTTAGTATTTGTTTCAGTAAAACGATTATTCAGTTCTTGAAGTTGCATATCAATGACGACATAGAAAACTTCAACACGATAATGATGTAAATTTGTATCTGGTTGAGATTTTTGCCTTTGTCTTCCTCAAATTAGAAATAGGTCATCCATTTTACGAACTTCAATATCATGACTATGACAGAAATCAGAAATCATACCCAACGACGAATCCCAATTAGACTCTCTTGTTTTTTGCAATCTTTCTTTACAAATTTTAACTAAATTCATTATATTCATAATATCTTGATCTTTTCTTTTTAATGCTTGAGACAAGTCATTTGTAATTCCCTAAACAATTTTCATAAAATGTATATGAAAAATAAATTCAAAAGATAGAATTGAACTTATTATTGCTTCATATATTTGTTCTGAATTTAATCCACCTTGCACAATTGTCTCAAGTACATAAACTATATAAGAGAACATTGTCATAAAGCTAGTTAAAGTGCAGTAATGTGATCCCATCGAGTATCTCCTGGTCGTTTAATCATTGTCTCTATTGGGAATGGTGTTCTAAATCTCCTAGTAGTCTTGTAGTTAGTAAACTCTGTGTACATATTGTTATTAATAAAATAAGTGTTATTTTATAAGCATTTACTTAATCTAATAAACTAAGATGCAAGGTTATTTTATGTAACTTAAGCATGTATATGGAGACATACAAGTGGATCGTACCTTAAGTGATAACCTAAATGGTCTGTAGTATATGGATAAAGGAGGGATACCTTATCCTAGTAATACTAGGGATACAGCCTGATTTGTAGATGTTACAAGTGTTGTAAAGTACTACAAATGATCTGATCTTGACCATTCATGTGGAGACATGCGAGCGGGGGTATCCTATACAAAGAGTTTGTATAAGAACAGGCCACGAAATGATTAGTCTCTTTATATAACGCCGTTGATAATTGAGACTTACATTTCACTAGGATGACCATAGGTGACATGACATTAATCATGAGTGAGTTGGGAACTCTGCTTATGAGGGCGGTCCTTTGATTTGTATGGGTGAGAGTCACCAGATTGCCAATTCAATAAACCTACCATTTTAGGGATTCGTCTGATTGGGGAGCTGGGAACTTAGCTACACAAGACAAAATTCACTCCTTCCCCGATGCAGGGGTAAATAGATAAATTGCTCCATTAAGGCTAATTTTGAGTCTTGAACATAGTGACCACACCCTTTCTTGGGAAGAGGGCACTTAGTCATAGTAGGACTATGACTTATTGTTCATTAGAGGAATCGGTGGTACTTAAGAAGTTAGATGTAATTATATGGGCAAAATGGTAAATTGGTCCAACTGTACTTATTAGCGATTTGTGAAGGGTTATCGCGCTGTTGATTGGTTATATCCAATGGACACATAAATATATCTATAGTGCAAAGAGTTCAACTGTCGGATTTTGGGTTAATTTGAAGTATTTAAATTAACAAGAGGGAATTTGATTATCTATGATAAAATTAATTATTCAATTATATGTGAATATAATTGATATAATGTATTTGATACATTATTTGATTGGAGGAATTAATATAAATATTATTTATATTAAATACCATAAAATAGAAAAAGAACTATGGTTTATATGTTGCATATGATGCAATATTAAAACTATAGGCTATAAATATAATATGATAAGTTAGTTATTGTATTTATTTATAATTTATTAATTATATGATAATTAATAATTCTTTTTTTTAATAACTGACTGGAGTGGGAGGTTATTTGCGGTTGATGGTAACTGTGAGATAAAAAGAAAAATAGTTTTCCAAATCATTAGAACATTCAATTCAGTGCAAATTCAGTTGTATCATCTCACAAAAAAATCACTATCGAGTAAAAAGGTTTTACTAAACGATAGCATTAGAGAGCTAAACGATCAAGTATCGAGTTTACTATATGATAGTTACTCGTTGCTACACAATCAAGTATTAAGTCTATGTGATAGGCTTCTTCTTCTACACGATCGTTTGATCGCATACTCGATCGTTTACCTTCCCTATTCCTCTATCCAAAATGAAACAGAGCCCACAACTCGTGGATTCTCACATTGATAATACCAAGGTAATTTTTGTGGTGGTGTCTTGTTTATTCATTGGTGATCGAGGATCGAGTTTTATTCGTCGAGGATCCAAGATTGAGTTCAACTCGGTTGTGATCGAGGATTTTCCAGTTCATGCTGTTTGTTGTGTTGATTGCTACATTCGTGCTATTTGGATGCATTGGTGATCGATCGAGGGAATACGAGAAGAAAGAGTTCTTCAAAGGTATTATACTCGATCCTCTTGTATTTAATTTAACAAGCATGCTGTAATTTATTCTTTATGCATAATCATTTTTGAATGATTGTAAATGTATGTGTTCTTTCACAATGGAGTTTAGAATGATCCAATTCCGCTCACTGGTTCTTTAATTTTAGAATTCCTTCAATTGGTATTAGAGGTAGGTTGTTCTGATATTCCAAATTCCATTGCTGTATTAAATGTCATTTACAGTCTTGGTGGGTTTTAAGTTTTCTACAATGCATTTAAATGTTAAGTGTGTTTATGGATGATGATTGATGTATAATTTCAAGATAATTGTCTTTGTTTAAAGCTTTCTTTACATTTACATAGTTAATTCGTAAGGGCCCCTGCATTTTTGGGCATAATTAACAAGCAATCGAAACTGTATTCAAGTTTTTGTTTTGCTTTGAATCGTTCATGATGAAGCTTCAGATGCATGAAGATGATGTTCTCTTCGAGGAAGAAGACCAGGTTGGTTGCATCGTGTACCCTGGCTAAACGATCGTTTAGATTTGGCTATGTGATCGTGTAGAAAAGTTTTACTCGATTGTGTAGTATTTGCTAAACGATCGAATGGCTAATGCTACGTGATTGAGTAAAGAGTTTACTCGATCATGTTGAATTGGCTACTCGATCACGTAGATGCTTGAGGTAAACAATTGCATAGAGCATATGATACTCAATGCATGGCGCTGGCATTAAACGATCGAGTAGGCCAGCAAGCTCATCGCATAGTCACTGGCTACTCGATCATTTAGTATAAGATACTCGACACTTGCTTCTCAATCGTTTAGACAATCTTGCTTCATCGCATAGTCTTTATCTACTGGATCGTTTAGGCATGCGTTGCTCGATATGCGCTGCACGATCACGTGGCCTTCATGCTTCATCGCATAGTTAAAAGGAACTTGATCCATGTTGCACAATCGTTTATACTCGATCAACGTTACTCGACGATCATAAAGAGTTGTTATACGATCAATTGAAGAGGCTTCGCCTGGACGATTCAAGACCCAATTTGCCTGTTTGAACTAGTTGACTCGATGCTCTTTGTAATAGTCCAGTTTTGAGGCTAATTTTCTTGATCCATCATTTTTTATTTAATATACATGAGATGTATGTGTGGAAAATAGAATATTTGCCCTAGGGGCATTTTTGTCTTTTCATGTGTACCCTAGGGTTTCATCTTTTTCTATTTAAACTATAGCCTATGAGCATTATTCTGTATCACATTATTATAATAAATGTTCTCTGTACCGTGGTTTTTCCTCCCTGTACTAGGGTTTTCCACGTAACAAGTGTGTGCCATTTTCTCTCTTCTCTTTACTTTTCATCATAGTATCAGAGCGAGATGAAACCCTGGCCACCATTGTGGAAAACCCTAGCACAGGGAGGAAAAACCACAGTGCAAAGAACTTTTATTATAATAATGTGATAAAGAATAATGCCCAGAGGCTACAGTTTAAATAAAAAAATATGAAACCCTAGGTACACATGAAAAGACAAAAATGCCCCTAGGGAAAATATTTTATTTTCAACACTCCCCCTTAAGTTGGAGCGTAGATATCAATGAGACCTAACTTGATAACACATAAGTCAAAGAGTTGTCGTGATAGCCCTTTTGTGAGTACATCTGCAATCTGCTGACTAGAAGAAACACAGGGAATACAGATATTGTCACTGTCAAGTCTTTCTCTGATAAAATGCCTGTCAATCTCTACATGCTTCGTTCTGTCATATTGAATAGGATTGTTTGCAATGCTTATAGCAACCTTGTTATTACAATAGAGTTTCATTGGCCTATCATGACTTTGGTTAAGATCAATTAAGAGTTTTTCCAACTACATTTCTTCGCATTAGAGTTTCGTAGTGTTAGATGGCCCTTGCGATTCTCCTATTGGGTTTTCCTCATTGGTGGCTAGGGTTTCATCTCGCTTTGAAATGTGGCCAGGGTTTCATCTCGTTTAAACAACCATGGAACGGTATTTTCAGATGATGATGCCCCGGTTTCAGGAGTTGATTGAACCAGCTATTAACAAGCCGCACAAATCAAGCTTCAAATCACACCACCAGCCACCCGGGTCTGTTGCTTCCGGCCCTAGTTAGCCGCACGAACAGATCGGATCTCCAACCCCAGCCATCTATGGAGACGATTGAAATACCCAGCAACCCTCGGTCGAGTCCAAGCCATATGCATTGGATGATCAACTTCCTATAGTGCCGATCCTAGCCGCCGGTGTTGATGCCCAACCATACGTTGTTCCAGACGCACACGATACCCATCCGCACGTGATTCCACCTTTTCCAGCCTCCAGATTTGATACCCAGCTGCGTGAGTCAGCACTGATCTCAGCCATGAGCTTCAATCTCTCAAGCCATGTTTTCAAGTCGTCGTCGCATATGGTTGCCGGAATCGCTCATAATTCCTTCCAATCGAGTGGTTCTAATTTTTTCCAGCCAAGCGAATCTAACTACGTTCAGGAACAATTGGCCCATTTGCAGCTTCAGATTAAATAGCAGAATGAGTCAATACAGCGGAGATGGCCAGTCTTGGAGAGGCTCTTGGAACTACGTCAAATGGCCAGGGAGAAATTTTAATTGCCCAACTTATTCAGGAAGCCTGGTAACTTCTTTCCCTAATTTATCTACAGGTCACTTATTTTCTGGAAATCCTGCTAGCTGTAATGTAGGAGAGAAATTAAATGGCCATAATTATTTTTCGTGGTCTCAATCTGTGAGAATGGCTCTCAAGGGTTGCCATAAATTTGGGTATTTGACCAGCGAAATATCAAAACCTAAACAATGCGACCCTTAGGAATGCATATGGAAAGGAGAGGATTCTTTAGTCCGATCTATGTTAGTAAGGAGTATGGAACCCCAGATTGAAACACCTCTGCTGTATGCTGCTACTGCAAGGGATATTTGGGAGGCTGTGAAAAAGTTGTACTCCAAACGACAAAATGGAGCTCGACTATATGCGCTCCGTAAACAAGTCCATGAATGTAAACAGGGGACAATGGACGTCACAACTTACTTTGATAAGCTGTCTGTGATTTGGCAAGAGATGGATTTATGTCGAGAGTTGAATTGGAGTTGTTCGTGTGGAAGAGTTTTACACTATCATTTTGAAGAGACAGACTGGTTCTATGATTTTTTGGCAGAACTTAATCCAAAATTTGATGCTATGCGAAGTCGAATTCTGGGAACTCATCCAGTACCCTCTTTGATGGAAGTGTTTTTGAAATCAGTCTTGAGGAAAATAGGTCTAGTGCCATGAATAATCCAGTAATTCAATCAACAGATTTTGCTACATTTAAAGTGTCAGGAACTGGTAAACAAAATGGATAAGTACCTTCGATCTGTGAACACTATAAAAAGCCCTGGCACACTAAAGAGCAATGTTGGAAGTTACATGGTCGTCCTTCAAATGGTAAAAGACGACAATAAGGACCTGGACGAGCATTAGCAACTGAATAGACAGCTGGTCATCAAACACAGAATCAGAAGACGAGTCAGAATGGGTCTAGTACAGTGGGTGCCCGTGCAAATGCACAATCAGGTACGCATCACCCTTGTGGCCTTGTTAGTATAAATGGTAGAAAACCATGGATTCTAGACTCAGGAGCTACGACCCATCTAACTAGCACGTCTGACCAGTTCTTGTGTTATTACCCGAGTGCTGGAAATGAGAGGATCGGGATCGCTGATGGATCCTTCGCCCTTATGGCTGGGAAAGGTCGTTTATCACCCTTTGAGGGTTTTGCTCTCTAAGACGTTTTACATGTGCCTAAAATTTCTTACAATTTGTTATCTGTCAGTAAGATTACCAGAGATTTGAAATGTCGTGTTATCTTCTCACCTGATGCTGCTATTTTTTAGGATTTGAACTCGAAGATGATGATTGGCACTACCTGGCATGATGAGTGGCTCTATTTCCTTACTGAAGATGCCTCCTCTAGGATTTGTGATAGGACTAGTTTATTGTCTTCCTGTTTTTCCAATTTTGAAACTGATTATATGTTATGGCACTTTCGTCTCGGACATCCGAGTTTTCATTATGTGAAATATTTGTTTCCCATCTATTTCATAATATTAATGTTTCTAACTTGAAATGTGATGTGTGTGTCCAAGCTAAAGTACCTCGCGTCTCGTTGAAAACCTAACCTTATAAGCCTTCCAAACCCTTCACCCTTTTTCATAGTGATGTGTGGGGTCCATCTCCGATTACGACCACTACTGGAAAATGGTGGTTTGTAACCTTTATAGATGACCACACTAGGTTGACCTAGGTCTTTCTCCTTACTGACAAGTTTGAAGTCACCTCTACCTTCCAACAGTTCTACAATTCTATAGAAACCCAGTTCAACACAAGAATCACCATTCTTCGAAGCGATAATGGTCGAGAATTATTTAATAATAACCAAAAAAAATTCCTTGCCTCTAAAGGAATAATTCATCAAAGTTCATGTGCTTATACCCCGCAACAGAATGGCGTGGTTGAATGGAAAAACCGTCACCTAATTGAGGTTGCTCGGTCATTCATGCTATCCACATCTCTTTCGTCATACCTCTTGGGAGATTCTATTTTGACAGTAGCTCACTTAATAAACCAAATGCCTTCTCAGGTCTTAAAGTTCCAAACTCCTATTGACTATTTCAAAGAGTCATATCCTGATAACCGCCTTACCCCTGATGTTCCACTTCGTGTGTTCGAGTGTGTTGTGTTTGTCCATACCCATGGTCCTAATCGAACCAAATTTACCACTCGGGCTCAAAAGTGTGTTTTTGTAGGATACCCCCTTATTCAACATGAGTACAAATGTTACCATCCTTCTTCCCGCAAGTATTTTGTCTCCAGGGATGTCACCTTATTCGAAGACCATCCCTTTTTTCTCCTTAGTCCTCTTTCGGGGGAGAATAATTGAAGAGTCCAACTGGGTCTAAATCCTTGCCTGCTAGACTTACCTGAGTCCATTCCCAACACAAGTGTCAATGCTTCTATTCTTCCTACCGAGCAAGTCCCATGGATCTTGTACTATAGGAGGAATCTTAGAAAGGAAATAGTGCCACCGATCACTTCTTCAGCTTCAGTACATGAGTCAGAACGAGTGACATAGGTAAGAAGTCTTCTATTCCTAATAATGATAACATGTGTTGTGATAATGCTTGTGTTGAAAGTAGTGTAAGCAGAGACAGTACTGAGAATGTGGCTGGTACGGGTGAAGGCAGTAATGAACTCCAGGTTCCGACTAAAAATGTTGAAGAAGGTACAGATGAGACAAAGTAGGATATTGAGTATGATGAGAAGTCAGAAGAACAGAAAGACCCAGATGAGACAAAGCAAGATACTAAGTGTGATGAGAAGTCAGAAGAACAGGAAGTTCGTGATGCTTCTCTTGATATTCCTATTGTTTTGAGGAAAGGAACGAGGTCTTGTACCAAGTACCCAATGCAGAGTTATGTGTCTTATAGTAACTTGTCTCCGGTGTTCAAAGCGTTAGCTACTAGCCTCGACACTATTACAATACCAAGCAACATATGTGTAGCTATGGAAATTCCTGAGTGGAGAGCCGCTATCATGAAAGAAATGAAAACTCTTGAAAAGAACGGCACATGGGAACAGGTCACTCTTCCTGAGGGACATAAGACAGTTGGTTGCAAATGGGTGTTTATTATTAAGTATAGGCCTGATGGTACGATCGACTGATACAAGGCACGGTTAGTGGCCAAAGGTTTCACTCAGACCTTTGGGATAGATTACTCAGAGACTTGGCCTTTGCAAAGTTAATGGCCAAAGGCACGGTTAGTGGCCAAAGGTTTCTCTCCAGTAGCAAAGTTAAATATAGTTCGTGTGCTCCTCTTGATTGCAGTTAATAAGAATTGGCCTTTGCACCAGTTTGATATAAAGAATGCATTCCTTAATGGAGAATCAGAAGAAGAAGTGTACATGAGTCCGCCTTCAGGGTTTGAAAAATAGTTAAGTCGCAAAGTTTGTAAATTGAAGAAGTCATTATATGGGTTGAAACAGTCTTCGAGAGCCTGGTTTAGCAGATTTACTACATTTATAAAATCACAAGGGTATAGTCAGGGACATTCAGACCACACCATGTTCACAAAGAAGTCTGTGTCTGGGAAAATGGCAGTTCTGTTTGTGTATGTTAATGACTTTGTAATCTTGGGGGATGATGCTTCAGAAATAGACATATTGAAAAAAAGGATGGCTGAAGAATTCGAGATCAAGGATCTTGGAAGGTTAAAGTATTTTCTCAGAATGGAGGTGGCCCGATCGAAGGAAGGCATTTCTGTCTCTCAACGAAAGTATATGCTAGATTTGCTTAAAGAGACAGGTATGACAGGATGTAATCCAGTTGACACTCCTATGGAAGCAAATACTAAGCTTAGTGATCTAAGTAGCCAGTTTATGCAGTCTCCTTATGAAGGCAGTGGAACAAATTTTGAGATATTTAAAGGTTTCTCTAGGCAGAGGATTAATGTTCAGAAAGCTAGACAAACGATGCATCGAGGCCTATACAGATGCTGATTGTGCAGGCTCAGTGGTCTAGAAAGTCGACATTGGGTTACTGTACGTTTGTTTGGGGTAACTTGTTACATGGAGGAGTAAAAAACAAGGGGTAGTTGCCAAAGTAGTGCCGAAGTTGAGTACGGGGCCTTAAGCCTTGAGATATGCGAAGAAATGTGGCTGGAAAAGGTCCTAATTGATCTTAAATAAAGTCACGATGGGCCAATGAAACTCTATTGTGATAACAAGGCTGCTATAAGCATTGCAAACAACCCTGTTCAGCATGACAAAATAAAGCATGTAGAGATTGATAGGCATTTTATCAAATAGACTTGACAGTGGCAATATCAGTGTCCCTATGTTCCTTCTAATCAACAGATGGCAGATGTACTCACAAAAGGACTATCACGACAACTCTTTGACTCATGTATTAGCAAATTGGGTCTTGTTGATATCTACACTCCAACTTAAGGGGGAGTGTTGAAAATAGAATATTTGCCCTAGGGGCATTTTTGTCTTTTCATGTGTACCCTAGGGTTTCATCTTTTTCTATTTAAACTATAGCCTCTGGGCATTATTCTGTATCACATTATTATAATAAAAGTTCTCTGCACCGTGGTTTTTCCTCCCTGTACTAGGGTTTTGCACATAAGAAGTGTGTGCCATTTTCTCTTCTCTTTACTTTTCATCAGTATGTTTATTTATATGCCATAATGTATGACATATAGATTTAAAACCCACCATAGGTTATGCATTTTATTCATGCATCATTTTTATATTATAAATGTTATAATATAGTAGTTTGCAAGATTAAATTACTTTAAAACATGCTCATGCATCATATAATATAAGAGTTATAATATATGCATACATTAAGCATATCCATGCATCATCTTTATATTATGAGTATTATAGTATAAGGGTGTATGGGAGCATGTATGCTTAGTTCATACTCATGATATATAAAAGTATATAGTAATGAATGAACATTGTATGAAACATGATACTTAGGTTTATTTAGAAGAGTTATAAATGCCTTGTGGATGTATAGCTTAACAATGTGGTTGGTTTTGATTGTTTTATTTTTTATAAGAGTTATAATTAATGAAATTAGAATTAAAATCAATAAGAAAGAGTTACGTGCAAACTTAGGCTTTAATCATGTTTTAAAAGAGTTTTAAAATTTGATGAGATAGACCTAAGATCACAGTTTTAATGAGATTAGAAACCTAATTTTATTCTTTTAAATTGGTTTAATAGGGTTAAATTGATTTGAATAAAAGATTAAATTTCAATCTATTTATAAGGGACCTTTTGTATAAGGCGGGTTCTGGCTAAGTTGGGGTATTTAAGCTGATGAAAATGGAACACTCCTACCTGGGAACCTACCTGAAAAGGTGAATTAGATAGATATAATACAAGCATGCAATTGTTGATTAATATTCGTTAAAGTGTTTCATGAATGTTTATCAAAGTTGTTTAACTTTCCAAAGTAAGTATTACTTTTGGGAAAACTTAAACAGTCATTTAGTAAAAATAATTAGCCATATTTTTTCTAAGTAATTTAAACCCTAGGTTGTTAAAATACTCAGTGGGAGGAAAAGATATATATGATATATCAATTCCACTCACGTTTCTTCCTTATTGTTCACACCGTGAGATTCATGCTTGGCCTCGTGGCACCCTGGGAGCGTCCCCCTTCGGATAGTGTTTGCATGGGTCAATATCAAGGTGAATGGAGAGAGTATTTATAGTAAGTGGGAGAAGGATATGTGTCAACATGTTCTGCAGTCTCCTTCATTGGTTTCTACCATGAGACCTTCTTGCACGGCTTCGAGGCGCCCTGGGAGCGTCCCCCTTTAGATGGTTTGTACAGTTAGTTGAGCTCTAGAAATGGATAGGGTCGCTTTAGTTTTTGCTCCAATCGATTTTTCCCTTCGATCGGCTACTTAGGTCGGCACTCTAGAATCTAAAATGAAGGGTCACACTTACAGAAAATTGTTAAGAAAGTTAATGATTTCTTGACTAAATCAATGAGGCTAATCGTTATAGGAATAAGAGTTATTCTAGTGTAATGGTTAGTTGAGAGTGTCTCAATTCAGTGGAAGGATAAATTGACTACCCTTCGGTGGCTTTTGTCCTAAACCTTTGAAACATCATTGCAAAACTAGATGTTTTATAGGGTTCATTTATATTTTGCTAAACCTGATTGGATTTGTTTTAAAAGAGTAATTGCTAAAATTTAACGTAGATCAATATGTCAATGTTTGATTTTCTGTTAGTTTCCTTTTCTACTTTGACTGATTACATGACGTGGACAGAGTTTATTAAAATATTTTTCATGGTGAATGACCTCAAAATTTTCATGATTGAGGATTGTACTCAAGTCCCTAACCCTGATGCACCATGAAATGTTCGTAATGCATATGAGTTGTGGATGAAGGCTAATTTGAAGGCCAGGCTTCACATTTTGGCAAGCATACCTGATGCATTGGCCAAAAGGGTTGAGAACATGGTCATTGCACGTGAGATCATGGACTCGTTGTAAGAATTATCTGAATGTAAGTTCTCACAAAGAAACTAGTAGTGTCAGTTCCTAAGATAATCTCCAATCCTTATTGAATGTCAAGGGACTAACAAGGAAATCAATTGTTGCTGACTCTGATGAAGTTCGTCGACGATAATTGTTCTCTGAAATGGAAGTTGGAGTTTATCATATAGGTTTTGATATTGATCCCACTACTCTCCAGAAAAGGAAGGAATCCGAAGACGATAAATGTGATTTATTTGTCTTGGAGACGTGCTTGGTAGAGAATGATGATTACGTGTGTTCTTCCCATCAAGGATTTAGCTCCTGAAAACAGTTGGAAGCTGGAGAGTTGACTCTTAAAGTCGGTACTGGTGAGGTCCTTTTAGCTGTTGTTGTAAGCAGGCTTAAGTAATTTTTGGACAAGAAATGATATCTGTTACTGGATAATGTTTATGTAGTTCCTCATATCAAAAGGAACTTAATTTCAGTTTCTTGTCTGACTGAATAAAGTTATACCATCTTTTTTTCTGAGAATAAATTGTTTATTTTTAAGAATGGTATGGAGATAGGTTTTGGTTCAATGGAAAATAACTTGTATGTACTAAGGTTGTTAGACATAAAAGCCTTGCTTAATACTGAAATGTTCAAAACAACAACAACTATAAAAAGACCAAGAGTTTCTGCTAAAGAAATGTCCATCTTTGGCATCTAAGGTTAGGTCACATCAATCTCAATAGGATTGAGAAGTTGGTGAAATGTGGACTTCTAAATAGTTTAGAAGAAAACTTTTGCCAGTATATGAATCTTGCCTTGAAGGCAAAATGACCAAATGACCTTTTACTCGAAAAGGTTATAAAGCCAACGAAACCTTGGAGCTTATACATTCAGACCTTTGTGGTTCGATGAATGTAAGAGCATGAGGTGGGTATGAATATTTCATCTCTTTCATAGAGATATGGGTATCTATACCTAATGCAACATAAGTCTGACGCTCTTGAAAAGTTTAAGGAGTATAAGACTGAAGTTGAAAACTTGTTAGGTAAAAAGATAAAAACACTACAATCTGATCGTGGTGGAGAGTATATGGACTTAGAATTTTAGAACTATATGATAGAACATGGAATCACGTCTCAACTCTTAGCCCAGATACACCTGTGAAACTCAGATTTTCATTTTTCCTACTTAAGCAGGTGATAAAAGGAATTAACTAAGTGTAAGTTGAATCCTATGTTAAAGAGGAGAAAAATTCCAAGTGTTTAAATAGATTTGTTAAGTAGCCTTAAGTTAAGCTTAACTAGTGAAAATTTGGTTAAGTATGAATCCAAAAAAAACTATGCGTTAGAAGCTAGAAAAATATTAGACAATGAGTTGACCTTGTGCTAAGCGTTGGTGTGATGCCATGCATTGGCCATGAACATTTGAGAGGTTATTTGGGCGTTGAAAGAGGCTCAAGTGTGGCCGAGAGGAAAGACTATGCGGGGATAAGCATGTGACAACCAATGTCTTGGGAGGTTAGCAAAGCATGCGGCAATCAATGTTTTCAAAGGTTAGCAAAGCATGCGGCAGCCTCAAGTAGTGCGGACATGGGCGCTAGTTGCATGCGCTGGTTGATCGTATAGTAAATAAGCAATGCTACATGATGAGGTAGACAATCGTGTAGCAAATGAGCAGTGTTACACGATGAGGTATGTGATCATATAGTAAGTGAGCGGAGCTACACGATGAGGTAGGCGATTGTGTAGGTGGGCATTGGACGATCGTATAGCAAATGCGTGGAGCTAAGCAATAGCACTATGTGATGGCCGATAATGCTATGCGATGAGCGATAGCATTAGACGATGAGGTGTTGAGTTGAGGCTTAGCTTGACTCAAGGGTTGACATGCGTTGGAGATGTGCTATATGCGTTGGACATCCAAGGGCATGTTGGCGTATAGGACAAGGCAAATAATATGCATTGGAAAAGGTTGGTCAAAATCCTAGTTGAATGCATAGGGCAAAGGTAAGCCATGTGGTAGAGGGCATCGGCCAAGGATGAGCCTTGCGAGCATGTAGCATATGTGACCAAGTAGCGGCAATTGGATGCACAAGATAAGTCGCATATGGGAAAAGATGCTAGGCAGCAATGGCTTGAAGGGTGTTATGTTGAGATTAAAAAGACACCTCAAGGGTGCAAAGATAGAATGGACGCATGCACCAAGGGGTGGTGTTCGGACATGTGTGTTGTGCCAATTGGATGAGTTAGATAGACGCATATGACGTTGGATGAACGCATATGAGATTGAATGGACGCATTGAGGTAGGATGGGCGCATATGAGACTGGATGGATGCATTCAAAGTCGTCATCCGAACATGTGGCTTGTTGGGGAGAAATCTTAGGCCTTAATAAAATGAGGTGGATGCACAAGAAGACATGCAAATTTCTAGGCTATGTGTTGGTAAAAGGGGAGGAAAACACTTGGACATGCGGCCAAGCAGGAGGTGTCACGCTAAGAGAGATTTTGGACGCCTATAAATAGGGCCAAGGACTCCCGATGATAACTCGAATTCTCTTCAAAGGACATTAGGAAGAGTGTACGAGGGTCGAGTGGGAGGAACTATGCGTTGATGGAAGAATGCATGCGTTGGTAGCAAAACCCATGTGTCGGTCATGAAGTTTCAAGAGGAGGAGATGCTGTCAAATAGGAAGGTCTGGAGGTAGCAACAACTTGGGATAAGAGTTCTCCTAGAATACTCGTGCGTTTGGAGTGATTTCAAAGCCACCTGAAAGCTCTGGGAGTCTAGTTTTCAGGATAGGGCTTCCAAAGAAAAAGCTCCAAGGAATCGGCTGAAGAATGAAGAAAAGACAGAAGGGTCGAGCTGTTTGGTAAGCTTGAGCCAGCCTTGATGTTTTGATGATTTCGATCAAACCACGAGAATTTTTGAGCTAATATTTTAGAGTAAGCTTCCTAAGACATTTTAGAACATGCTTGCAGAAGGAAGTATCTTAAAATAAGTTATGGAACTATGAGTAATCTAAGCTGATAATTTAATCTGGAATTTAGGGTTCAAAAGGGAAACCAAGGAAACCTAAGGAACTTCGAAAAGGAAAGTTCCTAACCAACCAAGGTGAGTGGTTATTCTACTATTTGTATGATTTATTTCTATGTATATATGTGAATATATATATATATATATATAGGTTGTGTTTGAAATATTGGCATGATCGAGAAATGTGTTTTGCCTAAATTTGATTGTTGTTGTATTGTTTTCATAATCCATGTGTCATTATGTCGAAACAAGGTTTATACTCAGGATACTGTTAGCATGCCTTGTGGACGCTTGACAGGGAATGTCAAGGTACCTGACTGGAATTGTTAACGTACTCAAGCATGACTAACAGGAACTAATAATATACTCAGCGGACTATAGGATTGTGTCCAAATTTGGTCATCGCGGGTTATTCGCGGAGAATACCCGTGGAAGATACATGATCATGCCAGGGTTGTCCAGCTGACAGGCTGGGGTGATTACATTTTATTATGTGATTGTTGTTGATCGTGGAATTGTATTCCCAAAAATGAATTTCTAAAATCAAACTTATATTTGTTTAAAACTGCCACTCATTGAGCTTTGTAGCTCATGTTTTCCATGTTTTATGTCTTTTTCCCCCCACGTAGCGGAAGGTGAAAAGTTCCAGGGTGCTGCTAAGGTCAAGGTCTACCACAAGCCACAATTACACTTCCGGAGAGTTTAAAGAATGGTTGTTATAAACTTTGTAATTAAGTCTTGGAGTTGTATGAACATTACATTGTTGTAATATAAAATGGGCCTACTTAATCAGTTGTTGTTATCTCATTGACTTAAAGTTTATTGAGTGTAGTAAAGAGGTTTAGTTGGACAGTAGATATCACCAATGGATGGTATCTGCGGTCCCTCTTGCCTCTCCTCGGGCTTAGGAGTGTGGGCACGGGGCAGGGTGTGACAACACCTTAGCAGAATGGTGTATCAGAAAGGAGAAACAGAACGTTGTTGGACATGGTTCGGTCTATGATGAGTTATGCTCATCTTCCAGACTTGTTTTGGGGATATATAGTAGAGATTGCAGTTTACATTTTAAACAATGTTCCCTTTAAGAGTGTTTCTGAAATGTCCAGCCCACGTGCTTGTGGCTAACTCTAAAAAGTTGGAATCTCATTCGAAAATATGCCTATTTATAGGTTACCTCAAAGAAACGAGATGTGGATGCTTCTATGATCCAAATGAGAATAAAGTGTTTGCATCGGCAAATGCTATCTTCTTGGAAGAAGACCACATAAGGGATCATAAGCCCCGAAGTAAACTTATTTTAAATGAGATATTTAATGAGACTGTTGAGACTTCAATAGAAGTTGTTGAATAGCTGATAAATCAATAAGAGTTATTGATGTCAGTACATCTAGTCAACCATCTCAAGAGTTGAGACTGCCACGACGTAGTGGGAGGGTTATGAACCCGCCTGTACGCTACATGGGTTTAACAGAAGCCAAAACATCATATATGATGATGGAGATGAGGATCCGTTGTCTTATAAGTAAGCAATGGAAGATGTTGACAAAGATGAATGGATTAAAGCCATAAATTAGAAAATGAAGTCTATGTACCTTAATTCTGCCTAGGAGCTTGTAAATCAACCTGATGGGGTAAAACCTATAGGTTGTAAATGGATCTACAAGAGGAAAATATGCGTAGATGGAAAGGTACAGACCTTTAAGGCTAGACTTGTGGCAAAGGGTTATACCTAGGTTAAGGGAATGGACTATGAAGAAACTTTCTCACCTGCTATCGTGTTAAAACTATTTGGATCCTCCTGTCCATAGCCGCATTTTATGATTATGAGATATGGAAAATGGATGTCAAACTGTCTTTTTTGAATGGTAATCTTAAGGAGACCATCTACATGGCTCAACCAGAAGAATTTATGGAACAAGATCAAGAGCAAAAGGTTTGCAAGCTTAAACGGTCCATTTATGGACAGAAACAAGTATCTAGATCTTGGAATATACGATTTGATACTTTGATCAAATCTTATGGTTTTGATCAGAATGTTTATAAGCCTTGTGTCTACAAGAAAATCATCAACAACTCAGTAACTTTCCTTGTGTTGTATGTGGATGATATCCTACTCATTAGGAATGATGTAGGTTTTCTTACCAACGTTAAGAAATGGCTAGTCGCCCAATTCCAAATGAAAGATTTGGGAGAGGTGCAGTTTGTTCTAGGGATCCAGATCATAATGGATCGTAAGAACAAAAGGTTGGCCTTGTCTCAAGAATCATACATTGACAAGATGCTTGTCATATATTCGATGCAGAATTCCAAGAAGGGTTTATTACCTTTCAAGCATAGACTTGATTTGTCTAAGGAACAGTGTCCTAAGACACCTCAAGAGGTTGAGGAAATGAGATGTGTTCCCTATGTATCGGTTGTTGGTAGCCTTATCTATGCAAATTTATGTACTAGACTTGACATTTGCTATGCAGTAAGGATTGTCAATCGATATCAGTCCAATCCAAGATTAGATCACTGGACGAAGATCAAAACGATCCTCAAGTATCTTCGAAGAATGAGGGATTATATGCTTATATATAAAGATAAGGATTTGATCCTTACGGATACACAGACTCTGACTTTTAGACTGATAGAAATTCTCGAAAATTAACATTAGGGCCAATGTTCACTTTGAATGGACAGGCTATAGTATGGTGAAGCATCAAGCAAGTATGCATTGCGGACTCCACTATGGAAGCCGAATATGTAGCTGCTTGTGAAGTCACTAAAGAGGCTGTTTGGCTTAGGAAGTTATTTACTGATTTGGAAGTTGTTCCAAATATGTGTTTGTCAATCACACTTTATAGTGATAACAGCGGGGCTGTGGAAAATTCTAAAGAACCTCGGAGTCACTGAAAAGGCAAGCACATAGAACGAAAATAGAAAGGAGATTGTGCATCGCGGGGATGTGATTGTCACAAAGATCACGTCGGAGCACAACGTTGCTGATCTATTTACAAAGGCTCTCATGACTTAAGTGTTCGAGGGTCATATAGAGAGTTTGGGTCTACGGGATATACGACACCTTGTCTAGGGCAAGTGGGAGATGTTACTGGGGTATAGTGTATGCCCTAGTTTATTGTATTTTGTACTATTTTTGTATTGTAAATTAGTCTCCCGAGGCTTTAGAACAAGTGGGAGATTTTTGGGAATGGTGTCCTAAATCTCCTGGTATTCTCGTAGTTTGTAAACTCTATAAACATATTGTTATTAATAAAATAAGTGTTATTTTATAAGCATTTAATGAATCCAATAAACTAAAATTCGAGGTTATTTTATGTAATTTAAGCATGTATGTGGAGACATACAAGTTGATCGTGCCTTAAATGATAACCTAAATGGTCTGTAGTATATGGATAAAGGAGGGATACCTCATCCTGGTGACACTACAGATACGACCTGCTTTTCAGATGTTACAAGTGTTGTAAAATGCTACAAATGATCTAATCCTGATCATTCATGTGGAGACATGTGAGTGGGGGTATCCTATACAAAGAGTTTGTATAAGACCAGACCACGAAATGATTAGTCTCTTTATATAACGCTGTTGATAATTGAGTCCTACATTTGATCCCTTAGCTACACAAGACAGAATTCACTCCTTTTTCAATGCAGGGGTAAGTAGATAAATTGCTCTTTTAAGGGCTGATTTCAGGTCTTGAATATAGTGGCCACTGTTGGGATTGGTGTCCTAATTCTCCCGGAGTCTCGTAGTTTGTAATATATACACATTGTTTATGAATAAAATAAGAGTTATTTCATTCTGGCATTTACTCATATCCAATAAACAAAGCTCCATGGTTATCGTATGTAAACTTAAGCATGTATATGACATATACAAGTCGATCATGCCTTAAGTGATAATCTAAATAGGTCTGTAGTATAAGGATTAAGGTGGGATACCTTATCCTTGTGACACTACGGATACGACTCGCTTTGTAAAGGTTTGCAAGTGTTATGAACTACTACAAATGGTAGATCCTGACCATTCATCTGGAGACATGCAAGCGAGGGTGTCCTATACAAAGAATTTGTATAAGACCGAACTATGAGATGATTCTTCTCTGTATATAACGCCGTTGATACTGGATACTTAAATCTCACCTAAATAACCATAGGTGACATGACATCAATCTTAAGTGTTTTGGGAACTCCTGCCTTTAAGGGCGATCCTTTGATTAGTATGGGTGAGAGTGGCTAGATTTCCAACTCAACATGCCTACCTTTTTGGGGACTTGTCTGATTTGGGAGCTGGGAACTCAATTACACAAGATGGAATTCACTCCTTCCCCAAAGTAGGGGTAAGTAGATAGATTGCTTCTTTAAGGGCTGATTTCGAGGCTTGAACATAGTGGCCACAACTTCTCTTTGAAAGAGAGGACTCAGTCATAGTAGGACTATGACTTATGTTCATTAGAGAGATCAGTGGTATTTAAGGAGTTAAATATAACTACAGGAGCATAACGGTTATTGACCTAACTATACTTACGGGCGATCTATGAAGGGTTATCGCTCTGTTAATTGGTTATGATGGACACATAATATATCTGTAGTAAGGAGAGTTCAGTTGTCGGTCTTTAGTTGAGTGCATGGAAGTTAATGGATGGTGGATCCCGTGACTAAAGAGTTTAGTCAGTTATTCATGTATCGTTGGAGCTTCGAGCTACAGGTCCATAAGGTCCCCTTGGTATCTCAATAGATTCAAGTTAAGAATCAATTCTTGGTGTTGATTTTAAATGTTCAAATTGACAAGAGGTAATTCGATTATATATGATATGATCGGTATGGTGTATGAGATACATCAAGTGAAGGATAAATGTAAATGAGATTTGCATTAAGGACCATGGAATAGAGAAAGAGCTATGGTTTATATGTTTCATCAGATGAAATATTAAAACTATAGGTTATAAATATACTATGGTAAGTTGGTTATCATATATATTTATAATAATATTAATTATTGGATAATTATCTCTTTTTTTCTAATAACCAATTGAGTGGGAGGTTATTGGTGGTTTCATGGTAACCGTGAGATAAAAGGAAAAATATTTTCCTAAATTTGGTAGTTGTTATTTTTTAGATTTCCATTCTTGGAGAGTTCTCATGGAAAGACTGTCAAGTAAATACGATTACTAAACGATAGCATGGAAAGATTAGACAATCGTGGAGTGTTTCTATACGATAGACACTCAGCTAGTCGATTAACTAAACGATCGTGCAGCTTTAGCTTAATGATCGCATAGCGTTTTGTTAAACGATTGGGCATCTCTATACAATAGACATTTGCCATCTCCCACTTGCTCAATCGTTTACACGATTGTTCTCCTCCGGTCTCGTCCTCTAACCAAGTCCACATAGAGCCCACACTTCTGGATTCTTGCATCGAGAATACCAAGGTAGCCATTGTGGTGGTGTCATATTCAACTTGACATTGTCGAGGTTATTTGGAGGTCATTCATGGTGTTCGTGTGGAGTTTGTTGTGTTTATGATCTTGGAGATTGCAGTGTTCGATTTCATTTGTGCATAGCCTGTTGTTTTCGTTTGTGTACTATAATTTTTAATGTTCGAATATGATTGAAATTTGGAACGATCCTTCCGCTGCTCATGAAAATTCTCATGCACGATTTCCTTCAACCACACCCTTTCTTGGGAAGAGAGGACTCAGTCATAGTGGGACTATGACTTATTATTTATTAAAGGAATCAGTGGTACTTAAGGAGTTATATGTAACGACAGGGGCAAAATGGTAAACTAGCTCAACTATACTTACGAGCGATTTGTGAAGGGTCATCGCACAGTTGATTGGTTATTTCCAATGGACACAGAAATATATCTATAGTGCAAAGAGTGCAACTGTCGATCTTTAGTGGAGTGCCCGACAACTAATAGATGGTGGATATCGTGATTAAAGAGTTTAGTCAGTTATTCACGTACCGTTGGACCTTCAAGCTATAGGTTCATAAGGTCCCCTTGGTAGCTTAATGGGTTCAAGTTGAGAATCAGATTTTAGGTTAGTTTGAAGTGTTTAAATTAACAAGAGGGAATTTGATTATCTATGATATAATTAAATTAATTCAATTATATGTGAATATAATTGATATAATGTATTTGATACATTATTTGATTGGAGGAATTAACATAGATATGATTTATATTAAATACCATAAAATAGAAAAATAGCCATGGTTTATATATTGCATATGATGCAATATTAAAACTATAGGTTATAAATATAATATGATAAGTTAGTTATTGTATTTATTTATAATTTATTAATTATATGATAAATAATAACTTTTTTTCTTAATAACCGACTTGAGTGGGAGGTTATTTACGGTTTATGGTAACTATGAGATAAAAAGGAAAATAGTTTTCCAAATCATTAGAACATTCAATTCGGTGCAAATTCAGTCGTATCATCTCACAAAAAATCACTATCGAGTAAAAAGGTTTTACTAAGTTAGTTTGTATTAGAGTGCTAAACGATCAAGTATTGAGTTTACTATACGATAGTTACTTGTTGCTACACGATTGAGTATCAAGTCTATACGATAGGCTTCTTCTTCTACATGATCGTTTGATCGCATACTTGATCGTCTACTCGATCGTTTACCTTCCCCATTCCTCTATCCAAAATCAAACAGAGCCCACAATTCCTGGATTCTCACATCGAGAATACCAAGGTAACTTTTGTGGTGGTGTCTTGTTTATTCACTGGTGATTGAGGATCGAGTTTTATTCGTCAAGGATCAAGGATCAAGTTTAACTCGGTTGTGATCGAGGATTTTCCAGTTCATGTTGTTTACTGTGTTGATCGCCACGTTCATGCTATTTGGACGCATTGGTGATCGATCAAGGGAATACGAGAAGAAAGAGTTCTTCATAGGTATTATACTCGATCCCCTTGTATTTAATTTAACAAGCATGCTGTAATTTATTCTTTATGCATAATCGTTTCTGAATGGCTGTAAATGTATGTGTTCTTTCACAATGGAGTTTGGAACGATCTGCTTCCGCTTATTGGTTCTCTAAGTTTAGAGTTCCTTTGGTCTTTTGATTTAATATTCTACCACTTAATATTTCACCATTATTTAAAGCTTAAAAAATTTTCATTCTATGTTTCTCTTGTAGAATATCTCAACGTTTTGCTGATGCACCAATTACATTCAACATATTTGTAATTGTTGGGTTGTATGTCCTAAAACTCACAGTTTGTAAAGTTAAACATATTCTATTATCAATAAAGATGTTATTGACGTTTATTCAATGAAACTGTTATTGAATATGTGAATTGCACTTGTAAAATCTAAATCCAATAAACTAAAGATCCATGACTATTATTTGAATACTTGAACTTTATGTGGAGACATAAGAGTAGATCAAGTTCAGTTAATAGCCAAAACAATCTATAGTATATGAATAAGGTTGGGTACCTTATTCTGGTAACACTATTGGATACGGCCTACTCTGTAGTTGTTACAATTTATTGTAAAGTGCTACAAACTAAGTGATCCTGATTCGTTTATGTATTAACATGAGGATTGGGGCATCCTATGCAATGAGTTTGCATAAGATCTGACCAAGAATTAAGTCACTCTTACTATAACTTGACCTTAATCCTAAGCTAACTATGTAACTCCTATTTATTCGAGATTATCCTTAGATTTGCATGGGTAAGGGTTGGCTCAACAGCGTCGACTTAATAGGTCTCCAATTTCAGGGGTAAGACCAGGTAAATAGCTGGGGACATAAGGTGTAAGACGAAATTCACTCCTAGCCACTTTTAGGGATAGTAGAGAGGTTGTTCCCTTAAGTGCTAACTTTGGGTCTTGAACAAGGGGCCCCATCCTCTCATTGGCCTAGGAGGGACTCGATTTAGTGATTTGATCACGAACCAATTGTTCATTAGAGGATCAGTGGGATTTAAGGAGCAAGATGTAATCTCGAGAGTAAAACAACTTTTGAGCTAACCGTTATTACGAACAACCTATGAAGGGTTAACTTACTAATCATGGTTATATTGAGTGGACATAATATATCTATAATGAAGGGAGTGCAACTATTGGGCTTTAGTGGAGCAGATCGTTGGAGCCCATGATCCATAGGTCCATGAGGACCCCTACTAGCTCATATCAGACTAAACCTTAGACCAGTGCGACGAACGAATTTGAAATGTTCAAATTTGATTTCTAGAGCAAAGCGTTAAATGTATACGATATATTGAACCTAATGTTTGATTGTGAATTAAACATAAAGAGAGAGAAAATAGGAGATATTTATATAAGATTTAATTATCAAGTGTTGGATTTAATATTAAATTAAATTAATTAAATTATTTAATTAATTATTTAATATTAATTTGATTTTAAAATTGATTATTAGAATTAATTTTGAAATTAAATGGGATTGGTCAAAATTACATTAAAAGTTAAATTATTGACTATATAAAAAATGCAATGGAAGTCAAATTGTTGACTTTTGACTTTTGAAAGTCAAAATGTCAAAAAGTCAAATTTGTTGACTTTGGACTTTGAGGGTCAAACTTTTACCAAGTTAGTAGAAAGATCCAAAATTTGTGAGTGGAAAATGCCAACTTTTGCATGGCTAAGTGTTGTCTTTATTTGAAGACATTTATCCCACTAAATCGCACTTTGAGTTAGTGGTTTTTTTAGTGTCAAATTCTCATCAAATTCCGTAATGCTTTTTAAAGGGAGTGTTTATTGTTTTTTAAGAACTCTTGGCCATAGTAGGTTTTGATGAGATTATGTGATAATCTCATCCCTTTTTTCTCTCAAAGATTTAGCATTTTCCTCTCCAAATTAGTCACTTGCCAAATTCCATCATCCCGTTCTAAAGCCGCATAATAGTTGGAAGACTCTCGTGGTGGTCTAAGAACCGTTGATGAAGAGATTGGAGCTGATTTGGAGATGATTCAAAGACTACAAAAGTTGTATTCTTTTCCCCTTTTACTTGTTTTATTGCATACATGCTTAACTTTTTATTAATCTAATTATAGTAATTTAGATCCATTTTTCTTCCACTGCACATGTGTTTTTTCCATCAATTGGTATCAGAGCATGCTTAAAGTACTCAATTTTTGGTTAATTTATGCATATGTTGGGTATTGATTCATGTGATGAATGCTTATGTTCTAAAATGGATAATTTTAGTCTTGGCATTTGTTTTTCCTCTTGGATTGTAATAATTATTGTAATTGCCCAATGTTTTATGGGCTTTAACATGCCGTGAAGGGTCTGTAAATTTGCTAGATTCATTATAGTTGAACTTAGGATGTAATTGCCCATATCTGGGAAAGAGGACAACCCTAATTTGGTGAAATGGCTCACAGACCCCAATTGCACTCCCAGGCCCGGTTCACGACCCGAAGACCTGACCCAGATGGCGCCTAACCCGCGAGGTGGAGTGTTGACGTGTGTAGATGCTCCAGACCCAGTGACCTAGCCTGATCCGTCCGTCTGGTTTCAGTTCTAATCGCTTGGTGGTGGCTCAGCTAGTCCAGATGGTCTGGATCGGTCTGGTTCAAGCTGGTTTGACCAATTTTGGCTGATTTTGGGCTGTTCTCTAGTTTCAAGGTCGGTTCAAGGATTTTTCAAGCGGTTTGAGCTGGTTCGAAGTGTTCGGAGGCGGTTCGATGCTATTTTTTGCTTATTATTATAATAAGTATAGAATTTAGCTAACTTATGATGCCAAAATTGGTCCATTTTAATGTGTTTATTTAATTATGCATTGTGAATGTATGAATTAAATAATTTATCTATTGTGTCCATATTGTATGTCATGTAGATTTAAAATCTCACCACAAGATAAGCATGTAACATGTATTGCAAGTATATTATAAGTGTTATAATATATAGTATGCATGTGTAGGATTTCATGGCTTTTGATATAAGTTGTTACATTGATGCATGGAATGAATGCTTATATAATTGTTATATAAAAGCATGTTATGGATCCAATGTATGTCTATTATTTTATAAGTTATTATAAAATTGGATTAGACATTAAAGTCCATAACAAAGATAAGTTGCTTCCTCACGTAGGTTAACTACATGTTTTAATAGTTAAAATAGGTCAACATCTTGTAAACTATGATTACAAACTCAACTTGTATATATCCTGTCTAAGGTTGGGGGTACTTAAGTTGATGGTCTACGGAACACCTCCTACCTGGGATTATGGCCGAATAATTGAGCATTGTTAACTAGTTTTATGAGCACAAGTGAGTGGTGTGAGGTGTTAAAATTGGTTTTTCACCTAGACATCGTAGGTTAAATCCAATTATAAGCGTTATACTTGGATAAACCACATATACTTATGTTGTTTAGTTAGCCGGAATATTCCTAAGTAAAGATTTACCCAAAAACAAGTAGAACACTTCAATGGGAGTTTATTGTTAGAACGCTTCAGTGGAAATTTAATAACGTATATGATATATTGTTAGAACACTTCAGGAGGAGATTAATAACATATACGATATGTTGTTTTTTAGCTCTCACATCCCTAAGAGTTCACATTGAGATTCATGCTTCACTTTGTGTCACCTTGGAAGTGACCTCCATTCGAAAAGTGTTTGCACGAATCAAGATCTAGGTGAATAGGGGAAGTTGTTCACAATAAAATCAAATATACAATGTTTTGGTTTTAATTCTCACGTCCCTAAAAGAGTTCACACCGTGAGATTCATACGATGCTTCGTGTCACCCTGGAAGTGACCTCCATTCGGAAAGTGTTTTCGTGAATCAAGATCAAGGTGAATAAGGGGAAGATTGTTGATTAGAAAATCAAATATGTGATATATTGATTTCAACTCTCACGTCCCTTGAAAGTTCACACCGTGATATTCATACGACGCTTCGTGTCACCCTAAAACTGACCTCCATTTGGAAAGTGTTCATATGAATCAAGATCAAGGTGAATGGGGGAAGTAGTTCATAGTAAGTGTGTGAAGGATATGTGTCAACGTGTCCTACAGTCTCTTCCATTGGTTTGGACTGTGAGATTCCTATGTTGTGCCTGCTGGTTAGCTTTAAGCGGCCTTTGCTAGTCGTTTAACGATGACTATCCCCTCGGAGGGTTGTAACATGGGATTCGAAACAACTCAAACTCTAGAAATGGATAGGATTTCTAAGGTCGTTTCCCAACTTTGACTCTCCAATTCAATAGCATGGTTGGGGCCACTAATCTTTGAAATCTAAAAATGGAGGGTTACACTTACAAAATTACTAAGTGTTAGTAAGTTCTTGACCAAAAATGGTAGCTAAATGACTATCAGAATATGATTTATTCTGGAGATAATATTTAGTCAAGAATGTCTTGATTTAGTGAAGGAGTATTTGACTACCCCTTGGTAGCACTTATTCTGACTCACTATAGTATCGTTGCAAATAAAATAATGAAATTTGGGTACATTATTACTTTTCTAAAATTTGATTGGGTTTAGAAGCAATTCACAAATTAGAATTTGTTTATAATTTTAGCATGTTGAATTCTTCAAGTTTACTCGCTTCCGACACTATTAACGATAAATCAACATGGAAATTGAATATACTAGCAGTTGATGATTTAGACTATGTTTTAACATAGGAATGTCCCCTATCTCTCAATTCTGCTACTTACCAGAAAGCAAAACAATGTAAATATGATTTACTTGTCATTGACGTGCTTGGTGGAAAATGATAATTTAACCTGGATAATGTATTCAGGAGCCACTAATCATATCTGTACTTTTTCTCAGGAAACTAGTTCTTGGAGACAACTTACAGAAGGCGAAGCAACATTTAATGTAGGGACTAAAGAGGTTGTTTCGGCTAAAATAGTGAGAGATATAAAGTTATTTATTGGAGATAGATACATTTTACATGAAAATGTTTATTACATTCTTTTTATCAAAAGGAATTTAATTTCTTTCCCATGTTTGCTAGAACAAAATTACAAAGTTTCTTTTGAATATTAATGTGCTAGAAAAGGAGAGAAAAATAAATATGCAACTTATGTTATGCGTTGATCTCCATGCGTCGATGGTCATGCGTTGGACTAGAAAAAATACAATATGTGTTTAAGCATATATCCGATGACCATATGTTCCTACCAAAGGTTTTTTCGCTTTCTCGCCAAGTATAACGAGAACACAAGTTTCTCAGGGTGATCTAAGATCGAACACAAGGACTTGTAACTCAATGTTTGTGAAGTAATGCGTTTGAGGCAAGGAATAAAAGTAAAAAGATAAAAGTAAAGGATTATGCACTACTCCTACTCCTAACTAAACAGATTGAGCAATGGAAGTTTAATCATGAGAATTGATGGAGATGCAACAGTCGTTAACACATACTAATATTCATTATGTTAGGTCGCCCGAGTAATCTCAGCTCGCCACACTAACACATCGCGCACCTCTCGATGGCTAGTCGCATGCTTATAGCTCTATAATGCATGGTTGCGTCGAGAATAAGATTTTGCCTATCTCTAGGAACAATGCATACTTTGCTTTAGTGTGTTCCAATACTCACCCTCTCAGGCTATTAGTTGCGGCTAATCAGCTCATAGACAAGCATTGCAACAACCCATAGACATGCGTTGCTACAACCTCATGATGACGGGCAGAAATGTACGTTATTATAAGCCTTTTATTTAGAATTATGAGAGCTGTTAAGTAGAATATGCGACGATTATACTAAGGATTCATGAGAAAACGAGCTTGTGTCAATCGACATTAAGAATCTCAGCTAACTCACTTTTATGCGTTATTATGCATTGAAATATTTATTTTTGTAGCAAACGCAGAAATCAATCGCATGTGCGAAAGCAAGGCTATCGCGAAGACGATCGCATGCAATCCATCGCATGGGTGTTGCGGCAATCAAGCGAATGCGGTCATCGCAGAGAGATTGCAGCTATTGAATAATAACCATAATAGAAGGGCGATCACAAGGTTGGTGGAATACAAGCATGAACGCATACATGGGATCATTAAAAATATGATGTTGACATTTCACTTACCACACCGTGAGTGGTAGAGATTCAGAAAAGGACCATCGCGTTGCAAGTGTCAGATTCAGAGTAGGTCCATAAATTCTATCGGCGATCAAACTCTATAAATAGAAGCCTTAAAGCACAATTTCAAATCATCTAAGGTTTTCTGCCTAAAGGCATCTAAGTTTTCTGCCTGAAGGCCGGCCCTTGTGATCCAGACCAAAGCATGCGGAGATAGTCTTGAAAGTTCTTCATCCCCTCAACCATTCCGAGTGAGGATCGGAGCCTTCGCTGGAGTTAGAGCTTGAGAGAGTCTACTCCACCGCCCATCCATGGCACCACCGGCAACCTTGACACACATCTGATGGAAGCAAGGCATTGCTTCCATCTGGCCCTTCATTTCTCTTCTATCCTTGTATTGTATTGCATTGTGGCTTAAGAGATTAAAAAATTTTCTGATCAATGCATTTCTATATTTTCCTTCGACTCCATCTCCATCTTCATTTACTTAGCATCCTTCACTTTCATTGCATTACTAAGTAATATTACTAGAGTATCACATACTTAATCATGTGACATAGACATATGAAGCATGTAGTAAACCACCGAGAGGTGTGCATTGCGCGAGTGTTGTGAAAAAAACCCATTTGCTTAATGTGAAGCTGTAGCAATGCTTGTCTATAAGCGGACGCAATGCTTGTCTATGAGTAGAGTCAGTAGCAACCAACTGCCCGAAAGGGTAGGTAGTTGATCGCATTAAGCAATGTAAGAAAGTGTTCGCTAAAGATAGGAATAATCTTATGTCAACCATGTTTTATGTGATTATCTTGTCTTATATATGCGTCCATCACCCCTTAGAGCTGCTCGAGAGAGAGTCTAAAGAAAGAACCTAGGCTTGAGAGAGCTAGGTTAGAATCTAGGCTTGAGAAAGTCAGATTAGAATCGCATAAGCAATAATGAGGACTTAAGAATAAGCTCCGTTTGCTACTACACAGCGTATGCACCCTTTAAGTAGGATATGGTGGTATGCGGCCATCTTGCTTCTGTGTGAGAGCACGTGAGTGGGAATAGAGACTTAGAAATAAGGCTTCTCGACACTATCGCATATACATCGTATGCGTCTACGTCAGTGTGTATAGCATGATCGCATAGCATGCGTTGGCTGGGGTTACCCTTGTGGTCAAGCTTAGTATTATGGTGAAGACATCATCACTATTTTATATATTTTCCCATGCATTTTACTATGTGCTAACAGTTTCCATGTCTCTTATCTCTCACAATCATACTTCCACTGCTTAATCTGTTAGTTAGAAGTAGGAGTAGTGCATAGCCATAACCCTCAACATTCTTTTATTCTTCATTTCAAACACATTACTTCATGACATTTAGCTACAAGTCCCTGAGTTCGACCTCGGATCACCCAAGAAACTTTCGATCTCGTTATAATTGGCGAGAGCACAAGAAAATTTGTGATATGAACACATGGTCATTGGATATGAGATTAACATATATTGTCCATTCCAACGCATGACCACTGACACATGAGTATAAACGCATAGCTTAAGACATGCATCACATAGTTGCATTCCAAATTTCCATCACTACCTCACAACAAGTGAAGAGGATTAACTCACTTTACTCGCACAACGCACATCTCTCGGTGGGTTGCTACATGCGTCCTATCTTTAGGCTACACGACTGCCTTTGATAACTAAACAATGAGGTAAACGATGACAAAGATGAAGAAGATGGCGTTGAAGGAATTAGGATATACATTGATTACAAAATGTATTAATGTTTTAAGCCAAAATGTAATACAATACAAAGACAAGAGGAGAAATGGAAGGCTAGATGAAAACAATCTCTTGTTTTTCATCCGAAATGCGTCAAGGTTGCTGATGACGCCATGGATGGATGATGGAGAAGTCTCTCTCGAGCTCTATCTCCGTTGAAAACTCCGGTCATCACTCGGAATGGGTTGTGGAGGTGAAGAATCCTCAAAGAAAATCTCGCTCATGCTCTTATCTGTGGTCGCAAGCATCTGCCTTAAGGCAGAAGCTCAAATGTTTTAAAGTGAAACTCCAAGGTGCTATTTATAGAGCTCAAATGCCGATAGTATTGATGATTGCATTCTGACTCACTGCTACCTTTGTCGCGGTATGGGTTATGTCAACATCACATTATCTTGCTGATACTTCCAAGGTATGCATTCGAGCTTATTTCTCTTGAGGTGTCAACGAATTCCATCTACCTTGCGAGCATACTTTAATCACTATTATCACTCTGTGGATGCAACATTCCATGCGGTGAACTAATCTTTATGACAATCAAGTCATGCGGTCAACCTTACGGCAGTCTGGGACCGACGCATGCGATCAATTCCTATAATATCTGCAAAAATGGTCACTTTGACCCATAATAACGCATGGTATAGGGTTAGTGAGGATTTTTGGTGTTGATTGATGCAAGCTCACTTTTCACATGAATTCTTAGTATTATCAACGCATATTCTACTTGTTAGCCCTCATAATTATGAGTAAAAGGCTACAATAGCTTGTATTTCTACAAGCTATCACACCTCCAAACTTAGAATCATGCTTGTTCTCAAGCATGCCTTATACTTAGGAAATTCAAAATTCACCTTCTGCCTTTTCCTTTGTGATGACTAGCTTTTCAAAATATAATTCACTTGTACCTCTAACCTTGGTGGCAACGCTCTCCTCACCTTTGGCTACTCCTTCAAAGAGATATTTTATAAGTTTAAATCTGGTAAGCCTCTGCTCAAAAACCTTTTTAACCATTTCTGGCAACTTTGCCTATAACTTTTTACAATGCGTTCATTTAAAACAATTCAAAGCTTTGCGATACATTATTAGATTGAGGCGTTGAACCTGGTTACGCTCTTCGTTTTGGCTTCCCTCACGGGTGTCATGTGGACATCCAACTTCGGTTGTGTGCCATATTTAACTCAACTCTTGCCTTAGCTTATTTGGGTTGCACTAGACAGAGAAGTTGTTATTATGCGTTGATTCTGGTCACCTACTTTTGTTTTGGCTTACCTGCATGGGTGTCATGCAAAGTATCCAACTACGGGTAAGTGTCTTTCACAACTTTAACTCTTATCAGCTTGGGTCTCCCCTTTGCGCTGACAGTGGAGTTTTTTTTTTTTTTTTTTGGAATTGAAATAAACATCGCAATGCTTAGACTGGACGCATTTGACCGGACCATTGCCTCCCCCAATCTTAGAGAGTAGCAGGGATCTTTGCCAAAAAGCTAAAAATAAACTCATTCAAGAATGCGGTAGAAGATGTTTGAGCAGAGGTTTACACATAATAAAACTTAGACTGTCAAACTTTGAAAAAGCTACTAAAGTGGTGTGAGCTGTGCAACTTTTAGTTAGTGGATGTAGTGCATTATAAGTATCATGGATGTTGATTTATCAATGCATAAGAAAGTAAGTGAACAAAGAAGAATTTCAGAAGGATAATGCATAAAAAATAACAAGAAAAGGCCTATGAGCAGAATATCAATTTCATCAATACTTAGAAATCATGCAGGGAAATAGCCTTGCGTTGAATGATGGAAAAGATTCTTCTTCCGAACCATCGCACCGAGTGGAATTATTAACGCACCTACAAGGAGCGAAACACATCTCATCCAAGAAAGCAGCCGCAAATCATAACAATATTCAAATAAATAAACTAAAGTTAACTAGGAAAGCAAAGTAAAGATAGAGTAGAAGACGTTCCTGGAGAAATTGAAGTGAAGCTACCGCAAGGAGTTTTCTATGCAGGAGATTAATCTTAATTGCTTAGGTCAAGAGACTCGTTGTCTCGACCATTGGAACTTCCAGTATTTGTTGGCCGCATGTTGACTAACATGCGCCTAGAACTGCTTTCAACTCGTGCGACAAATGACCTTTTTATCTCGGAGTCAATATTGATTTTCGGCACATCGCCTTCACTCAAATATTGTTTGCAACTTGGTCGCACAAGCCACAATACGCCCAAGACTTAAAGAGGTGCCTATGAAAACACAAAACTTAACAAACTATTAGCTGCCAAGTCCCTGGCAATAGAGCCAAAAAATTGATGTGCTAGAAAGGGAGAGGAAAATAAATATGCAACTTATGTTATGCGTTGATCTCCATGCGTCGATGGTCATGCGTTGGACTAGAAAATATACAATATGCATTTAAGCATGTATGCGATGACCATACGTTCCCGCCACAAGTTTTCTCGCATTCTCGCCAAGTATAACGAGAACGTAAGTTTCTCGGGGTGATCCGAGGTCGAACACAGGGACTTGTAACTCAATGTTTGTGAAGTAATGCGTTTGAGGAAATGAATAAATATAAAAAGATAAAAGTAAAGGATTATGTGCTACTCATACTCCTAACTAAATAGATTGAGCAATGGAAGTTTAATTATGAGAATTGATGGAGATGCAATAGTCGTTAACGCATACTAATGTTCATTATGTTAGGTCACCCGAGTAATCTCAGCTCGCCACACTAATGCATCGCGCACATCTCGATGGCTAGCCACGTGCTTATATCTCTATAATGCATGGTTGCGTCGAGAATAAGATCGTGTCTATCTCTAGGAATAATGCATACTTTGCTTTAGTGTGTTCCACTACTCACCCTTTCAGGCTGTTAGTTGCAGCTAATCAGCTTATAGACAAGTATTGCAACAGCCCATAGACAAGTGTTGCTACAGCCTCACACCAAGCGAAGAGGATTAACTCACTATACTTGCACAACGCACACCTCTCGGTGGGTTGCTACATGCATACTATCTCTAGGCTACCGATTGAGTATGCAACCGCCTTTGATAACTAAATGATGAAGGTAAACGATGACAAAGATGAAGAAGATGAAGAAGATGGCATTGAAGGAATTAGGATATGCATTGATTACAAAATGTATTAATATCTTAAACCAAAATGTAATACAATACAGAGACAAGAGGAGAAATGGAAGGCTAGATGAAAACAATCTCTTGCTTTTCATCTGAAATGCGTCAAGGTTCCTGATGGTGCCATGGATGGATGATGGAGAAGTCTCTCTCGAGCTCTATCTCCGGCGAAAACTTCAGTTGTCACTCGGAATGGGTTGTGGAGGTGAAGAATCCTCAAAGAAAATTTCGCTCATGCTCTCATCTGTGATCGCAAGCATCTGCCTTAAGGCAGAAGCTCAGATGTTTTAAAATGAAGCTCCAAGGCACTATTTATAGAGCTCAAACGCCGACAACATTGATGATTGCGTTCTGACTCACTGCTACATTTGTCACGGTATGGGCAATGTCAACATCATCTTATCTTGCTGATACTTTCAAGGTATGCGTTCGAGCTTATTTCTCCTAACAGGTCAACGCACTCCATCTACCTTGCGAGTATACTTCTATCACGATTATCACTCTATGGATGCAACATTCCATGTGACGAACTAATCTTTATGACAATTAACTCATGCGGTTAACCTTGCAGTGGTCTGGGACCGACACATGTGATCAATTCCTGTAATATATGCAAAAATGGACACTTTGACCCCGAATAATGCATGGTATAGGGTTAGTGAGGATTTTTGGTGCTGGTTGACGCAAGCTCACTTTTCACATGAATTCTTAGTATTATCAACGCATATTCTGCTTGTTAGCCCTCATAATTATGAGTAAAAGGCTATAATAGCTTGTATTTCTACAAGCTATCAAATATAACGAAATGTTCATTATCTCAAAAGGTAATATAACATGTTATGAAAATCTAGAGAATAACTTATACGAGTTAAAACCAACTGAGGTAAAAGCCGTTTTAAATATATAGATGTTTAAAACAGCTGAAACTCATCATGCCTATCTTTGGCACCTAAGACTAGGTCACATTGATCTCAATAGGATTGGGAGATTGGTTAAGAGTGGACTTCTAAACCAGTTAGAAGATAGCTCTTTACCGCCATGTGAATCTTGTCTTGTGGGTAGAATAACCAAAAGATCTTTTATTGGAAAAGATCTTAGAGCCAAATAACCCTTAGAGTTAGTACATTCAGACCTTTGTGGTCTGATAAATGTTAAAGCAAAATGAGGGTATGAATATTTCATCAGCTTCATCGATGATTATTCAAGGTATGGCTACAGTTAACTAATATATCATAAGTCCGATAAACTTGAAAAGTTCAAGGAATATAAGGTAGAGGTTGAGAACCAATTAGGTAAAAAGACTAAAACACTTCGATTAGATCGAGATGGTGAGTACGTGGACTTAAAATTCTAGAACTATTTGATAAAACACAAAATTCAGTCACAACTCACAGTACCTGGCACACTTCAACAACATGGTATTGCCGAAAGGAGAAATAAAACCTTGTTGGACATGGTTCGTTCTATGATGAGTTATGCTCAGTTGCCAAGTTCTTTTTGGGGTCACGCAGTACAGACTGCAATGTATATATTGAACATAGTTCCCTCGAAAAATGTTTCAGAAACACTTTACGAGTTATGGAGAGGATGTAAAGGTAGTTTATGTCACTTCAAGATTTGGGGATGCCCAGCACATGTGTTGGTGCAAAATCCAAAGAAGTTGGAACGCCGATCAAAGGTAGGACTATTTGTAGGCTATCCCAAAGAGACAAAATGTGGTTTCTTTTATAATCCTTAGGAAGATAAAGTATTTGTGTCGATAAATGAAACATTCCTGAAGGAAAACCACATTAAAAATCATCAACCTCACAGTAAGCTAGTATTAAGTGAGATAACTAGAGAAAATTCAGATAAATCAACAAAAGTTGTTGATCAAACAGGTCCTTCAACAAGAGTTGTTGATGGAACTAGTACTTCATATCATTCTCAAGATTCAAGAATCCCTCAACATAGTGGGAGAATTATGCAACAGCCTGACCGGTACATGGGTTTAATTGAAACTTCGGTTGTCATACCTGATGATGGCTTAGAGGATACATTGACTTTTAAACAAGCAATGGGTTATGTGGATAAAGTAGAATTTCTGGTTCTATATGTTGATTATATTCTATTTATTCAGAATGAAGTAGAATTTCTAGTTGACATTCAGACATGGCTAGCCATGCAATTCCAAATAAAGGATTTGGGAGAAGCACAGTATGTTCTTGGGATCCGAGTCATTCGGAATCGCAAGAACAGAACGATAGCTTTTTCTCAAGCATCTTATATAGACAAGATATTGTCTCGATATAAAATGCAAGATTCCAAGAAAGGTATGTTTCCTTTCAGGCATGGAATTCATTTGTCTAAGGAACAGTGTCCTAAGCACCTCAAGAGGTTAAGGTTATGAAATGAATTCCATATGCATCAACAGTAGGGAGTTTAATATATGCCATGTTATATACTCGTCCCGACATATGCTATGCAGTTGGAATTGTCAACAGATATCAGTCCAATCCTGGATATGATCATTGGACTGTCGTTAAAAACATCCTCATGTATCTTCGAAGAATGAGGGACTATATGCTCGTGTATGGTGCTAAAGATCTGATCCTTACTGGATACATTAATTCTGACTTTCAGACTTATATAGATTATAGGAAATCTACTTCGGGGTCAGTATCACTCTAAACGAAGGAGCTATAGTGTGAAGGAGTATCAAGCAAAGTTGTATTGAAAACTCCACCATAGAAGCTGAGTATATACACTGAGGAGGCGTGATTATCACGCAGATTGCCTCTAAAGACAATTTGGTTGATCCATTGACAAAGGCCCATTTGGCTAAAGTATTCGTGGGTAACCTAGTGGGACTAGGATTGCGAAATAGATAGAACTAGGGCAAGTGGGAGAAGTACTGGTTTCGGTTGCCTAGTTTATTGTATTTATTCTCTCATTACTCAACATTGTATATCATCCACTGGAGTTTTAGTCCAAGTGGGAGTTTGTTAAGTTGTATGTCCTAAAACAGATGAACTTTATGTGGAGACATAAGAGTGAATCAAGTTTAGTAAATAGCCAAAACGGTCTATAGTATGTGAATAAGGCTGGTTACCTTATTTTGGTAACATTATCGGATACGGCCCACTCTGTAGTTTTTACAATTTGTTGTAAAGTGCTACAAACAAAGTGATCCTGATTCGTTCATGTATTGGCATGAGGAGTGGGGGCGTCCTATGCAATGAGTTTGCAAAGATCAGACCAAGAATTAAGTCACTCTTACTTTATAACACTACTTACTATTTAAGACTGGCTATTTCAAAGCGATGACCTAGATAACTTGACCTTATTCCTAAGCTAACTATGTAACTCCTGTTTATTCGGGATTATCCTTAGATTTGCATGGGTAAGGACTGAATCAACAGCGCTGGCTCAATAAGCCTCCGATTTTAGGGGTAAGACCGGGTAGATAGCTAGGGACATAGGGTGTAAGACGGAATTCATTCCTACTCGCTTTTAGGGATAGTAGAGAGGTTATTCCCTTAAGTTGACTCCGGGTCTTAAACAAGGGGTCCCACCTTCTCATTGGCCTGAGAGGTACTCGGTTTAGTGATTGGATCACAAACCAATTGTTCATTAGAGGATCATAGGGACTTAAGGAGCAAGATATAATCTCGAGAATAAAACAACTTTTGACCCAACTATTATACGAATAACCTGTGAATGGTTAACTTACTAATCATGGTTATATCGAGTAGATATAACATATCTACAATCAAGGGAGTGCAACTACTAGGCTTTAGTAGAGTGACTGATAGTTAACGAATGGTGGTTAATTAGGTTAAAGAGTTTAACCAGTTAATCGTGGATCGTTAGAGCCCATGATCTGTAGGTCCCTAAGGTCCCCCTACTAGCTTATATCGGACAAAACCTTAGAACAGAGTGACGAACGAATTTGAAGTGTTTAAATTTGGTTTTTGGAGCAAAGCGTTAAATGCATACGATATATTTAACCTATTGTTTAATTGTGAATTAAACATAAAGAGAGAGAAAATAAGAGATATTTAAATAAGCTTTAAATATCAAGATTATGAATAAGGATTCATATAAATTGGGATAAGTGTTGGATTTAATATTGAATTAAATTAATTAAATTGTTTAATTAATTGTTTAATATTAATTTAATTTTAAAATTGATTATTAGAATTAATTTTGAAATTAAATGGGATTGGTCAAAATTGCATTAAAAGTCAAATTTTCGACTAGATAAAAATGCAATGGAAGTCAAAGTGTTGACTTTTAACTTTTGAAAGTCACAAAGTAAAAAATCAAATTTGTTGATTTTGAACTTTGAGAGTCACACTTTGACCAAATTAGTGGAAAGATCCAACTTTTGCATGGCTAAGTGTTGTCTTCATTTGAAGACACTTGTCCCACTAAATCTTACTTTGAGTTAGTGGATTTTTTAGTGTCAAATTCTCATCAAACTCTATAATGGTCTTTAAAAGGGAGTGTTCGTTGTTTTTTAAGAACTCTTGGCCATAGTAGGTTTTGATGAGATTATGTGGTAATCTCATCCCTTTTCTTCTTTCAAAGCTTTAACATTTTTCCTCTCCAAATTAGTCACTCACTGGATTCCACTATCCCGTTCTAAGGTTGGATAATAGTTGGGAAGAATCGTGTGGTGGTCTACGTACCGTTCTTGAGGAGATTGGAGCTGATTTGGAGAAGATTCAAAGACTACAAAGGTTGTATTCTTTTCCCTTTTTACTTGTTTTATTGCTTACATGCTTATCTTTGTAATTAATCTAATTAGAGTACTTTAGATACGTTTTTCTTCCGCTGCGCATGTGTTTGTTCCATCAATAATAATAAAAAACAAACCAGCAATTTTCACATGTTTTTTAGCAGTAGCTATAAGAGCTAATTGAAGCTGATGAGGAAAACAATGAATGTAAAAAGAACATTCATTTTCTTTTAACATAAGTGCTTTCAATCCATTGAATTTTTCTTGCATATTACTTGCTACATCATATCCTTGTCCTCGTAAATTAGCGATGGTTAACCCATGTTGAGAAAACTGTTTGTCAATCATATCTTTTATAACCATATTAACAACTTCTACTGTAATGGAGTATACTATATCTTTCTTAATATCAGATAAAGTCAATTTCAAATTATATGGGGATTTTTCAAAGTCCCAACTTCAATATCCTTATTATGATTGCATAACCATTGAAAAAGTTCAAGAAAATTATCTTGATTCTTCGAATCATCTGTCTCATCATGTCCAATGAATGTAAGTCCTTGTCGAAATAAAAATCAAATACAATCAATTAATACACCTAATTGAGTTTGATACTCAACTCGTGCTTGGTCAGACATCCTATTTTAAAATGTCTCAATACGTTGTTTCTCTTTTAAAAGAGCCTCACATTTACCCAAAATTGTATTATATGCACTATTAGGATCACCAACATGAATATGCAATTTCTCTTTTTTTTTTTTCCAAATAGAAAACCTTCACTAACAAAACAGTCACCTTCTGACTCTTCACTTACTTCTGGTTTGAATAGATAGCAACAAAAACAAAATGTGGCATCCTTGGAAATGCTATATTCTAGCCACTTAGAATATTCACTAAACCAACTAGGGTTAAATCATCTGGACTTTGTATCAAATTTCTTCAGTGGAAAAGTATGATTACGAGGCTGACAAGGACCTTTTATCAAATATGCTCTACGAACTTAATCTTGAATATTATAATTATAATAATAAATTTTGGTTCTTAGACCAGGATCTGCGAGTAGTTCTTCTAAATTGAATTCTGTATAAGATCGATCAGAACCCAAAACATTTTTCTTCTTTGAAGATGATGTCTCTATTGTCTCTATTATTTTTTTTCTTTTATAATATCACTCCATATTAATTTTGAATTAACTCTACATAAGCATTAACAATAAGAATTGTACATTCTGTTATATAGATTTAAAAGCATAAAAACTTAAAAGTCTAAGAAGATTTTAAAACTTACTTGACAAGTTCGTATATCTAAACGAGTGACAACAAATAATCCTCTAACTTCCTATGCGAGTTATGTGAATGTAAAAATAATATGGAACCAAATGAAAATATATAGAGAGTAATGTGAATATAAAATTATGTAAAAAAATTAGTGGCACAATAAAAATATCTCTCCATATTAAATTGGAGCTAACTCTACAAAAGTATTCACAATAAAAATATTAAAAACTATCATATAGTTTTAAAAATATAAGAACTAAAAAATGTAAGAAGAATTTCAAACTTACATATCAACGATATGATACGTATAGCCTAACAAGGAACAAAGAAATTATCTTGTACAACTCTAAAACTAATATATAACAAAAATTATGTAGGAAAAGAAAAGTCAACATTACCTAATCAACAGAACGTTGTTGAGAATTGAAATTAAAAACTTCCCTAAATTTTGAAGGGAAAAAAACTTCCACAGAAGATAAAGGAATTACACTGATTTTCTAATTTTTTGGAGATTGATTTGTAATTGCAACCTAAAAAGCTGATATAGGAATCTCACTTTTAAATCAATTTTTTTTTAAAAGATAAACCAGTTTTTTAGCAGGAATTTAAAATCAGAGTTAAAAAATGTTCAAGTGAGATTCAAAGCCAAGTCCCATGCGACATTAATGATGGGGAATTAGTTGTCAATTACTCGACAACTAAGATCCCTTGGACGCAATATGCGATGCATGTTCTTAAGGTATGCGTTGATGGTCATGCGTTGGAACGACTATGCGTTAATAAATATATGCAATGACCATGCGTCTTGTCACAAGTTTTCTTGCGCTCACGCCAAGTATAACGCGAACGCAAGTTTCTCGGGTGATCTAAGGTCGAACTCAAGGACTTGTAGTTGGGTGAATGCAGTAATATGCATGTGGTGGTTGAATAAAAGAATGGATGAAAGGTTTCTAAGCTAACACTACTCCTACTCCTAGCTAACAGACAACGCAATGAGAATATGCATGAGAGGTAGAGACATGAAAACTCTTGACATGAAACAAATGAATGGGAAAAATGGATAAAATGTGGAGATGTTTTCATTGCAATACTTAAGAGTGACCGCAAGGGCGACCTTAGTCAACGTAAGTCATGCAATCATGCTACACACACTTGAGCCTAAGTCTAGGACGTATCCGGTGTATCTACGATATTGCCGGGAAGCCTATGCCTGCCTAAATCTCCATAACCCACTCACGAGCTCTCATCACATGAGCGTGATAGCCGCATAACACCCTATCCTACTTCCTGGACGCATGCAATATCCTATCCGTAGGGTGCATACGTTGTGTCATAGCAAACGGAGCTTATCTCTAAGTTCTCCGTTCTTGCCTATGCATTCCAATCCGCTCTCTCGAGTCTTAGATTTAGGTTTTAGACTACTCTCCCAAGTATGCCTAAATGATAAATGATGCGCTCATAGGACAAGGTAATCGCATGAACTTGGTTGACGCAAGATTATTCCTATCTCTAGTGAACAATGCATACATTGCTTAATACGACTAACCACTTACCCTCCCGGGCAGTTGGTTGTTCCTGACTTTACTCGTAGACAAGCATTGCGTAGCCTATAGACAGGCGTTGCCGCAGCTTCACACTAAGCAAATAAGGTTACTCACACACTCACGCAATGCACACCTCTCGGTGGTTTGCTACATGCTTCATATCCCTAATCCATATGACTAAGTATGTGATACCCAAGCAATCTCATTAAGTTTTGCAATGAAAGTTAGAGATGCTAAGTAAAGAAGATAGAGATGGAATCAAAGGAAATTTAGAAATGCATTGAAAACAAAATGTATTAATTCCTTAATCACTAAATGTCATACAATACAATATATGAAAAGAAGGAAAAATGAAATGACCAGCTGGAAGCAAAGATTGCTTCCAGCGAATGCATGTCAAGGCTGCCGGTGGTGCCATGGATAGGTGGTAGAGCTAACTCTCTCGAGATCTAGCTCCGATCGAAGGCTTCGGTTGTCACTTGGAATGGATGAAGGAGGTGAAGAACTCTCAAGCTTCTTCTCAGCATTTGTCTAGATCATAGGGAAAACCTTGGGAAGCAGGGGTAATCCCCGGACAAGTTGAAGTTCTGCTCATCGGCTTCTTTATATAGAGTCTGGATCGCAGACAGCATTAATGGACTGCTCTGATTCTGACATTCGACGCGTTTAGTCCTTTCTGAATCCCTACTGCTAACGGCGTGGTAGGTGGGATGTCAACATCATCTTTTGATTTTTTCGAGGTAGATGCATTGATACATTCATTCCACCCACCTTGTGTTGATCCCATTAATATGCATTATCTTGTAACGCAATCGTACAGTGACCGCATTCTCTTAATACCGCAACTTCTACACGATGACCGCAATCGCTTGATGATCGCAACTCCTATGCGATGGACACATATGGCTTATTACTGCAACATCCATGCGTTGATCGAACACGTTCGCCTTTGTGATGGATAGTTTCTCTGCATGCAATCGTCTATGTGGTAGTCCAGTTTCCGCGTTTGCATCCACTTCTTGAGTTGGCTACAAAAATAGAACATTGAACGCATAATAGTGCATAATAATGGGTTAGCCGAGATTCATCATGTTGAACAACGCAAGCTCATTTTCTCATAAATTTCTAACATAATTGTTGCATTTTCCGCTTAACAGCCCTTATAATTCTAAGTAAAAGGCTTAAGATGACATGTATTTCTGCATGTCATCAGACATTAACCAACCCTTTAACCACTGAACCACAAAGGGTTGATTGATGCCACACGACATCAGTCCCGTGCGGCATCAGTCAACCCTTTAACCCAAATCCCATGCGGCATCAGCCAACCCTTTAAAAATCTATCGTTAAATTTATTATTAATGTGCATTTATTATTTATATTATTAATTATTACTGAAAAATTTATATTAAAAACATAAAAACTAATAATTTGAGGGGTACATGTCCCTATCCTATGTGGCTCTGCCCTTGGCCGTTACAATGAGGAAGGGATATTCAAATAACCGACTTCTTAATGGTTAAAACAATTATATGCCATATATATATGGCACACACCTAGCTAGATAGATGTTTCTTTAGGCCAAAATTTTGATATGCATCCAAGAAAGAAGTGTCCAAATTCACTTAAGATTCACAACATGCAACAAAATAATTTCACACATTTGTATAGATTAAGTTTTAAATTTGGGGATATATATATATATATATAATGATAATGATATTGCAGCTGCAATATGCATAACTCAGTGGTTTATGTATCATTGTCCAACTTAATATTTAGGGATGGCCTCGCAATTACCGTAATTACAATCAATTAATTATGCTAAGTACCCAAGTTACCTCCTATAGATTACCAACTATATTGATTTTGTGAGTAATAGAAATTATTATAAAAGAATCTTAACTCTCTTTTTTTTTTTTTTTTTTTGATTGATATATCAAATTAGGTTAAATCCATTAGAATCACTACTAAAAAACACACATCTATTTTATATTCTTTTAAAAATCAATTTTTTACTAGCTTTTATATTCTTCTAGAAACAGATACACCTTTTTAATAATATTAAATTTTCAATTTTATCCTTTAAAATTAAGATTTATTTTATATATTAATTAAAATAATTATTTAATAACTATAAATTATTAAAAAAAATAATATTTAGGTCCATTTAAGTTATTATATTTAAAGCATGATAATTTTGTATTTATTTACCAAATATTATAACAAACTTATTCAAGTGTAAGACTAAAATTTACCAAACACTAATACACTTTTCTTTAATATATTTGTATTGTTGCGAATTAATTGACAATAAAAGTAATATTAAACACCAAAGTTGTTTAGATTAATTGACATATAGTTTGATCCACTCGTTGTTAAAAAAATTAGCACCACTAAGCACTTCTCTCTGTGTCCAATCCAAAGAGTAAATCATAAATTTAATTCTTGTAGTGCTCTATGATTTTGGTATCAAAGTTTGTGTGTCAATTATCCGAAAAAAAAGGACATATGAAAGAACCTTGTCATCTAAGTAATTATAGGCTAGCTTCTTGTTGTAAAAATATCTACATAAAAAATGTTTCCGTCACTAAAATTTATTGCTTAATTTATTACTATGCAGTTAATATAACTTATATAACAATGTATCTCTATACGTTGTTAACAATATTGTATTTTTAGCGGTATTTTTTTAACTTTTAACAATATTGTATTTTATGCATCACTTAATGTATTGATTTTTTCTTGTAGTGATGATATTAAATTTAGTAAATGTTGAAGATGGTCTTGAGACTTTTTATATTTTCTTCTTTTTAGTCTAACACCTTATCAACAACATCAAAATATTCCATGGCTCTGTGGAAAAAAAGAATTATGAAAAAATAAATTATGTTAAACATGATTAGGTAGATGCGTAAAAATGAATTAAAAGAAATTTGATGCAAACGAACCGACCAACACACACTGATGCAAAAATATAATTCACTATGCAAAATGATTTGAGATTAACTATAATTTTTAAAAGCAATCATTAGGAAAATTGACCCTTTTTTTAGAAAAATATAATTAACAACATCAGTATTGCATAATCATGAGATTAATTATTACATATATATGTGCTTTGCTTTGGAAAAACAAGTCTGATAAATGTCTCCATTTAGAATAATAAAATACTCTGTGTTTGTTTGAAATGTGTGTTTTTATTATCTTTTTAGCCAATATGTTGCATTGGATTGTTTTTGTTATCATACATTCTCCACTAATGTTAGAATCAAACATCAAAAGTATGGTTTTTCTTGAACATGTCTAATTGAGTTGAGGTAAAGGCTTTTTTTTTTTCCTTCCCTTTTCTTTTAGTTATAATTATCTCGCAAAATAATTGATTTTAAAAACAGACTTGACTATTTAACTTTAATAAAATATTAAAATATGGCTAAGTATTTAGCTAGAAGGATGACCTAATGAGTTATTCCAAGAAATTGAAGTGAGTTATTTTAGCTAAATATGGAAGTTCATTCATATGGTCAACCATATCGGTTAAAAGATCAACTTTGCAAGAGGAATCAAAAGATCAATAAATACCATGGAATGGGCAGACAACGATGAGCAAATTATTCCCAAATGTTCGTTTATTAGGCCAACTACATGGACATGATTCCATGGGTTTCTTTGTAACGACTAAATTAAGTTAGTAACAATTAAATTAATTATTTGAGATATTAATTAGTCCAGTGACAGTTACAAATAACGGTTTGATTAATGATTATTTAGTGAATGATTGTTATAAAACCTTTGCCTACATAACTAAGAGGGCTCATGATATTTGAGATACAGTGAAATACATCTTGAACTCTTTATTCTCTATCTTTCTTTAAACGATTACTAACTTAATCGTGGAAGTGTTGGTGGCCAAACACCACACCCATGTAATTGTATTAGGCTTTCGGTTGATTTCCTCCCAAATATTATAAATTCACCGTGAGTACCCAAATTCATTATCAATCACATAAATAAAATGTCTATCCTAAATTAAAAGAACTATGGTCCACACTCTCCCACCATGTTAACTAAAAAAACTTTAATAAAACAACAAATAAAATAAGATAAAATAATAAGGTTTTGTTAGTGAATTTTTTTTAAGAGCATGTGAACTAAATTAAATCTAAATCTAAATGTATAATTATAATAATAATTATTATTATTATTTTAAATGATAAAACAGCTAAAAATATTTACAAATAATAACAAAAAATCAATGATAGACAACGATAGATTACTATCCGTATCTATTTGTGTCATGATAGACAAAAATAGTCGTCTATCGCTGTCTATCACGATCTACCATAGATAGATTGCAACCCTAATAATAATAATAACAACGACAATAACCCTTTTTATTGTCCAATAGGATACCATTACTTAAGACAATTGCCTCTTGACAAAATTTGACAGTTACTCAAACTGATTAGTAATTTAACTAAATATATATACTTACAATTTGTTTTTAAAAAAAAAATCAACGCAAATTTATTGGTTGCTAGTTACCTTATTTATTTATCTATTTCTTGCATAATTTCTCCACACACACTAATTTACATATATAACAAACAATAATAAACTAACCCAATATGGAAAAAGAATGCACATATAAACAAGTGATAGTACAGAGAGCATTCAATAATCTCATGAATAAAGTTAAGGATCAAACAATTAAATTGATATACATAATTAATAATATATACCTCTAGACATATTTATATCATAATTAAATCAAACCCCATTCTCACATTGCTTTTATTCTTTCTTTCTTTTTTCTTTTTTGGACACTCTCTCTACTATTTTCCAAACCCCAAATGAACAAACTTTTTCACCCTCTTTTCTTATATGTTATTATTTACACAACAAACAATCAAACAAATAAAAAACCAAGACAAACCCACTTCCCAAAAAAAAAAAAACTCTGCCAATTAAAAAAAAAAAAAGAAACTCTGCCAATTAAAAAAAAAAAAAAGAAACTTAAAATTTAGCCTCTTTTCTTTTTTCCTTTTTTTTTCCCGTTTTGGATCTCACAATAATAAATAAAAATATATAATTTTATAGAGATGTAGGGAAAGAAGATGATAATGTATTATTAGCTCCTCCTCCTCCAATGGTAGCATTTGAAGAAGGTGGTGCAATAATTTCTTCCCCACCAAGAGATCCTTCAACATTTTCCCAAAATAGAAAATTAGAGTTTTGTGGCTGAGTTGACTCAACCACCCACTCGTTCAGCTCTTGCCTTTCCAAGCATTGCAATGCCATCTCTCCTTCATCCTCCATTGTCACCAAACTTTCAATGTTTTCTATCAATGGTGGCAAATAATTATTCGTGTTGTTCATAACCGTTGTCCCCCCGGCAGCTAACCCCATTTGAGGGCCGAGCACCGCCGTGGGAAACAGGTGGTTGTGGTGGTTGTTCATGTGCCAAGTAGTATCCGAGTTGAGACTCAATGAATCATGGAATAGTTCTTGAGAGGATGTGTCAAACATGAAGAGAGGGCATGAAAGGGCTGGAAATAGGGTTTCTTGGTGGAGGGAGAGTTGTTTGGTTGTTAGGTCTTGAGTGAGGAAATTGAGTTGGTGGGGATTCGAACTTAGTTGGATATGCTCGGTGGTGGTGGCGGAGGTGACGGTGGTGGTTGTGGTGGCGGTCGGAGTTGTAGAATTGGACTTTCGAATCTTTTTCTTGATCCATGAATTCCAATAGTTTTTTATCTCGTTGTCTGTTCTTCCGGGGAGATGACTTGCTATGTGAGCCCATCTAAAAATATACAATATATATGATATTTAGATATGTTGGTTTTTTCTTTTCTATTGTGATATTGACGTCAAAATTGTTGGTTCTATTTTAATTAGTAAAATAGTATATTATAGCATCTTTCAATCCATAAAACATTTAAGAAAGGACATATATCTATGATTAATAAATTAAAGGTTCAAATTCTCAACTATACACCATTCAATTTGAAAGAAAATTATAGCACGTTGTTTGAATTCATACAACTTTCTCTCGCTATATTCTAAAAAAAACCACCCAAGAGAAAAGAAAAGAAAAGTTTCTTTTATATATAAATATATATATTACTCTGTAAGAGAAACTCCCAAAGTTTCTTAACAGTCTTAATCATTTTTAAATGAAAACAATAATGATGGTTGGTAGATTAGGTTTATTTTCTAAAACAAGTTACAAAATGGCTATAAATCAAGCTCCTTGTCACTTAACACCATTAACATATCATACCATTAGATTTATTATTATTATTTTTTTTTTACCATTTTTAAATTAATCATCCTCATATCAGAAATGCATCCAAAACCATCTCAATGAAAAAAAGCCAATTTACAACCAAAGTAAATAAAAATGGTCATATTTGTAAATAAAATGAATATAAAAAAGATAGTTATGACATTGATAATATATATATATATATACATAACAAATGGAAATATAATAATGAAGTTAAAGGTGAAAATTACAGGCATTCCAAACTCTGAAGTTGCCATGTTAACACCCTTAATTATAATCCAATTACATATAGGTGAAAAACACACACACCTCCTTATTCATATGTCTATAACTAAAATTATTTGTCATTTCCTAAATACTCCCCTTTCTTAGGATTTTGTTGGGTGTTTTTATTCAATTAATTGATAAAATCCAAATCCTTAATATTAAAAAAAAAACAGACAGAATATTTCCACATAATAAAACAGTTAAAATAGATAATTAAAAAAAAGAAAGAAAAAAAAACCTGTTGCCGACAACCCCATGAAGGCTGATGATCAACTTTTCCTCTTCAGGTGTAAATCTCCCTCTTCTAATGTCTGGTCTCAAATAATTTATCCACCTTAAACGACAACTCTTTCCACATCTTTGTAACCCTAAAATTAATCCATATATAAAATTCAACTTATAAATCTTCATACCGCTTGATAAAATTTTATATTCTAACTTTCTCGAAACTCATTTTTATTGTCGATAGAAATTCTCCCGACGAAAAATTAGCAACGATTCCATTTTTTTAAAAAAACTTCAAGTCTTCGAGAAAATTCTGAAATCTTGTTTTTAAATTACGGATTGATCCAAAAACTTAAACTAATTGGTGAAGATAAATTTGATATCGTAGTACTTCTTTGCCCTATCGATCGTACCTGCTTTCTCGGGGACTTCGCTCCAGCAGCCATAGCCGTGGGTGGTTATGTAACGGATGAGCTTCTCGTCTTCCTCCGGCGACCATAGCCCTCTCTTAACCTTCTGTTGATTGCAACAAGAATGGTGACCCATTTCTCAAAACTTAAAAACAAACAATAACTTAAAATGAGGAGAAAAAAAAAGCTAGGGTTTTTAAAAGAAGTGTTAAGCAAATGGCTGCCTTAGCCTTAGCTTTTGCCACTGAATTTCTCTCAGAGTCTCTTTATCTCTTTAAGAGGGCAATGGGAAGATCAAACGGCCGACATGAAAACTTGAATGTGGGGTCCAATTTCATGGAGGTGGGACCCTTTCTTCTTCCCATCTAACCCTAAAATGACATTCCATCAATCGACTTTTCCCCCTTTTTTTAAAAAAAAAAATAATAATTAATTTTTTGTACGTAGATTTGTATTACGTAATTACCAACTTTTGTTTTTGGTCTTGCCGGTGGTTCCACAGACTATGTCTCAGAAACCCTAAAACCTCTCTTTTTTCCTCTTTGTCTGAATTAAATGTTTTTTTTTTTTTTTGGTTCATTTACAATGACATTGCAACACATCAAACATAATTGCGAAACGAGGCCAAATAAAGAACATATGCCACACGCACGGATCTATAATAATTATATTATAACCAAAAAGAAGTTTATTGGCACTACATTCTTTTCTCTTACAGTTTTGGCCAAATATTTGAAGAGTAATTATTTCACGTTAAAAATTTTTTAAGAAGTAATAAACTCTAAACATTAATTAAGATACCTATTACTTTAATTTTAAATTTTCCTAATAAAAAACACTTTAAATTTGGTGGTATTCACTCTAATTAATTTTTTTATTCTTTAGTTTGAGAATGAGAAAAAGAATACAAGTAATGATACAAAAATTTTGAGAGTGTGCTTTTATAATTGAGATCAAGGAGATAATTCTATGTGATTATAATAATATTTAACATGGTCTTAATTTTTCTTCAATGTTAAAGTTTTTCATGTAAATTTTGTCGTTTTTTTTTTTTTTATCTTCTTTTATTTTTATTTTTAATTCTTTTTCTGCTTATTCTTGCGAGAATAGGTGAGAGATTTATTCTTTTTTTAACCATCGATGTTTTAAGAAAATGAATTGGTTTGATTTGGTTCAGTTCGATTGGATCTCATCATATGTATCATCATTGAATTCAAGGGGTAAATATGAAAACTAATAGACAAACCTATTTTTTTACTTAATTTAAATAAATATATAATGAATGTAGTTTGAACCTGAGTCTAGAGAAAGTTAAAAGGTAGATTAACCATTAAGCTAACTAGTGTTTCTCATATTATATATATATATATATATATATAAAGCATAAAATTGAGGGGGAGAGGAGATTTGAACCTCCAAGTTCATGGTCTATAATGTATGCCTTAACCATTTGATTTTGAATTTTATTTAAGTTGATGATCAAACCGTTAAGTTTAATATTGATAATATAAATATTTTATTTAAGGAGCTATGCTTTGGAAATTTTCTCCTACCTACACACTTGCAAATATTTAATGACAAATTTAATGTCGAGTATTTTTATGTTCATAAAACAACTATAATGTATAGTTACAAAAATACATTTTAAAAAACCAAATATTAGGTTCTGAAATATATCATTCTGAGCAAATAAAACTTAGTTGATGATCCCTACTCATTAATTATTTTCTTTCCACTAGAAAGATCAATTTTGATAATAGTTTGAAATTGTTATACACTTACGACGATCTATTTAGTAGATAAGTCATTTATTAACCTTTTTTGATTGAAGATTTGATCTTATAACAATTGCATCAAATTATTACTTTAATTTACCTTCGTTAAAAATCTAAAAAAGTATTGAATAAAAACTTGATATTATTCTAAAAATTTGGAAAATATCAGAAGGGAGATGATATGTTAAAGATCAACTTGTTAGGAATACCAAGTTTATAACAGAAGTAATAATGATAATCTCATATGGAGGGTGGAAGGAACACTTTAAAAGATCTTGTGAAAATGAAATCGCTTCAATTCTTTTTTATTTCCTTCATATATTTAATTATTATATATGATCCATTAATTAATAAAGAGGAAAACTTTTCATTATATATATATATATATATATATATATATATATATATAAAGCTATTTGGAGAATAAACATGGTGACGATTGAATGATGTAATTTCATGAATACGAACTTCCACTCCAATCAATGTTTTGTGTTGTCATTTCATTGCTTCATGGCTTCCTAAAGAATCTTTTATTGTCAAGTATTAATTAAGATACTTAATTATTTCACTTAACCAATGTTTAAATTTGGAAAAAAAAATTCAATTTTTGGATTGTTCCCATTTAAACATTAAACTAATAATTATGTATCAATTGAACTTTCAATTTTGTTAAGTATATCAATTTATGTCCTCCATTAACGTTTCTATCTGAAAAAACCTCATGTAAAAACTTATTATATTTATCGAACCCTTAAACTTTCATAAATGAACTAATTTAAACTATTAGTTAGAATCTTTTTTAAAAATCGTCCATATGTATTTACTCGAGTTACCCAATTTGTAAAATCGACATTGAAGAAGTCTACATGTCTGAAAACCAATATATGGATGATTTTCAAAGGCAATCATACTAAAATGTCTAAATTGATCAACTTATGAAAATTAAATTTTGAAGTTTAATTTATTCAAATCATAAGTTTCATACAATATTGGTTGAATGAAATCTAGAAGAGGGTGTAAAGTCATACATTTACGAATTTTTATGATTTAAATTGATATAAATTTTAATAGATGCAATCCAAAGATTTAGGGGTATAAATTGATATTTGCCCATCAAATTATAATCCTCTTAGCTCTAATTTTTGTTCAATTAATTAGTTGCAAAATAATTCAACTGCATTAATTTATACAATGACAATATTTTGTATACGTGTCAATTGCGACAAATTTTTTAGTTAATTGTTTCGTATTATTTTTTAGGAATCTAATATAGCATCACATATATATACGATAATTTTTAATATTGTGTGTTAATGTATTTGTAGTTTTTTTTATTATTCCAATTGTTGAAGTCTTAATTGATCTTTTTACTTTAATTGTGTTTGTAGGAGTAAAAAACTATTGGGAGAAAATTTTTAACCGTTTTTGTTGTTCGATAAATTTGATTATTTATTAATTCGTATTAAACCACTTTTAAATTACTCCTTTGTTCAAAATCATATTAATACCAAACTTTTGAAATTAACTAATTCCCTAACAATCAATCATCTTTAGCTAAATTTAAAAAATAAAAAATTTTCTTTGCATGTATTTTCATTTCCACGTCTTTTATTTAATTTTAAAGTTGATAGTATAAGCATTATATTAATTGAACTATAATCATTTTGACATTTTCATTAAATTTTGGTAAAATATTTTAGAACACACAAAGCTATCTATACACACATAAAAAAATTTCAAATTATTATCTTGCAGTAACTTTGATATTATGTATCTATTTTTAAATTTTATTTTAAATGTCGACATAACAATAATTAAAAATAATAATGTCTATTTTAGTCATTCTCATTATAGTTTAATCACAACAATTTAGTATTAGTTTATCCACCACCATATGTTCATAACGTGTTTTTTTAGGTTTAAAATTGAGAGTTTTTTCCAAACACTACTTTTACTTCATTTTAGAATTGATTTTTCTAAAAGCACAATTAATGTCAATTATTTCAAAATTAACTGATGATTTATTATTTTGAGACGTCTCTTTTGAATTATAACAAGCATTTAATATATTTATATTTTTGCTAAATATTTCGACTGAACTACGATATTAATATCTTAATTTTGTTTCCATCTTACAATTATGGGAGTTCAAAACTAATAATTATTTCAAGAATACGATAAAAGTTTAAATATAGATGTAAATGTAAGTTGATTAAAAATATAGAAGCTAATTAAAAGCATAGTTTACCTAAATTAATTTTGTATTTTTTTTTTTACTTTCCAAAACAGTAATCTTTTCTTTAAACTATTTTCTATTAATTTTGAAAAGGAATAGGTTTCTGAAGGCAATCCTCTAGTTTTAGTTTAATAATTGATCAATATTTCCAAAATTCATTTATGTGACATTTATAAAAATTAAATTATGATGTTTAATTAGGTTGCGTTTTTCAGATATGTTGAGCTAATAATATTATTTAAAGGCTAAATAAATACTCTACTCACAACGTTTGTCTTTTTTATTGTTTTTTTTAAAAAAAAAATACTTACATTTCACCCTTTTTAAGTTTTAATATGGAAAAGTTTTACAGTTAGAAAAAAAAAATGTCAACCTATTTATAAAAATAGCAAAAAAAAAAAAAAAATATTGATAGACACTATTAGACTTCTATTAGCATCTATTAGTGATAGGCTTCTATCCGTTCCTATCATAAATAGATACTAATAGATTTCTATTAGCATAGTCTATCAGCATCTATCAATCTCTATTAAAGAAGATTAAAATTTTATTATTTTGTGTAAATAATTTCCCTTATTTTTCTATTTTTGAAAATCTCTCTTTTAATATTTTACAATTTTATAATCTTAATCGTTCTTAGTGCATGGTAAAATTGAGTATTTTTTCAATATATTTGAAAAATTTAGGTCCCATTTGGTAACTATTTTGGTTTTTTTTTCGATTTTTAAAAATTAAGCCTATTTCCTCCATATTTCTTACAATGATTTACATCTTTCTTAGGTACAATGGTTGAATTCTTAGCCAAATTCCAAAAACAAAAATAATTTTTTCAAAACTACTTTTTTTTTCCAAAATTTGACTTGATTTTTTAAACCATTAGTAAAAAGTAGATAATAAAGGAAGAATGTTGGAGATGAAAGTAATGTCTATAGGCTTAATTTTCAAAAAATAAAAAATAAAATGGTTACCAAATGAAGTTCTAATTAATAGTATCTGTTTAAATGTTTAACGAATATAGCTCAACTAACATCACACATATGCATTAACAACCAAGAGGTCTCTACCTTTAGTGTACTAAAAAAAAAAATAGTACTTTATTCAATCATTTTTGTTTAGTTTACTAAGACCCCGTTTGATAACCATTTTGTTTTTGAAAATTAAGTCTATGAACACTACTTCTATCTCCAAATTTCTTCGTTTATTATCTACCTTTTACCAATGGTTTAAAAAATTAAGCCAAATTTGAAAACTAAAAAAAGTAGTTTTCAAAAGGCTGTTTTTGTTTTTTGAATTTGGCCAAGAATTCAACCATTATACTTAAGAAAGAAACAAGCTATTGTAAGAAATGTAGATGGAATAGATTTAGTTATGAAAAACAAAAACAAAAAAATAAAATGGTTACTAAACGAGGCCTAAGGAGTTGTTTGGTTTAAAGTTTTATAGATGGATAATAATAAAAAAAAAAGATAGCTAAAAAAATAACATATTTAAGAATAAGTTTGTTGTGTTGATTGTGCTTGAGAATGTTATTGATTTGATATTGTGCATGAGAATGTTATAAGGATTGAAAAGTAACCGATTATGTTTGTATCTATTTTATGAAAGAAAAAAAATCTTAGGTGTATCATGCATCTATCTTTATGCATTCCACCAAATTGTTCAATCATAATTTGTCACATGACAAATTTTTCGTACTTCTTTTTAAAAAATATTTTAATTTATTTTTTATGTGTGATGAGATTGCGATACACAAAAGACGATTACGTTTTAGGATGCACCAAAGTATTACTCTTTATTGCTCTTTGTGAAATTAATCCTCGTAACCTCGTATAATTTCAATGGATAAATTAAAAAATAATAATAAAATAATCATTTTAATTGGATAACTAATTACAAGTGCTATTAAAAAAATAATACTGATATTAAGTTAAAATAACTAATACTTATTATAAATATCATGAATTAAGTGTCATACTCCTATTATCTCATGTGTTATCCATGTCTCTCAAGATTATATAATATAAATGTCCATGTGATCTACCTCATACTTGCCAAATTTCCTATAAATAAAAGCATTTGGTGAATTTTGCAGAAATACACATATTGGTGAGGAATCCAAAAAGATTGGAAAATTATTCGAGATTTTTGGAGATTTTTATAATTTTACTTTTTTTATTTATATTTTTGCTATTTATTTATTTTATATATTATTATTGTATTTATTTATTATTATATTATATTTTCTCCATATCCGTGTTCTCGTTGTGTGCCGCTTTGCTCCTCAATTTTACAACATATTATCAGCACGAGCTTCTTTCATTTCTCTCGCTGAAGGTATATCATAAAGGTATGTTGTTTTCCCTCCATTCATTATAATTAATAAATTAAATGTTATTTTGCATATTTAATATATATTAAATTTCTAATATAAATACAATGTTTTGTGATAGTGTTGCCATGAAAAACATTACGAAACTAGAATTCACAGCCCTTGACATTAATGGCAATAACTATTTGTCATAGGTATTCGATGTCAAAATCTACTTGGATGCTATGAACTATGGGAAAACAATTAAAGAAAGAAATACGACATCTAGTCAAGGCAAAGCAAAAGCTATGGTTTTTCTTTGTCATAATCTCTATGAGGGATTGAAAATTGAGTATTTTACAATAAAAGATCCTTGCATCTTGTGAAAAAAATTTAAAGAAAGGTATGATCATAAAAAAATAGTTATTCTTCCTAAAACTCGTTAGGAGGGGATGCATATAAGGCTACAAGATTTTAAATTAGTAAGTGATTACAATTCTGCATTATTTAAAATCAGTTATTTTTGTTATGTGGAGAGAAAATTATTGATGCTAATATGTTAGATAAGACATTTTCTATATTTCATGTCTCAAATATGCTCATGTAGCAACAACATTGAGAGAAGGGTTTTAAACAGTATTATGAACTAATTTCATGTCTTCTTATGGACAAACAAAATAACAAGTTATTGATGAAAAATCATGAATCTCGTCCAATCGAAACAACACCATTCTCTGATGTGAATGCTCTAAATTTTAATAATAATCATGGTCGAGGTTGTGGTTGTGGACATGGTCATGGTTGAGATTGTAACCATGGTAGATGAAGAAATAACTTTTCTTTTCGTGGTGGGGGTTATAATCATCCAATTTTCAAGAGAACTACATGAAATTATGATCATAAAGGAAAAGGTCCACAAGACAAGAATTCAAAAGGTGATGAACAAAAATGCTTTCGATGTAGTATGACTGGGCATTGATCGCATATTTATCGTACATCAAAATATTTAGTTGATTTGAATCAAGCTTCTCTAAAGGAAAAGGGAAAAATGTGGAAGCAAATTTTGCATACCAAGGTAATGATATATTTGACTCATCCTATATGACAAATTTGGATGTGGCAGACTTCTTTGAATCTCTTTAAGAGAAGATCGATACTTTAAGAGAAGATCGACACAGTTGATGGAACATCAAGTGTTTTTCTTGTAATTATTTTCTTTTAATGAAGAAATATAGATCATTTTTATATGTTATGGTGATTAAAAAATGAGCAAAGAAGATCTATGTCTGGTAGATAGTACAACTATACACACAATACTTATAAGTACAAAATTCTTTTCCAAATTGATAATACTTGAAACAAAAGTTAATACAATATCTAATTCTGTAAACTTGATTGAAGGATTTGGAAAAGCAAATGTTATTTTGTCTAGAGGAACAAAATTTACAATTAATAGTGCATTGTTCTCAAGACAATCAAAGAGAAATCTACTACGTTTTAAAAACATACATTGCAATGGTTATCATATTGAGACGGATAGAAAGTATAAGATAAAGTATCTTTATATCATATCTACTGTCTCAAATAAAAAACATATATTGGAAAAGTTGTTTGTCTTATCTTCTGGATTATATTATACTCATATACGAGTAATTGAAACATATGCAACTATGAACCTGAAGTTTATGAATCCAGATATATTTGCTATTTGGAATAATCGATTGGGTCATCCAGGGTCTATAATGATGAGAAGAATTATTGAGAATTCAAATAGACATTCATTAAAGAGTCAGAAGATTCTTCAATCGAATGAATTATCATGTTAGCACTCAAGACAAATTAATAATTAGACCATCACCAGCTAAAATGGGAACTGAATCACCTGCATTTTTAGAACGAACTCATAGTGATATATGTGAACCTATTAACTCATCAAGTGGGCCATTCAGATATTTTATGATATTAATAGACGCATCCAGCAGATGATCACACATGTGCTTATTATCAAGTCGAAATCTTGCATTTTCGAGATTACTTGCTCAAATAATTAAGTTAAGTGCATAATTTCCTGATTATAAAATTAAGATCATTCGTTTTGATAATGTTGGTGAATTTACATCCCAAGATTTTGATAATTATTGTATATCAATTGAGGTAAGTGTTGAACATCTTATAGCTCATGTTCATACACAAAATGGTTTAGTAGAATTATTTATAAAATGTTTGCAATTAATTGTTAGACTGGTCATGAGCCAAATATTTCTCATCTGAGAATGTTTGGATGTGTAATATATGTTCCAATTAGTCTACCACAACGTACTAAGATGGGTCCTCAAAGAAGGTTAGGAATATATTTTAGATATGATTCTCCATCAATTATTAAATATCTTGAACCCTTGAGGGTGATTTATTTATTGCACGATTTGCTGATTGACATTTTAATGAGACAAAATTTTCAACATTAGAGGGAGGAATCATGAAGTTGGAAAAAGAAATTACATGGAATATATCGTTATTGTCTCATTTAGATCCATATACAGATTAATATGAACTTGAAGTTTAGAAAATAATTCATTTGCAAAATATAGCAAATCAATTACCAGATACATTTATAGATGCTAAGAAAGTAACTAAATTATATATACCAGCTGCAAATGTTCCATAAAAAATTGATATCTCAACATAACAAGTTGTCATTAATGAGTCTAGGACATGTCAAAAGCGTGGTAGACCAATGGGTTCTAAAGATAAAAATTCTTGAAAAGAAAAATAGTCAATAGTAAAAAAGACTTGGTTGAGGATGTAAATATCCATGAAGAACCCTGGACATGACTGATAGAGAATTAGTGAAAAAGGTGAAATACCTAAAGATAATAATGAGATTTCAATAAACTATGTCATGACAAGAAAAAGATGGAACCAAACTAATATAGTTATTTATAATATTTTTGCGTATATTGTTGCTCTTGATATTATATATAAAAGTGAGGATTCTGAACCGAAATCAATTGAAGAATGTTGGCATAGAAAAGATTTGCTTTAGGGAAAATAAGAAATCGAAGCAGAATTAAACTCACTTTCAAAGTGTCAGGTTTTTAGATCAGTAGTTCAAACACTAGAAGGTGCCAAATCTGCAGGATACAAATGGGTATTTATGAGAAAAATAAATGAAACTAACGAGGTCAAAAGATATAAAACAAGATTAGTTGCACAAGATTTTTCCCAAAGACCTGACATTGAATATGAAGAGATATATTCTCCGGTGGTGGATGCAATTACACTAAGATATTTAATAGACTTGACTGTGTATGAAATTCTGGATATGAATCTTATGGATGTAGTCACAACATATTTATATGAATCTCTTGATAATGAAATTTATATGAGAATCCCAAAAGGATTTAAGGTACCTAAAACATATAAATCAAATTCTCGGGAATTGTATTTAATAAAGTTACAAAGATCACTATATGGATTGAAACATCAAGACGAATGTGGTACAATCGTCTGAGTGGATATTTGTTGAAAGAAGGATATCAAATTAATCCAATATGTCTGTGTGTTTTTATAAAGAAATCACAGTCAAGATTTGCTAACTGTATATGTTGATGACTTAAATATAATTAGAACTCCCAAAGAGCTTTCAAGGACAATAGAATATCTTAAGAAAGAATTTGAAATGAAAGATTTCTTTAAAAAAAAAATTCTTTGCTTGCAATTTGAGCATTTACCAGATGGGATATTTGTTCATCAGTCAACTTAAATAGGAAAAGTTTTTAAAGATTTTATATGAATAAAACACATCCATTGAACATTCCAATGAGAGTTCATTCACTAGATGTGAAAAAAGATATATTTCGACCTCAAGATATAATGAAGAACTTCTTGATCTTGAAGTACTGTATCTTAGTGCAATTGGTGCACTTGTGCATCTTGCTAATAATACAAGACCAAATGCTGCTTTTTCAATAAATTTATTAACTAGATATAGTTCTACTCCAACAAAAAGACATTAGAATGGAATTAAACATATACTTTGTTATCTTCAAAGAATGATCGATATGTGTTATCTATTCACATATGAAAGAACTACTATATCATGGCGATCAGCGAAACAGATCATAACGGCTACTTCTATAAATCATGCTGAAATTCTTGTAATTCAGGAACACTACCACAAAATTCAATATACACTATATTTTTATTTAGACATAAGCCTATGGTTTTTTAGAAACCAATGGTCTAACATTGTAGAGATTAAACTAATCATGGTCTAAATTAATTCACCCATTTAGAGATCACACAAATTAAAAACCGCTGTCTAAAGATATGTTATAGACTAAATTAACTTTGCACCATGGTCAATAAAAATCATGGTATAAAATTAACTTTGCACCATGGTCAATAAAAACCATGGTGTAAAATTAACTTTGTTGTCACTAAAAACAATGTTGTAAAAATTAACCTAGCACCATGATAAAAAAAACATGGTCTAAAATGTAACTTTTGGACCATGGCCAAAGAAAAACCATGGTGTAAAAATTTACTTTGCACCACGGTCAATAAAAACTATGGTGTAATGATTAACTTTTCACCACAGTCAAGAAAAATTATTGTGTAAAAAATTAACTTTGCATCAAGGTCAACAAAACTATGTGTAAAAATTAAATTAACTTTGCACCATGACTAATAAAAACTATAGTGTAATAGTTAACTTTGCACCACACACTCAATAAAAATCATAGTGTAAAAAGTAACAATACATCATAGTTAATAAAAATCATGGTGTAAAAATTAAATGTACTCTAGACATAAAAAGTTGTGGTGTAAAAATTAATTTTACTCTACGATCAATAAAAATCATGGTGTAAAAACTATACACAATAAGCAATAAAAATTGTAGTGTAAAAATTAATTTTACACTACGGTTTATAAAAATCATGGTATAGAAACACATTATGAACTACAAGTATATAAAACCATTGTCTAGAAATCAAACTTACACCACGGTCAATAAAAATTGTGGTTTAAAAGTCAATTATAGACTATACTATCTGTAACCATAGAAAGTTTAATATCAACTTTTTGCAACGGAAAATATGAATTGTAATTTATAGTTAGATTGTGTTGTCTTACTTTAAAGTATAATTTGTTAATAACATAGTTGAATATATATCTTTATACTATACTTAAAAAATACTGCAATTGAAAATTAACATTTGCACTACAAAAATAAAATGTTCTCTAAGTGTTAATTTTATGTGAGACTAATATTAATTTTATTGGCTAAAATAGTGGTCTCATATTTTCAAGCATTTGAACTTCTTTCACTTAAAAAAATCCCACCAATCGTATGAAAACATAAAAAAGAAAAAAAAAAAAAAAAAAAAAAAAAAACCACCTTAAGTTGCTGAAAACTACCACCATGAAATTTGAAACCACTATATTTGGCCACTACTATACAGAATTAGAAATCCATCTAGTAATTTTTTTTTATAATGTCATCAAGTAAATCTCTTGGAGTTTAATATTGATCAACATCGTTTGTGATAGTCGGATTAACAATCTCTCAATTCTCTAATTTCTCTATCAAGCAATATAATAAAGTCATTCAACATCAATCCACTTTGCTCAGGTTTTTCTCACTATTATTTAGATTCTTGTCCCCTCTCATAGTTGTTTAAATTGATTTTTAATTTCTAGTTGTTGAGTCTAATTATTCAACATTTTTCTTTGTTGTTGAAACATGCCAGTAGTATTTAGTATACATTTTTAGTTCTTTTTTTAAATATCTTTTGTAATAGGCACAAATTAAAAAATAATATATCCTAAACATGTTTTTGAACTTGGTTGTTTTGTTATCTCATAATAGGAGAACCTAATTTTTTTCTCTAAAGATGATAAAGTTTCTTCTTTATCCTAACGCAATAACTTGCTATGATGCTGGTTTTTCTTCTATTTAGAATTAGAATATTGTAACTTTTCTTTATTTCGATGACTTTTTCAATATCATAATATAATAACTTGTTATGATGTTTATTTGTCTTCTAGTTAGAGTTAGAATATTGTAACTTTTAGTTATTTTGAGGACTAAAAGAATTAATTATCACATTTGCAACATATAAAAACAATTCATCGTATCACTTTTAAGGCTTCAATTTTTAATCTTAAATCTCTAGTGGTATGACGTATGTTGATATAGTTCATATAAGTTTTTACTTTAGATTGAAAGTTTATTTAGAAAATGCTAATTTGAAGACACTTCAAAGGGTGAAATTAAAGTTTATTACGAGCACTCTACTCTTAAATTCTATAATCACGGTTGAGAAGATGAATGTAATTATGAGAATTTAAAGTTCTATATTTTAACATTTATCTTTTGTTCTTTTTCTTTCAATTTATCGAGCTGAAAAAGAAGGACACATGCTTAAGTTGAGATTGTTGAAGTACATAATGAGTGGGAATAATTTCTTCAAAAATAACTTTATGTAGAAAGTGATGTATAATAGTTTTAGTTGGCTCAATAGGTTTAATGCTTTTTTAAGTTATTGTATTCTTATCTTCCATTTATGTATATAATTTGATTGAATTTTAATTTATTAATGTTGAACTTGTTCACGTGAATTGAATATTCCATTTAATTGATATAATTTGGATGAACTATTGGTTTATAACATAATTGATGTCAACTATAGTACATGTAGTGATAGACTACGACTATTTTTTGTGTGGTTTATTAATATAGACTATAATTATAGTTAGTTTTATCAATAATGATCACAGTTAACATAAGTTGTATTCTATACTATAGACCACAACTAATGTCAGTCACTGTCTATGATCATATAAACCATGGCTAACGTTAGACATGGTGTATAATATAGACCATGGCTAACGTTAACCATAGTATATACTATAGACTACATCAGAATACCCCATGGTCACAAACTTGTAGTCTAATCTAAGAAAAATCACAGTCATATGACTGTAGTCTATATCAAATTTTGTAGTAGTGGAAGCAAGTCGAGAATATGTATGGCTAAGATCAATGACTCAACACATTCGTGGAACATGTGGTTTTTCTTCAAGTAAAAATCTTTCAACAATATTATACAAAGACAATGCAACATGTATAGCTGAAATCAAAGGACGATATATTAGAGGAGATAGAACAAAGCATATTATTTCACTTAAGCTTTTCTATACTCATGATCTTGAAGAAAATGATGACATCACCGTAAAACATATTTGTTCAAAGAATAATCTGGCAGACTTATTTACAAAATCATTACCAACTGCAACCTTTGAAAAATTTGTGTACAACATTAGAATGTTGCGATTCAGAGAGCTTAAGTGATGTTTTTATAAGGGGAAGCAAGTATATTGTATTCTTTTAGGTATATAAATTAGATGAAATATGTATTCTTTTTCCTTCACTTGGACTTTTTTTCCATGGGATTTTTTCTTAGTAAGGTTTTAACGAGGCATATTACACACATATATATACACGCATCTAAGGAGGAGTATGATAATATCATGAATTAAGTATAATATAGATTCCCATGCTTAGTATCCAAAGGACATGCGTCATACTCCTATTACCACATGTGTTGTCCATGTGTCTCAAGATTATACAATATTAGTGTCTATGTAATCCATCTCCTACTTGCCAAATTACGAATAAATAAAGGCATTTGGTAGATTTTGTAGAGACACATATTGGTGAACAATCCAAAAATAATTTCATAATTTTGGAAAATTAGTGGAGAATTTTGGAGATTTTCATAATTTTACTTTTGTTATTTTATATATTATATTTATATTATATCTTGTCCATATCTGTGTTTTCGTTGTGCGTCATTGTGATCCTCAATTTTACAATAATACTATTTTTTTCAAACTAATACATAAATTAGTTAGTGTTGTTGGTAAATATCCTTAACTACATTAATTTAGTATATTTTTATTAATAAATATGAATTAAATAATAATATAGTTATTTATTTATTAAAATCAATTATTTAATTTTAGTTAAAGAGATTTTCAATATTATTAATTAAAGTTTTTATGTTGATCCATTAATTTTAATTAAATAACATATAAAAATTATTGGAATTGGTGTTCTAAATCTTTTATGGTCGTAGTTTGTAAATTTATATAAATAAATTATTATTATTAAAATAAACGTAATTTTGCATCTATAGCAGAATTCACACACAATCATGACTTTTAGATTCTCTTTTATGTTTTAAAAAACCATCAATATATAAAGAACTCCACTTGCCTTCATCATAATAAAGGAAAATTATCTTTGATAGCATTTTAAGCCTATTCTCAATTTTGTTGGCATTTTTTTTTTCATATTTGCTAATATATATCAAAAGTATTATTAAAATTTTTGTTTCATTATTTTGAACAGATTTTTTCGTTTTGTTCTATGTATATATAATTTCCACTCATGAATTCTTTGTTGGGAATGACTAACATAAGAAAAGAAAAGACAGAAATGAATAGTTTGGTGATTAATTTCAATTAATTCTAAAATAATTTTTAAAATTACTTTTAAAACGATTTACTATTTTTGGAAGCTGATCTTATCTTTTCTTTCCATAACTCTTAGTTTTGAAAAGAAAGATATATAGAGTAATTTTTGTCTTTCTTATATATTTTTCCTCTAGATCTATTGTTTTCTAAGCATAATTTTTATTGATTCCAATCCATTTTTCGATGAGTGTACGCCTAAATTGGAAGTTGTCTTAACCTTAGGGAGTAACTGACACAACGATTACACTGAGGTCGCACCGTAATTGCTTTCAAGACAGTGGTTCTTCTTCGACACAGCAACTTTTTGATATCCGTATCTAACAATCTAAAAGAAATTATCGTTTTTATTTTCTTCTTCAAATGTTGATCAGATCTGAAAAGTGCAAAGACCCACACACCTGAGATGTTTCACCGATGGTAAGATTAGATCTGCTGGTTTAGACGAGTTCAATACCAAATGACACAACAACAGTTGACATTTGGTTCCTACAATTTGAAAACAAAAGGTTGGGCACTCCAGCAATTGAAGCCATGCCTAGAATGCAACAAGTTCTTGTGGAGAGTATCAATACCAGTCCCTTTGTACTGTGATTCACAAGTTGTCATAGAAATTTCCAGGAATAGTTTGTATAATAACAAAATACCTTAGATATGGAGACAGTTGTTGAAAGAAGGAATTATATTCTTGAAGTTTGTGAGATCTAAGAGGAACTCAACGGATCCTTTAACCAAAGGCCTAACAAAGAGACTAATTTTAGAATTTTCAACAAGTATGGGACTCAAACCCTTATAGTGGTCCATAGCCCTTTATCTGGGTGGTCTATTGCGATAGACTTGATGATCCATAACCATTTATTTGGGTGGTCTACTTGTGATAGATCTTATTGTCCATAGCTCTTTATTTAGGTGGTCTATTACGATAGACTTCATGGTCCATAGCCCTATATTTGGGTAGTCCTAGTACGAACTTAATGGACAGAACTAAAACTTTAAAAAATTCCTTAGCCCTTTCTTTGGGTGGTCCTAGTATGGACTTTATGGATAATTGTAAAATCTTCATAGCTCAGTTTTGAGTGGTTTGTCTTTGATAGACTTGATGGAATTAGTCTTGGTATAGACTAGATATGAAGTCTTCATAGCTTAATTTTTGAGTAGTTTATTGCGATAGACTGAATGAAGCAATTAACATGATTTTGAAGGTGTGACCGCCTTCTATGAAAAAGTTTAACGGTTTTTTTTCTAGAGATTTTACGTTGACCCAATATTCTTTGTGCATGGTCTCAAATAGCATGCTTTCATTGTGAAATCAATTGAAGTTTAAGGAGTAAAACGTGTTGTGGAGGCCTCAACATAGTTATTGAAAGCTCAAGAGGTAACTCACTCTTTCTAACAAAGTTGTTACCTCGTTTCACTATGCATCAATTCAAATTGTCAAGATATTGATGTTTATGTTTGGTCTCCTAACTTTGCTTAGAAAACAGGTTTTATAATTTTTTGTTTTTTTGTTTGTTATACCCGTCATTCGTGAGGAATTGTTGGGAATGACTAACATAGCAAAAAAAAAAAAAAAAAAAAAGACATGAATTAATTGTTGGTGATTAATTTCAATTAATTCTAAAACCATTTTTAAAATTAATTTTAAAATGGTTTTTTGTTTTAGAAATCAATCTTACCTTCCCTTAAGTAGCTCTTAGTTTTGAAAAGAAAGATATACAGAGTAATTTTTGTCTTTCCTATTCATATGTTTTCCTCTAGATCTACTCTTTTTTAAGCATAATTTTCATTCATGTTTGGTTTTATGTCCTAAAACTCATGGTTTGTAAACAAATGAACATTTATATTTTGCAATGAAGTTGTTATTGAGGTTTATTCAGTAAAAATGTTATTGAATATGTGAATTGCACTTAAAAAGCCTAAATCCAATAAACTAAGAACCTTTGGCAAAAACATATGTTGAGACATAAAAGTGGATCAAGTTCAAGTAATTAGCCAAAACGGTCTATAGTATAAGGATAAGGCTATGTACCTTATCCTAGGAACACTATGGATGCGGCCCACTTTGTTCTTGATACAAATGATGTGATCCTGAATTGTTCATGTGAAGACATGCAAGTGGAGGTGTCATATGCAATGAGTTTGCATAAGACCGGATAAGGCTGACTATTTCAATACAATGACTTAGGTAACTCGATCTTAATCCTGAGCTAACTATGAACTCTTATTTATTTGGGATTATCCTTTAATCTGCATGGTTGAGAGTGACCCGAGTTCGTCGACTCAATAAGCCTCCCATTTTAGGGATAAAACTGGATATATAGCTGGGGACATAGACCTGCAAGATGGAATTCACTCATACCCGATTTTAGGGATTGTAGATAGGTTATTCTCTTAAGTGTTGACTTCAGGTCTTGAATAATGAGGCTCAACCCTCTCATTCGCTGAGAGGGACTCGGTTTAGTGGTTGGATCACAAATCAATTTTTCATTAGAGGATCAGTGGGACTTAAGGAACAAGATGTCAGTACAGGGGTAAAACTGTAATTTTAACCCAACAGTAATTACATACAACTTGTGAAAGATTGACTTACTAATCATGGTTATATTGAGTAGACAAAAATATATCTATAGTGAGGAGAGTGTAGCTACTGGGCTATAATGGAAAGTGTCGATAGTTAACGAATATTGGTTAATTAGGTTAAAGAGTTTAGCTAATTAATCTTGGATTGTTGGAGCTCATGATCTGTAGATCCATTAGAACCCTCTGCTAGCTCATATCGAACTAAACCTTAGAACAGTGTAATGAGAGAATTTGAATTTTTCAAATTCGGCTTAGGGAGTAACCGTTATTTATTCGATATACTTAACGTTTTGGAGAGTTGAAAAATATTTAAATAAGATTTAAATAGTGAACACATGAATAGGGATTTATGATCGGGATTGGTGTTATTAATTAATTTAATATTTTATTAATTATTTAAAATTAATTTTAAATAATATAATACTTTTATATTAGATTATTATTAATTAAATTGTTTAATTAATTAAGATTAATTATTAGAATTAACTTTATTTAAAATTATCTTAAAAATAATTTTGTTTGAAAATTAATTAATTATTAGAATTAACTTTATTTAAAATTATCTTACAAATAATTTTGTTTGAAAATTAATTAATTGAATTTTCATAAAATTAATTCAATTAATTAATTTTCAAATAAAATTAATTTTAATTTTTTTATAAATAAAATTAATTTTAATTAATTAAAAAATTTAACTAATAATAATATAATATCAAAATATTAAATTATTTAAAATTAATTTTAAATAATTAAATTAATGATATTAATTTAATATCAATTATTAAATTATTTAATAACACCAATCCCGATCATGAATCCCAAAAATTTAATTTTAATTAAACAAAGTGGGATTTTCCCACGTTTTCCACTTTTTGAATTTAAACAACACCTCAAATCCCACTAAATGCTGCTTAATTTGGTGTCAACTTTAGATGAATTTGTTTGTACATGGTTTCTTCTTTAAATAGAAGGAATGAATGTTGAAGTTGGGTTGAAGATTCTGGCTTTTGAAGTTGAAATTGAACCATCAAAACCATAACACCAAAACTCTCTTCAATTCATTTTTTCACTTCAAATTCATCACAAATTTGGATCCCACGATCAGTTATAAGGTCAAAGAATAGTAGGGAAGTCCGTAGAGATGGTCCACGAACTGTTCATGAGAAGAAACAACCAACGAATTGCTTCAATTTTGAGCTATACCAAGGTTTGCTTCACTAACTCTGTTTTTACCGCTTGGTACTAGGGACCGCTACTAAAATTTAACCTAAAACTAAGTTTATCAACTCTTATATTTTAGAAAAATTTGGTAGCATAAGGACTAAGCACAAGAAAAATCAAAATTTTACTTTGACACCTATTCAAAGAAACACACCTATAAAAAACGTTTTCAACAAGCATTTCATAAACAGTTTTCGTTAGACCTTAAAAGTTTTTCAAATTTCAACCTGCTAATAGCAAAATTAAAATACTGTCCGAACATCTAATTTCTTTTAAACAAGCATTTCCTTACAATTCTGCTTTAACGGAATATTATCATATTATCATATGGTTGGGAATTGTATGATTTCTGCTTTTGATTAATGTAGGATTCTAACATTTGATTGTATGTTGATTAAAAGAAAGCAATAACTGGTTTGCGAATAAAATAAGATAAGTATTGTTCTTTTCAATCTACAATTGAATCAAACGAATATTTAATTAAGGCTTTTTTTATTGAATATTCCACGTAATGTTTCCCTAGACCTTAATGCAATTAGGATGAACTTGAATTTGCATATTTCCCATCAATTCAATTTGGACTAATTAGATTATTAAGACGATTAATTGACTTTTCCAACTAATTTTGTTAGATGCAAGCAAACACTAAATCTGGGTAATAAGAATTCGATGATTAAGTATATTGAATAGGAAAATCCCCTAACAACCTAAGCTACGCATTTTTTTTTCTTATTGTTATCACAATTATATGCAATTTAGTTTCTTGCAACAAAACTTTCAAAACATCCCTTCGGTTACCTAAAACTACAAACTGTTTATTTGAGAAACTCTATAGTTCCCTTCATTCAACTTATGCTACCACTACTACATTTATTTTTAGTGAGAATGGTTAAATTATTTGGTTCGAAATTAGGCAAAAAAGTTCACCCGATAAATCAATGGTATATCAAACATAAGACATGAGCTATCAGTCATCTGTCAACAAATACTTGAAGTAAAACTTGAATGTATCAACAATGTATCTAACATTAATCAATATTTCAAGAACAATCAATATACAATCAATAACTTATTCTTAAGTAAAGCATACATTTTCCATTTTATAAGTGTGATATTCCAAGTGTATCGACGGTATATGAGATATAAGACAAATGGTGACCAGATGTGTGGTGGTCAACGGAGGTAAGAGCGTCAAAGAGATGGAGCAGTGATCGATGACAAATGGTGTGGAGTTAGTGAAAGAGAGATATTGGAAGAAAGAAAGATAGAGAGGGAAAGAGAAAAATAGCGACTGACAATAGGCGATTGGTGACCGAACATGCGACAGTCGATGAAGGTTAGCGGCAAGGAGGTGGAATGGTGGCCAGAAACAAATGATGTGGAGCAGTGCTGGCTATTTGAAGAGAGATGTTGGGGGAGGGTCTGCGACTTTTGAAGAAGAAGAAGAAGTTCAAGTCTTTTTTTTCTTTTTATTTTTAATTCTAAGTATATCATTTTAATTTAAGTGTATCAAGGGGTATCAAGTATATCAGGTGTATCAGATGTATCAAGTGTATCAAGTGTGTATCAAATAGTATCAAGTATATTAGGGGTGCATCAAATGTATCAAGTACACAAGTATGTATCAAGTGTATCAGGTGTATCCGTACATTTTTTACAAAGGTTGGGTGCTTTATCCTGGTGACACTATGGATATGACCCACTTTATAAGTGTTACAATTGTTGTAAGGTGTTACAAATGATTTGATCCTAGTCATTCACATGGAGACATATAAATGGAGGTATCCTATACAAAGAGTTTGTATAAGATCATACCATGAAATAATTAGTCTTTCTTTATAACGCCATTACTTAAAAAGACCTACATTTCACTAGGATGACCATATGTAACTTGACCTTAATCCTAAGTAAGTTGTGAACTCCTGCCTATAAGGGCATTCCTTTGATCTGTATGGGTGAGAATGGTCAGGTTCTTCGACTCAATATGCCTACCATTTTGGGGATTTGTCCGCATGGTGACTTGGGTACACAAGATGGAGTTCACTTCTTCCTGGTTATAGGAAAAGTAGATGAATTGCTGCTTTAAGGGTTGATTCCAGGTCTTGAACAATGAGGGCTTTCACCTTCTCATTGGCTAGAAAGGGGACTAGTTGATAGTTGGACTATAACTAATTATTCATTAGAGAGATCAGTGGTACTTAAGAAGTTAGATGTAATTGCAGGTGTAAAATAGTAATTTGATCCAACTGTAGTTATGAACAATTCGTGAAGAGTCGACTTACTGTTGATTGGTTATATCCGTGGAGTGCGAAAAGTGTAGTTGTTGGTCTTTAGTGAAGTGACTGGTAGTTAATGAATGCTGGTTAATTAAGTAAAGAGTTTATTTAATTAATCTCGTATCATTCAAGTTTCTACTCTTTAGGTCCATAAGGTTCCCTTGCTAGTTCAATAAGGATAAAACAAAGGATAATTGTTTTTTGGAATAATTTGAATTGTTCAAATTATTTAAGAGAAATTTTATATTAATATGCTTATTATAAAGTATAGTGTATATTGATATATTATAGTTAATTATAAATGTGATTTATAATTAATGGATAAGGGAATTAATGTAATATATACATTAAATTAATTATGACTCTTACGTTCCTTTAATCGCCTTTTTCCAAAAAAGTAACTTTTGTCGATACAAAGACTTTGTTCTCTTTTGTATCAAAGAAGTACCCACCTCTCGTTTCCTTGAGGTAACCTACAAATAGACATACTCTTGAACGAGGTTCCAACCTTGTTGGATTTGTCATTAGCACATGTGTCATACATCCCCAATTCCTAAAGTGGCGTAAACTACCTTTACAACCTCTCCAAAACTCAAAAGGTGTTTTAGAAACACTCTTTAATGGAACGTAATCAAAATATAAGCTACAGTTTCTACTGCATATCCCCAAAACGAGTCATGAAGTTGAGCATAGCTCATCATAGACCGAATCATGTTCTATTTTTCCTTTTTGATACATCATTTTTTTTTTAGGTGTACCAGATGCTGAGAGTTGGGACATTATTCCATGTTCTATTATATAGTACTAGAACCTTAGGTCCATATAATCACCATTACCATCAGATCGAAGTGTTTTTATATTTGTACCTAACAAGTTTTCAACTTCAGCCTTATACTCGAACTTTCAAGAGCTTCAAATTTATGTTGCATTAGGTAAAGATACCCATACCTTTGATAATGGGCAGAAATGCATGTTATCATAGTGCCAAGTTCTTAAATAATGCTGGATTGCGTTGATAAAACATGTTAAATTGCGTCCAAAAAGTATCATATTCATAATATTGTGGTCGCATGCTTTCATCGCATTAAAACAATTGATTTTTGTATTTTTGTGCAAAAAATGCGATGACGCAAGGCGGAAATTGCGATTATAGGAAATCATTGGTCGAGCGCAGCATTATCGCAAGGCTTTGCGGTGATCGTGTTCGCAAATATTCGTCCAAGAAAGATTGCCGCAACTTGGTCAGCGCAACATGGTGGACGCATCTGGGTGAAAGGCTAATTAATCGTGATGGGACAAAAAGCTGATGACAGTCGAATCCGAATTAAGTTGACAGCCGATAACGATCACAAGTATATTCAGCTTTTCGATGACAAATATTCGGTGCATCAATCAGGAATTAAAGTCATCCCATCTGTACAATCATGAGAGAGAAACTGTCTTTTACCCTGGATATTCTATAAATACCAAGGGAATCCTTCAGAAAAAGGGTTGATCGGTTGATCAGTTAATCAGTTCACCAGTTTACGAATTTGAGAGCTCAGCTCGTCTTTGTTCATAGTTTTCCTTTCGTTTTAAGTCGGAGCAAGAGAAGATTGGTGACACCGGAGATCGCTCAGGGCAACTCGAGAGAGAACCTTGAGGCGAAGAAGCAGAGAGCGGGCCAACTATCGCGAGAGCGAGATTATCTTTTGAGCACGAGTAGAAAAACAGTATAAAAGCCTGGATAGTAAGAGATTGCTACCAAGCCCTTTATTCTATACTTGCATTGTTATTTTGTACTTCATCTTTATATTTATACAATGGAAGTTCTATTCCTACATCTATTCACTCTCTTAGCACGTATGAGTATCTAAACTAGTCGAATGGGTTGAGAAGAACTAAGCTAACGTGACCTAGGAAGTTCATTGCTTGCGATTGTCTTGTTTTATGCTGTGTCAAGTACCCTTTAGAGCTACTCGAGAGAGAGTCTAAAGAAAGAACCTAATGACTCGAGAGAGCTAGGTTAGAATTTGGACTCGAGAGAGCAAGATTAGAATTGCATAAACAAGAGATAGGGACTTAGAGATAAGCTCTGTTTGTCAACTTGCATCACATGCAGCCTAGAGATGGGAATGATATTATGTGGTTGCCTTATTTGTGTGTGTGTCATTTTGTCATCGCATAAATAAGAATAGAGGCTTATGTGTAGGTCCTATAGACTTAGCGCATATATCGCATGCGTTCTAGCTTTAGAAGCTGTGGCATTCGCACCGAGAGGTGGTTTACTATTATATGCATGTTGCATGATCACATAGCATGAACGCATCTCAGGAAGTGTTAGCCGAAACTTTTCTCAACCCGTTCACCGCATACTCATCGCATTTCCCATTTAATCAACTCTTTTCAAACTCCGCCGCATTCGTTTATTTTTCATTAACGTAAACAACAATCCCAACAATTTATTTATTTATCCGGTTACCACAACGTTTTCATAAAAATTACCAACGCAACCTGTTTTCACAAGTCCCTGAGTTCGACCCTGGACTTATCAGGAAACTCAGTGGAATTTACACTTGGATTCCACTGAGGAAACTTGAGTGCACAACGCAATTTCACCATCGCATATCATTCATAATTTCACTTCATAAAATCAAGCATCAACCTTGAATAGTCATCTATAAAAGAGATGAAATATCCATACCATCATCTTGCTTTTTTATATTCATCGAACCATAAAGATCTAAATGTATAAACTCCAAGGACTTTTTGGCTCTATAACCTTTTCTAGTAAAAGATCGTTTCGTCATTCTGCCTTCAAGGCATGACTCACATACAGGTAAAAAAATTCTTTTAAACCATTTAGAAGTTCACTTTTAACCAATCTCTCAATCTTATTGAGATTAATGTGACCTAACCTTAGATACCAAATATGGGCATTTTCTTTAGGATATTTTTTTTTTTTGTCTTTTAGTAGTTATTGTCGTTCTGGACATTTCAGTATTTAGGATAGCCTTTGTAACTAACAACCTTAGTACATACAAGTTATTTTTCATTGAAGCAAAGCCAATCTCCATTCCATTCTAAAAAATAAACACTTCATTTTCAGAAAAAGAAAGAGAGTGATTTTGTTCAATCAAACAAGAAATGGAAATTAAATTCCTTTTAATATTAGGAAGAACATATACGTCATCTAATAACATATATTGTTTCTTGTTCAAAATTAACTAAGTCTGCCTAAGACAACAACTGAAATGACCTTTCTAGTACCAACTTGAAGAATCATCTCTTCAGCTTTCAACTGACTCTAGGAACTAATTCTTTGAGAGGAAGAACAAATGTGGTTGGTGGCCCCTGAATCAATTATTCAGGCAAAATCATCATTCTCCACTAAACATGTTTTCCAAACAAGCAAATCAAATTTACTGTCTTTGGATTTCTTCTTTTGATGGAGAACATGGGAATCAACTTCAAGCCTCTTACCATAAACTCCAAATTTTATCTTAGAAGACAAACCATTTTGATAAACTTCACTGGAGTTGGCAATATTTACCTCCCCTATTAGTCCCTTGACATTCAATAAGGATTGGAGTTCATTAAGGGGATGAAATTACTAGCTTCGTAAAAAAAAAAAACAACTCATTTTGCTTGAACTGGGAGGACTCTCGCCCAAACAATTCTTGCAATGATTGCATGATCTGAAGTGCATTGACCATGCTCTCATATCCTTTGGCTAAGACATCAGATATGCTCTCCAAAATGTAAACTTGGGCCTTATCATTGGTCTTTATCCACTTTTCATATGCATCACGAACATTTCACATTGTATCAGGGGTTTGGATTGGAAGACATTCTCCAGTCAAGACGAAATCAAGGTCGGCAACAACAAAAATAGTTTCAAGTAAATTTTTTTCATATTGTATAATTATCTTTGGCAAACTTAATAGAGGCTAACATTAAAGGAACTTTACTTGACATGTTACTGAAATAAAACGATCTACATTACATTTTAGCATAACTCTTATAAATTTAATCAAGTTTAGCACAAATTTTAATGAACCATTTTACATTTAATTTCGCAATAATGCTTCAGTGATTTAGGATAAAAGCCACCAAAGAGTTGTTAGTCATCCCTTCACTGAACTGAGGCACTCTCAACCAATTATTACACTAGAATAACTCTTATTCCTATAATAATTAGTCACCATTAACTTGGTCAAGAAATCACTAACTTGCTTAATAATTTCCTATAAGTGTGACCCTCCATTTTAGATCCTAGAGTTTTGCCCCAATGAGCCAACCAAAGGAAAAAATCAATTGTGGCAAAAAGTGAAGCGATCCTATGTATTATAGAGTTCACCCTAATATTGACCTAATATACAAACTATATAAAGGGGGACGCTCCCAGGGCGCCTCGAGGCTGTGCAAATAGATCTCACGATGCAAACCAATGAAGAAGACCATAGGACATGTTGACACACATTCTTCTCCCACTTATTATAAATATTTTATCCATTCATCTTGATATTGACCCATGCAAACACCATCTAAAGGGGGACACTCCTAGGGCGCATTGAGATTGAGCATTAGTCTCACCATGTGAATTTTAAGGGAGAACATTAGTGGAAAAAATGATATATCATATACATCTTTTTCCTTTTACTAAGTATTTTAACACCTAGGTTTTATTACTTAGGTAAACTCGATTAATAATTTATCTAAGTTTATTGTTAAATCAGCCCAATATAACTTTTATATTAGATAGTTTAATAATATATGATTTTTTTATTAAACACTTTAATAAACAAAATCATGTATCGCATGCTTATAAAATACTTGTCTAATTCACCTTCTAGGTTGGTTTCCAGGTAGGGGTATTTCGTTTTCGTCAACTTAAATACTCCAACCTTAGACAAAACCTTCCTTAGACAAAGGTTCTTTATAGACAATTATTTTATAAACTTAATCTTTTATTATTTCCAATTTAATCATATTAAAAAGAAAATAAAAGATTAACCTATTCCTAATCTATTAGAAATATTTGAACATGGGTCTAGGTGAAATTCATTTTAAACCATTTAAAATTAATTGAAATCTATGTTTGCATGCAACTCTTGATTATAGATTTTAATTCTAATCATCAAACTTATAACACTTATACATTAATGAAATAATTAAAACCTATAATCATGCATCTAATGACATTAGTTAAATATAACAATTATATTTACTGTCATGCACAATGCAATTTCATTTTCATTTTATATAACATAACGATTATATTATAAACTAATGTAAATAAAACACATCCATTATACAACCATATAATATAACTTTTATACTATAGTATGATGCATGGACATGTTAAGGTATATAATATAACATTTATACTTAATATGATGCATAGGCATACTTATAAGGGGAAATTAAAAATATATTGTACTTTTAAAAACTATTTAGAAAAATATGGTACTTTTCAAACTATTTAGAAAAATATTGTTGTTGTTTTTTTTTTAGAAGGTCGATAGGTCGAATTTTGAACCCTCGACCTTTTGATTATTTTTTTCTTTTTTAATTATTTAGACATTTGAACTTCTTCTTTCTTTCTTTTTTTTTTTTTAATTTTTCATTTTATACAAACAATTTCTAAAAATATTTATTATTTTATTATTTTATTTAAACTCTAAAAATAATAATATCTCATAAAAATAAAAAAGTTTAAATTAAAATATCTCATTTATATAAAAATGATTACAAAAATCAATGTATCCCACAAGATGTATGTCATCGATTTCGAGCTGGTTGACGTCGTCGACTTCAAACTTGAGGTTGCTCGGGTTCTTCTTGATGTTGCTCTGGTACCTCTGCAGGTTCTTCATAATATAAATATTCATTATGCTCTCCACGACCCCGACCATGTCCATGTACGTATGAAGACGAAGGACTAGCCTCTGAGTCATAATGTCCTGAACCAAATACTGGCATCATCATCTTCGGACTAACATAATCAGTTTGATTCTGCGTTTGCATTATAGGGGGCAACTCTTCCACATTATGGGCAACCTCATCAAACTCATCCTCTTCCTAAATAGGTCCTATACATCTAGGAGCTGGTGGAGGAACAATAGGTATATTGTACATATAATATATTTCCTCCATATAGCTTTGGTTGTCACTACATATAGCAAGAATTTGGTTAGGATCATTCGCAACCTCATGGAGTCTACTGTTGTTCAATCTCTGTGAATTATAAAATAATTAGATAATATTTAAAATAAATTTAAATTAAAAATAATTAGATAATATTCATTCATTTACCAGATGACCCACAGCTGCTCCCGGACGAGTGACGTAGCGCCTTATGATATTATTATACCAATGAATATATTCTTGAGTGACATCTCTATCAAACTGTTCAAGAGAAATCCCCACTGCAATAAACCTTGCACGATAGTGCTATCGCACCACTAAATATGCAAATTTTTCGAACCAATCTCCAATTCTTAAGACAATATCATGCAGTACGGGTTCAATATTACAAGGCGATGGGACGTCCTGCTGAAAACCGAATTGTCTCATCACCCTATCAGGAAGATACCACTCACTAATGTGAAAACATATGAGAGAACTCATCGTCCGCCATATGTTTTGACCATTCGTACAAAAATTAGGCAAAGTATGCATAATAATTTTGTACGGCTCCCAAATAACCTGAAACACAAAATATTATATTAGAGAACAACATTAAAGACAAATACAATAAAAATGTGTATAAAATAATCAATTAGGTTCAGTGTAATGTACCTGATCAGGTTGAAGCAGATCAAACATGTATTTATACTAGCTGACTATATGTGTGGCTGTCCTAGTCACACAAAATTTGTCTCTCCATCTAAATTTTTAAATTGATAATTTAGAATCTAAATTAACTAAATTATTGATAAATTAAATTGAATTAAAACCACACACCGAGAATCGTAGGCTCGTCCAACTAACTGAGTGTCATTAACATGTTGTAGTTGTGAAGCCATTGTTGGAAATCGCTCCCAAGCCCATAGTTGCAAAAGTATGAGAGGCCCAACTATCTCTCGAACCTTAGGTCTTGTTGCTTTGTATAGTTGTCTATACAACCATTGCAAACATGCTCTACCCCACGAATACCGCCCCGTATCATAGAAGTTAGCTAATAGTGGCAGGAACATCAAGTGAACAAAATGACTTGATTTATCGGAAAACAGACTTCCACCCATCATTTATAGTATATATGCTCGCACATATCTTATGACGGTTTTCTCGTCTGCATCATCTGTGAGCTCACGGAATTTTGTTCCTAACCATATCAAACTTAACCTTGATTCTTTAATCTTGTCGGTAGGTGGGGTCGCACTGAGGTACAGTTGACAAACTTGTGACCAGTCATCGTACATCACTTTGGTGACCGGCTCACCGTCAACAGGTAACCCCAACAATACTTCTATGTCTTTTAGAGTGATAGTGCACTCTCCAACAGACATATGAAATGTATGCTTCTCGGGTCTCCATCTCTCGACCAAGGCTGTGATCAGATACTAGTCCAACTGAATAAATTCCAATCTGGCAACCCCATAGAATCTAGATGTGCACAGTAGTGGTAGTATTCGAGGGTGGAGCGGGATAGTGCGCTGGAGAACTGCCTCTCGACGCTTGCAAGATATTTCTCCAGTAGTACGATTTCTCCATACAACAGATGATCGTTGAATGGACTGGTTGTACAAAACATCGGGATCAACAGGTCCTGGGTTTAAAATCACGATCTGAAAGAAAAAAAATATTTATTTCTCAATTAAAAAAATATTTGTTCCTCAATTAGAAGAATAATGTACAACTTAATTAACTTAATTAAATAATGTATAACTTAACTAAAAGAAGAATGTACAACTTAATTAAAGAATAATGTACAACTTTATAAATTATAATAAAAAAAATTGAATATACACTAAAAGTATCTACACTTAATTAAATAAAAAAATTGAATATACAATAAATTATAATAAAAAAATGAATATACAATAAATTATAATAAAAAAATGAATATACAATAAAATGAATATATAATAAAAAAAATATTTATTTTTCAATCCCTAACTATCTGGAGCCCGTCTTAGTAACGAAGGACATTTCCTTCGATTATGGCCTAACCGATTACAAAATCCACATCGTTGTCGAGTGGTTGGTTCTGTCTAATCCATCTCGTTGTGATAACGTGAACTTTTCGATCTACCAGGTTTTCTCAACAACGATGGATCAGGATGTAAGACAGGCATATTAGGGTGCATGATCTAGTAATCTTCATGCGGTACAGGTTAAAATTGAGGAGAGTAACATTCAGCATATGTTGACAATTTATAGTAGTCCTCAATAAAGTCTTCGTAGTTCATGTTAAAATGTGAGCAAACGGCCATAAAATGCGAGCATGGAATGCCGAATGCTTGCCACTTGTTACATGAACAGTACCGCTTGGACATGTTTAGCCTCAATATTTAAACGTTTCCTCCTTTGGCATTGAGACTATGACGTCTGGTCTTCACATGAAACACACCTTCATACCGATCGTATGATTGTACTTCATGTTTACTAGATCTTGCAGCCCATTTATTTATTTTCTCGTGTGCGTACCTGGATTTTTACTTCACTTAGTATTATAAAATATGTTTGAAATAAATTGTTAATAACATATATATATAATAATAATAATAATAATAATATTACCGGGTGTATTTATCTTGACGCTCCAATGCATCCCTTATTTCTTCTCTTCTTTTCTCGAAATAATTCGCGCATTTGAAGAATGTTATCTGAGCAAGAGCATTTATAGGCAACATTCAAGCTCCTTTGAGAACTCAATTTATGCACTCTGATAGATTTGTCGTCATCTACCCATATCTGAATCCTCCATCATGTGCTTGAGTCCATTACTCTAAACTAATGTTATAAAAAAAAAACTCAGACAACCCCGATTTATTCCTTTGATATCTTCAATTGCTTTATTGAACTTTCGAATTTGAAACTGACACCTGACACGATAAACATAATTTTTCAATGAATTAAATTTATACTTTTTATTGAAATTGCTGACGATATGTCGTAAGCAGAAACGATGGTGACATTTCGTCCCGTCCAACCATTTGCTGGATTGTTCACTGCTGCGATTATACCAACATGTTGATCTGAAATTAAACACACCTCTTCGTGTATTACAATTTCTCTCAGGTGTTTCAGGAACCATCCCTATGAGTCTGCGGACTCTTCATCAGCAATGGCAAACGCAAGTGGAAAAAGATGACCGTTCAAGTTAACTCATGTAGCAATCAACAATTTTCCTCTATATTTGTCGTACAAGTGTGTACCATCTATCTGAATTATCGGCCAACATTTATTAAAAACTTCTATACAAGGACCAAATGCCCAAAATACAGAAGTTAGGATAACACGGCCTTCAGTAATCATTTCTTTAACTCTCTACTCTACACGTGTTTTGGGATAGGTCTGCTTAACCATATATAACTACCTGGGTAACAATTTATAAGACTCATTCCAATCACCGAATACTTTAGCCAATGCTTTTCTTTTGTCGTCCCATACCCTATGGTAAGGAACATGATATCCAAACTTTGATTTGATGTCGGACTGCAGTTGTGCCACACTGATAGATGGTTTTTGTCTTACGGCATCACAGAACTCTGGTGCAATAATTGATGAATTCAATTGCACATGACTTTGACTTAGTTCTAAATAAAAACATGTATGCTGCTCATCATACTTAGTGATCTCGAACAAGCCATGCGATTTTTTCTTTATTGCACGAAGTCTCCACTTATAACCTTCCTCCTACTTCTTACACTGAATTGTCCAAATCGTCGGTGTCGATTCAAAAACCTCATATGGTGAGTGACATTTTATTGCAAAACATTTGACCGCGTGTTGATGCATTTCTTTGTCTTGACAAATCATCCCTTTATACAATTGAGTATTGTCAACGTCCACAGAGACTACAATTTGGTCATGTTCTCAAATGCTATCGAGTACATTCATATCCAAATCGTTGAATACATTTGAAAGCATCTCATGTCCATGACCATCGAAATCCAACTCTTCAAATTCATCATCCGTTTTAGTTCTGAAGTCTCTGTACAAATTGTTAGCCGTCATATCTTCATTATCACATGGCGATGCAACTGACTCCGGATCAAGATCAATACATTAAGTTGGATCTTTAAACTGGCTAAATGATGTATTCAAGTTTATTTCCACCCCTATCCTATTTACATTTACATACAAATGCACTAAATTTGACAGTGGCGTTGCCATTGAGAATATCAAGTTCATAGCTTGTGCATTCGAAATAGGGAATGGCATAAACCTTATTGATTCTGATGGTTCTAAGTTAGGATGTCTATATATTATTTCTATTTGATTTGTTCTCATATCTACACTAAGTAACATCCCAACCATTTTATTGAATTGTTCAAATACAATTTCACTATTCACATTTATGCTAAAACTCCCACTTGGTGGTTGGTCATAGTCAACTCCATCAATACCATCAATCATATTACCATTCGTAAACAACAAAAATCCCAAGCATTTACTTGCCATTTTCTAGGAAAAAAAAGACAAACATCAACTTTTTGTATTATACTTTTTATAAGAAGTATATTAAAAAATATTAAACTCTTTTTTTAAAAAAAAAATCACAATAATTTTAATTTTTATAAGAAGTATATTAAAAAATCACAATAATTTTGTATTAAACTAAAAATATTAAACTTTTTAATTTATAAACATAGACTTTTTAAGTTTTATGAACATCAGCTTTTTAAACATAACTATAAATTAAACTTTTTATAATTATTTTTAAACATAACAACAAATTAAACTTTTCAAATTATAACAAGGTAAACTTTTTAAAACTAATTTTTCAAATTTAATACAAAATTAAAAAAAATTAAACTTTTTCAAATTATTTTAAACTATATTTTCAAAGTTAATACTAGAAAAATCAAATATCATAAGAAATATAATAAAAAAAATCACAATAACTATCACAATAATTTTGTATTAAACTATAAATATCAACTTTTTAAACATAACAATAAACTAAATATTTTAACACTATAAACATCAAAGTTAATACTAAAAAAATCAAATATAGTATGAATAAACTAAACTTTTCAAACTATACTAAATTTTTTTAAACTATACTAAACTTGTTAACTATCACAATAATTTTGTGTTAAACTATAAATATCAACATTTTAAACATAACAATAAACTAAACATTTTAACATTATAAACATCAAAGTTAAAACTAAAGAAATCAAATATCATTTGAATAAACTAAACTTTTCAAACTATTCTAAACTTTTTAAACTATACTAAACTTGTTAACTATCACAATAATTTCGTATTAAACTATAAATATCAACTTTTTAAACATAACAATAAACTAAACATTAAGACTATAAACATCAAAGTTAATACTAAAGAAATCAAATATCATAAGAATAAACTAAACTTTTCAAATATCATAAGTTTAACTCACTGATTCGATGGTAGTTCTCTTTTTTCCTTCAAAGTGACAACATTCACCATTTTTTCCTGTTATTTGTTATCTGACAATAACTACAAAAAATTAAAAAAAAAATTAGAATCTATAAAAAAATAATAATATAAGAACAAAAATAAAATTTATAATTATTCTTAAAAAACAAAAAATTAGTAGAGTAACGAACCAGTATAGTTTGTGATCAAGGGTTGTGTGAGAACAATTTGTATTAAACGAAATAGAAGAAGAGAAATGGAAATGGAAAGCAGTGAGTTAAAAAGTGGGAGGAGAGGGATATTAAGAAGAAGAGAAATGGAAACGGAAAACAAATGGGAGGAGAGGGATTTAGTAGAGGAAGATGATTTCAAAGGGCAGTGAGCAATTAGTAGAGGAAGAAGCAGATGATTTCGAAGAAGGCAGTGAGCAAGGGACTTTTGAAGAAGAAGGCAGTGAGCAAAGGAAAGGCAGTGAGCGGGGTTTAAAAACTCATAGGTTGAATGTTCAACACTCAACCCACAGGTTGCAAAATTGAAGGCTAGTGGTTGGGGGAGGTTGGCATGCGTTTAAAGCTGCCAGATTCCTTGGTCAACAGCGACAGGCACGATCAACAACGGCAGCGATGGGAGAGGACGTGGAGAGCACGGCACATTCGACAAGTCTTGCTTGTCGAGGGGTTGAACTTTCGACTTATGCAGGTCGAATGTTCAACGTTTGACTTGTGGCGATGCAAACCCTTCCATCACCTTCATCGAGTTCTCAACTTCGACATCCATCTTCATCGAATTCTCAACCCTCGACTTCTAACCTCGAACCGACAAAACAACTATATTTCTCTAATTAGTTTGAAAACCACCATATTTTTCTAATAACTTTTCAAAACTACAATATTCTAATAAAAAGTCCTACTTATAATATCATGCAACTATATAATATAACAATTATATTAAATATGATGCATGATAAATGATTATACTATAATGGGATTCTAATACTATATAACATACATTACTCAACATATAAAATTAATTATACATCATATATAAAATTAAATAAACAACAAAATTGGACAAAAAATTGGTACTCCTAAAAATTAATTAAATTAATATATTTATATTAATATAATTAATTAAAAAATAATTAAATTAGATTAGTAAAGGAAAATAAAGCAAAAAACTGCTAAATTTCCTCAGGACTCGAACCCACGACCTCTAACCGTCTAGAACGCATGCACCTCATGCTCGGAGCATTTCAATGCTCGGCTGGAGCGCCACACTATTGGTTTGGAAGTTGCTCCAGCAATACAGCACTGGCTCTTCTGTGCTACAACATAAAGGATAGAGTTGCAACACTATCCTATTATGCTATAACACATAATGTAATTTCTGCTTCAAAATGAGTCCGTTCTTTCTGCAAATTGCACCAATCTTCTCAGTAACACTTGCATCACGATCTACATGGATTTTACAGACTCAATAACATGAATTAGAATGCCCAAAATAACGGACCCTTATAACTTTAAGCAATTTAAAGCAGTAAATCTAAAGTGTCAAAGTTTGAAAACATTCAATTTACAAACGAACATTCACAATGCAGTGCAATATCCACCATTATATTAATTTTTTTTGATAAAGTTTTATTTGTAAAATTAAATTAAGTAACTATTTTAATAGATTATTATTGATATATTAAAACAAATAATTTTATTAAATTAATATCAAGTTAGCTAATTAATTAGTTAATTATATTCAAAATAAAATTATATATAAAATGAAAAACAAAAGAAGAAGGAGAAAAGAAAAAATCCCCAACTTTAGAAGGGTATGAAAAAGAAGAGATGATGTCTAAACATAACTTATTGAAAATTGTCTAAGAACATGTATGTATAAATTCTCATCCAAAAACTCCTCCAACCAAATGTGATTAAGTATTAAGTTTGAATTCCAAAGCAAAATTCCATTACATTTTCTATAAAGATATAAAATAGAAATATCTAAATATATGTCAAGATGTACAAACAAAGATCATTTAACGCCAATTTAAGTGATAAACCTTAATACTTTTTAATTCTTTAAATCCACACTTTCTATGGTGTAATTTGGCATAGAAGATTATACAGATATAAATATAAAATCATAACTAATTAATTGTAGAAATATAATAAAATGAAGGAAGAATAATTAATTAAGCTAAGCATTCATATGGACATAATTAATTGATTCAGCCGCAATAATAAAGTTAATTATGGAGGAGAAAGCAAGAAGAAGAGACTACAGAGAGTTAATGTGTGTTTGGGAAGTGGCTTTCACTTAATAGACAAGAAACAACGATGGCAATATATAATAAATATAATTATAATTTATATGGAATTAGGAAAAACGTCAACAAAGCATGTTTGAAATCATCACATTCACAAAAAAAAAAATTATAATAATAATAATAAAACTGTTTATTTTTATTTATTTTTATTTTTATTTTTATTAACTTTTTAGTTTTTGGCACACTAACATTTCCCATTCTTGTTAATCAATTTTTCATCGAAAACTTAGAAGGATATGGAAAAAAACACAAAGAGTATTAGACATTGGAAGTTTGTTACATAAGAGCTCGAAAATGTATATAAGAATAAATTTGAGGTACTTCGATTGATAATCATTCACACATTTTTTTTTTTTTTACTATTTTTGGTTTCGAAATTTTGAGATATATATATATAGGTATGTGTGTGTGTGTGTTTGGTAATGTTTGTTTTTGTTGGTTTTACAATTAAAAAAAATGTATATGAATTTGAGAAATAAAACGTTTGTGTTTTGTTTGATTATTCATAGGATTTTTAGGAACTATTTTTAATTTCTAAACAAAGGTTGTATATAAAAAGATTTTGTTATAAATTAAATAGTGTTTTAATAAATAGATGAGAATAAAATAAATATATAAAAGGTAAAAGTGATTAATTTGTAATAACCAAGGTTTATGTTGATGTTGACGGAAATATCGAGATTTTAATTTACGAAAATTTTGATGAAAATATCGATAAAATGTCGATTTTGATGGATATTTTTGAAAAAATTATAAAAATAAAAAATTCACAAAATAAATTTAAATTAGTAGCTAAACATTTTATGATTTTCAAAGAAGTTAATATGTCTATTTTTAGGATCCGTTTGGATTGACTTGAGAAAAAAGTGTTTTTTTTTTTTAAAAAAAACTCAATTTTATTTGAACACTTTTGATAAAAATTATAAAATTCACTTCAAAAGCTATTTTTTGAGTGTTTACCAAATACTCCAATTTTTTTCCAAAATGATTTATTTTTTAAATTCAACTCTTGAAAATATATTCCAAACACACCCTTATATTTTATCCGTATTAATGACATTTTGATGATTATTTTTTATTGTTTCGTAGGTTTTTCTACAATATAATGGAAATATCGATTCATCTCTCATATCGATATCGAACCCATGAAAACGTTAAAGTATCGATGAAATATCGACATTTCGATAGAAATTTAATACCATAGTAATAACACAAAATTTTTAAGTGAAATGAACTCTTCATTAAGGATGGGGGGATTTCTCTCAATCATATTCATTGTCATCACAATGGTTTGGTATACAATTGAATATTATTTTTTGCTTTCTTATTTTTTTAGCACTTGCAAAATGAGATTGAGGTTAGCTACCTTCTCTCTCTATATATAATTTTCTACATAAAAGTTCGTCTTTTAATTTAAATAAATAAAGTTTATTGTACATTATAAAGCAAGAAATAATGAGTAAATTCCTAAACACATTTTTTATCATTTATTTGCTTGAATAAAATGATAAAAGTTTTAAAAATAACTCAAATCTCTATACCATTAACTATTTCTATTTGAACATGACTTATCAAAATCAAGATTTCATATTGTATTTAATTTTTCAATGCAACTAATAATTAGAAAAGCAAAATCTTTAACTCAATTATTAATTTTTTTTTTTTAAAAAAATCTTGCCCTCATTTTTCAAAAAAAGAGATGTTATCCTATTAGGCTATTTAGCCCCATTTTCTCTTTTACTATTACATCTTTTATTAATTTCCACACTTTTTCCATAAAAATCTTCTTGCTTGGAAACATTGACAAAAATCCTTTGGGCACCACACCTTTTAGGAATCCATGGGACATGTTCTATTGGCCAAACCTTTGAAAATTGCACAAAGTTTCATCCTTTGGAATAGTAAATAAAAGTAATAATGGATGTGATATAATATATTTGACTTTTCTTAAAGGTTAAATTGTTGTTATATTAAAAGTTTTAAGCAATTGGGATGAATAACGTTTTTTTATTGATTTTTAATGGAAAATATCAATTTTCACCTTCAACTTTGTCCAATTGTAATAATTTGGACCTTAATTTATATAGGTGGTACAATTTAATTTAACCATCTAATATAAGTTTTTGCTTTAAGTATCCTTAAAAATGTTGGCTCATATATCCTCAATGAATTATAAAACATGTGATTAGTTGGAGTAAGACAACATTAGAGCAATTTTTTTGGTTGTAATTTATGAATTTTGAAAACGTTATTCGATTTTTTTAGCAAAAATTTATTTATTGAAATTAATGAGTTTATAAAAGTTTTTACGTTGTTTTCTAGTTAAATTACATTATTGGTAAATTAACATAAATAGAGCCAAGGTTTAAAATCGTAATACTTACATAAATTTAGGGTCAAAATTGATAAAATTAAATTAAAAGTTTAGAGTCAAAATTAATTGATAAGACAGATAAGTTATGAGCCAAAATAGATATTTTTCCAATTTTTAGTATTTTTCACATAACTATTTAGGATCTTTTTTCGTTATCATAAACATAAAATTTTGTTTTGAAGTAAGGTTCAAAAATTCTAATTTTCCAACCTAGTAGCTCACTTGTCAAATCTTTATATATTGTTTTGTCTCTCTTTTAATGATCTCAATTTCGAGCCGCCTTTCTTTATTTGTTTATAAATTTTCATCCACTTCATAAAGCCTATAAAAGGAGATGGTTTTATTCATGTAAGGATCCCATCATTGACTAGTAAATTATTTGGAAAGAATAAGCTATGTATGATCATCCAATTCTAAGATTTTGATCATAAATGTGCGAAACAAAATCTTATGTAAGTTAGAAGTAATGAAGCTTATTGATTCATAAATGATCATTTAATATCTCATTAATATGATGCATTTTTAGATAAAACCTTAAAAAAAATTCATGCCCACATAAATTTAAAGTGGGATAACTTTGTTCCCACTCTGCATAGCTAAGTTCTAGTATTACCAAATTGTCAGATGTTGGGGAAATTACAAATAATATAGAAAATTGAAGTAAAGGTTAAGAAACAAACTCGTAAATAATTAGGTTGATGGGTGTGTATCACACTTTTTATATCAACCACTCATTTAACAGATATTTTCTAATTTATCTCCTCTATATTAGAGATGGAAAAATTGTCCACAGGTTCCGACATGATCGTATGGAGAACCCCCGGTTTGACCAGGTATGGGTCAAAACGAGGATTTAAATTGGGTCTTCTATCGCTTTGCCCTAATTTTTCTTTTATAGTTTATTTATATAAATATAAAAGTATGATATATTTTTTAATTATTCATATTTTAAAATATATATATATAATAATAATAATACTAACTTTTTACATAAATTATTCATAATTTCAATATAAATACTAAATTTTAATTAATTTTAAATAATTAAACTAATATAAAAAGTGAGAATTTGTCCTACAGGGATCTGAATTTACGAACAATGATTCACTGACTCTATCTCTTCAAAACAGGGAATAGGACAGAGACAAGAATTAAAAATCCCCATAGAAACAAAGATGGAGAGTGCATCTTCGATCCCCTCTATCCATCCCTAAGCTATATACTACTGTGATTTAAAGGTTGAACTCACCTTTATTTTGTCCATTTCTCTTAAAATAGCAAATAAAATAGAAGGATAAAAATAATGATATTTGTGTATTTATAGTGATTTTGAGAGTAGGATTAGAGAAGTATTATTTATACTTAAAACTTAGATCTAGAAATTTAATATATAATTAATAGGATTTATTTAACTTTTGTTCAAACAAAAAAAAAAAAGTTTTTCTCGATAAAAATGGAAAACACCTCCTTAATTTTTAAAGAGATTTTTGTATAGATAACTCATTTTCAGGTTAGCCCTTAACATTAATAACCTACCTCCCACAAACAAATGAAAATTGGCCTTCTACTTAAGTCAGGACATACTTACCACACATTTTAAGTAGCATTGTGTTAGGGATGTCCTCCCAGCCCAAAGTTGTCAAATCTCTGACTCAATGAACTTAGACCATCACGATTTTCATTTTTCTCATACTTTTGCCACTCAGTCTTGCGAGAGCCATTATATTGAAATTCTTTTTGCGCAACCCTATCAAGATTTTAAAAAATATTGCGGATTTTTAAATTAAATAGAATGCTGAGAGGCTAAAATTTTCATAACTTTAACCTTTGTGCATTTGCATTTTTCTTTCTTTTTCTTTTCTTCAAAAATTTCACTCATCTTTACCCAATCTTTACTACAGTGTGATTTAAAAACAAAGATATATTTTAAAATCGCAATAGGGCTGCGCAAAAAGAATGGCGGTATAACAGTTCCCGTGAGGCCAAGTGACAAAAGTGTGAGAAGAAAATTGCGATGGTCCAACTCATTGGGTTAGGGATTTGACAACTTCAAATTGGGAGGGATGTCCCCAACGCAATACTACTTAAAACGTGGTAAGTGTGCTCTATCGTAAATATAAAATTAGTTTTCATTTATTTGTGGAAACATGTCATTAATCATTAAGGGACCTAAAAATGAGTCATTCGTATAATTTAACTTGATCATCTCAAAGTTAAAACTCACAAAATATTAAAAATGTAGGAATATTAGATGTTGTCCTTCATTGTATATCTTGTCTTCTACGAGCTATGTTAAGTTCCACTAAGAAATTATTAAAAAAAAAAAAAAAAACAAAAAAAACAAAAACAGAGGACATTAGTAATAACCAACGCACACAGTTTTCTCTTATTGTTCCTTCAAGAAATCATAAAAGAAATTTCATCTCTATTTTCTCTCTCAACACTCTCAAAATTCCAAATCCAAATGCTTCCATGAATAATCTTAAAATAAAGAGATGTTTAAAAGTCATTTGAAATAATTAAACTTCAAAACATGTTTTAATAATTATTTAAAATCAATTTAATGTTTGATTTTATACTTTTCAAACAATAATAGTAAAACTAAGCCCATTTTCTATAATACTTTAACCAATCTTTTCTTTCAATTTTTTTTTCTTTGAGTCCGTGATAATTTTTTTTTGGAAAATTCAAATTTCTAACTTCTTAATCCAGGATATATGTTTTATATCAACATTGAATTATGCTCACTTAAACTTCTCTTTCAAACTTATAAATGATATTTAAGTTTTACAAACCCCACACGGCTACAACATTAAATAATAATAATAATAATAAATCCAAATCAGATGAATAAAATGATTTCCAATCACATACACTCATAACTCATAAGCCTTCTTATCAAAAGAAGAAGTAGCTGGAAAGGTAATAATTAGCATTAATATACTTTTTAATCAAAAGACTATAGTACAAATTTATATGAAGTAAGATGCATGCTACATATCATTGTCTAAATTAAATTTAGGGTATTGCTCAAAACAAAGGGATCTCAAACTTAAATCATGTGTATGTGTAAATAAATGTAAAAATCTCAAAACGTGGAAAAGAAACAAAGGTCATTTTCTATCATGTCAATATAATAATCGACAGAGAGATTAGTTAGAAAGAAAGGAAACTTATAGGGTATATATTAATTTCTTTAAACTATAGTAAAATTTAATATATAATATGATATATAAATTTGGCATATTGTTAACGTTTATACATGTATGAAGGCGATAAAATAGCTATATGAATATGAATAAAAGACATGATAATGAAAGTGAAAGATTATGATTATGATATGTTTGATTGATGCAAATCATCTCACCATATTTGATGTAAATTACAAAACACTAACCAAAGTGACTCTTGCTTCTATGCATCGCGACCCCAATATTCTTTTTTTTTTTTTTTCATTTTTTTCTAGCAAATTGCAAAAACCACTCCTAAAATCGGATGATAGTTATAATTATACCCAAAATTTATACAAGTATTATAATTGGACCGTTAAACCTATATAATTGTATAAATTATATCAATTGTATACGTTTGAGGGTTCAATTTTTATCATTTAAGGATCCAATTTCTATAACTATTGTAAGTTCGAGAGTCTAATTTGATAAGTTTAAGGGTTCAATACAATTGAAAGTTTGAGAGTGTAATTACAACTACAATCATATTTTATTGGTGATTTTTACAATTTTTATGGATATAAATAAAGGAAAATCACATATAATTTAATATTAAATTAACTCCCTAAAAAGCACATTTCATTTTTGATAATGTGACATTTAAGGGTGTGGTTGGTTAGCCATCAAAATGTGAATTTGAAAAATAATAGATGTAATGAGATTCCTTGTTCTCAAGGTTGTGTTTAAAAGTTATTCCGAAACTATTTTCTTTAAATATAAAGAATGTGAGAGTATGAAGATTTGAGTTTTTGATATCAAATAAAAAATTTATGTCGACTCAAAAATTAAATTCTAATTTAAAAACTTATTTTAAACTATATTTGATGGATTGAAAAAAGTATTTTAGACATACATCCTCTTAATTCGAATTTGGATGATAAATAAGGTTTTAAATATTGATGAAAATCAAAGTCTTAATAAACCAATTAACTAAACATATATTCGCTAAATTAAAGTGAATTTAAAAAAATATAAAGCAAAATCTAGACTGCCAAATTGCCAGACTTCAAAGTAATTTTGGGTTTGGGAAAATATAAATGTTGAATTACACAAAATGCTCCTAGTACTCATGTATATAGATAACTTCAAAGTTTCTCTAATATTTTTAGTCTCAATCTTTGAACTTGTTTCAAAACTCTTATCTAGCAATATCAACGTTAAGGTTGGGGTAAAATTTGAAACTTTCAAAATGTTGAAAGACAAAATTTAAACCAAACTATGTGGCTAAATTATTTTGTATAGTTTAGCCTAATATAAAAGATTTAAACTTGATTTTTTTTTGTTATATTAAATCATTTATTGATCCAATGAATTAAATTTATACTTTTGATTGAAACTATAAATTAAATAATATTGTAAAGGTTTGAACATAGAACTTTTGGGACCATTTGTTCTGATATCATGTAAAATCACAAATTGAGCAAAAAACTTAAGTTTATGAGTGAAGGTAAATTAAATATTCTATCAGCACTCTAACAAGTTCAAAACATTTGGTCATGGAAAAGAATTGAATGTCTAATCTCTTGATTGAAAGTATATGTCTTTGTTAATTAATAGAATTATGTTCAGTTGACATTATTTAAATTTAAATTGATAAGTTTTTTTCAGTATAATTATTATGGGGTATGAAAATTTCAACTTTAAGAAAAAAATAAATGTCAATTACAACTCAACTATGTGGTCGAGATGACAAATTTACTGATTTAATATTTGTCGAAAAGGACATATATAAAACAATGTGTGAGTGTGGAAAAAAGAGAAGAATGATTATGCTTAGCTTTAAGGAGGAGCAATGGAGTGGGATTTGGACCCTACCATTGGCATTTTTTCTTTTTCTTTTTTTTTTTTCTTTTTTTGATTTGAAAAAAGGACTGATTAGTGAGAGAGGAATCTATTCAATCTTCGCGGCCACTTAACTACCAATTAGGTTTATATATAGTTACTAATTATTACATTAATAAATATACTTACTCCTGAAATATATATCATCATCATTTTACAAAAACTCACATTTTTCAGCATAACAAACACTACAAGAATTTTGAACTTTAATGTCAGTTTAAAATTGACATTAAAAGTTTTTAATGTCGGTTGAAAATCGACATTAAAGATCGTGTTATTAAAGGTCTTTAATATCAGTTGTCTTTAATATCGATTTTAAACCGACATTATAGCTGACCAAAATTTCAGTATCAATTATCTTTAATGTCGGTTGAAAACCGACATTGTACACCATTTTCAATGTCGGTTTTTTACCAAATTTTTTACAATAATTGTCCATTTTTTATGCTTCATATTTTAAATTGTCCAAGAGTTAAAAACGTCATTATATGTCTCTTGTTGGATCAGGAAATGTCCAATCCGTATTCTGCATGGTAAGCCAATAATATTTACATTCTATTGAGAGAAAAAAAAAATAAGTACATCCTTACACAAATCAGCCAACAAAACTTGCCCATTTTGTTCGAATTACGTCAATCTCTCCTTGGGTATATGCCTTTTTTGTATTGAACTACATAAAGAAAAAATAAATAAACTCAACATAAGTTTATATCATTTATTAAATTAAATCTAATATATAAAAAATAAATAACTTGTATATGAGGCTAGTAATTGACATGATTATACACTATTTCATGTATATACTTTTGTGCACAGTACCCACATCATACAAAATCTCATTGATGGGGATACTACATGTGAAGAAGTTGAAAACATATGTTTGAATGAACATAATTTGTTAAAATGTGAATATAAATTTACCTTTATAGGTTTCCATTTTGGAGAAGACCGATGGTGTTGGAGATCATGCTTGGCTTGCCATGTTTTTAATCCACTAAATAGTTTGAAAACATCAGCTAAACATAAATACTTGAATTAAGAGTTAAGAAAGTTCAGTTACACTTTCAAATTTATAACTCCATGAAATTCCTCTTGGACCTTACTTCGAATAGAGCCCAAAACATAAACACAATTTTCTTGAAGATTGATTACAATCAATCTCCAATGATAACTATAACAAGCAAAAATTCTAAAATATTAGTACGCGTATAATGTAAATTAAAAATAACTAAAGAACTTGTATTTACTTACCCTGTGTTATATGGAATAAGAACTAATTGGTCCAAATTAGCCAATTCTAGTTGGTTGGCTAAATTTCTAGATCGAAGATCTAGAGACTTCACATGTAGTGATATTTTTGCTTGGTCAATTATAAAAAACTTCTTGGTAATATCATGGTCACATTCATCCCAAATATACCTAAACAAAGCAAAAGTTATTATTTAAACATGAAAAAAAATATACATGAAGATTGTGAATCAAGATGAGTAATACTTATGCAATATACATCAATATACACACATAACCAATTTCAACCATACTGCAATAATGAATCAGATCACCACGAGCTAAATAAACAAATTTGTCCTTTCCAAATATGCGCTCATTCAAATTGAGCTTATAATGACGACGACAACCACCTGCGAATGACACACAAGTGAAACGCGATCTGCACGACCGAATATGCACATGAACAGCACGATGACAACTCGCGAACGACACGACGACAACTCGCAAACGAAAACTTGTGATCTGCACGCGAATGATGACAACAACCGAAACAACGTCGACGACAATAACGACCGGAACAACACCAACGTTGGTGATGATTGGTATGGTCAAGGGGAAGATAGGGTTTGTAAGAGAGAAGAAATGAGAGAGAAGAAATGTAGTAAAATGAAAGAGAGACATTTTAACTAAAGTTAAAAAAATAAATGAGGATCTTTAATGTCGGTTTTAAAATGGACATTGTAGCCTATCTTTAATGTCAGTTTACAACCGATACTAAAGATCCATTTTTTTTTTTTTAATAAAAAAATCGACACGATACATCTGGTTTCACTTTTTTCAACCGACATTAAAACCCAAGATTCTTGTAGTGAAATAATGAAATGAAATATTGAATGTTCAACTTCCAACAATAAAGTGCATATCAATTATTACTGATAACCTATATCACAACATTATAAGAAAATGTCGAACATGTTGTAGGAGGACGTATCCATCAAACAGTAGGAGACAACTCAATCAATCACTTAAGTTGTACAATGATAGTCCCACGACAATCCAATGTAATGTTGAAATGAACTCATCAATGGTTTCATCCATGTTTTCCTTCAACAAATGAATTGGTGTAAAGACTTGTTTGGTACAAGTCTCCCATATTAATTTGCCAATGAGGCCTATGGAAGATGTCTTACTTTTCTTCTAGTCCATTACATTCCAATTGTTCCTATTACATAAAAAAGTAGAGAATATATATGTATATTTTTGAGGTTTGTGTGGTTTGGGACAATATGATTGAGAATCTTCCAGCTGCAAATTTTAACCTTAGGATGTAATTTTGATTGTCAAGGACATCTCCAAAGGTTTGTTACTTTGTTTGGCATAGAGAAAGATCCATTTTGGTCAAGTATCCTTTTAATTCCTTAACTTGGTATGCACTTTTGACATAAAATATCCCTTTTTTTTTCCTTTTTTTCTTTTATCAAGCGCCAATATATATATATATATATCTCATCAACCTCCCTCTGACCGTTGATCGGTATAGAACAAGATCATTTTCGCTTCATCATTTGAGAATCCACCTCTAACTTTTGCCTCATCCGAATTACCCTCTTCATTTAACACATAAACTACTGAATTCTACTTGAAGCTCTATAGAGACCCAACAAGGTTTAATCGTTCTCTTACCTTGTTTTCACTACCAAGGTTATGTTAATTAAATTTCAATTTACATCAATTCGAGCACAATTCAATCGAATAAGTTACTAAGGTTTTGTTTGGTAACTATTTTGATTTTTGTTTTTGTTTTTTAAAATTAAGCTTAGGAACACTACTTTCACCTCCAAATTTCTTCCTTTATTATCTATTTTTTACCAATGGTTTAAAAAATCAAGCCAAATTTTGAGAACTAAAAAAAGTAACTTTCAAAAAGTTGTTTTTGTTTTTGGAATTTAACTAAGAATTCAATTATTATACTTAAGAAAGATGTCAAACATAGTAAGAAATGTGGATGATATAAGCTTAATTTTCAAAAACAAAAAATAAAATGGTTACCAAACGAGCCTTAGTTTTTTTTTTTTGTTTTTGAAAATTAAGCCTATATCATCTACATTTCTTATCATGATTTGCATCTTTAAGTACAATGATTGAATTCTTAGCCAAATTCCTAAAATAAAAACAACTTTTTGAAAGTTACTTTTTTTAGTTCTCAAAATTTGGCTTAGTTTTTTAAACCATTGGTGAAAATAAAAGTAGATAACAAAGGAAGAAACTTGGAAGTAGAAATAGTGTCCATTGGTTTAATTTTAAAAAGCAAGAACAAAAAATAAAATAGTTATCAAATGGAGCCTAAATATTCTATCTTGAATGTTAGAGAGGTTCAATTCTCACACAAACTTTTCTTTTCTTTTTCTAGTTCAATAACATATATGTATGTAGTCTAACTTGAAAGTTCGAGATTATTGAACTCTAAGAAAAAAAACGTGTGTCAAACACCTACAATATCAACACCATATCAGTCTATTACATTATGAACAATATATTTATTTTACAATATGTGAAGTGAAGGAATAGAATTTTTTATCTCAAGATTATGAGTTTTATATCAACATTAAATATTAAAAACAATAATGATTAATAATTAATAAACTAAAGTAGAGTGAACTTAAAATATTAAAATGTAACTTCTTGTTATTGTCATTGCATTAAATTAATTAATGTAATTATGATGGGCTTAATTTAGTTTCTTCTGCCCACTCCTTAGAAAGGCTTTCATGTGTGGACCCAAGTTTCCTTCTTTGGTGGTATTTCTTCTTTTTGCTTCTGTTTTTAGTTATTGCCTCTTTCCATCAATGGAAGTCATTCCAATTCTTTTTAAAATAATGCTCTAACTTCCACCATATTGAATTGAATAAGGATTTATGGAACAAACTTTATAATATATAGCAATTTCAATACTTCAAAAGATGTTAATATCTTAAAAATAGTTGTTATGTATTTAATGGTTAGAATTAGGCAGTGAAATGAATGAAAAACAAAATCAAGTTTATTATTATTATTTTTTCTTTTATGTTTAAAGTTTAATAATATGTGAAGTGGAAATTTGATAACGTATAAATAAATAATAATAATTTAGTGACGGATCCAACTTTAAATATTTTGTTTATCTTTTATATATATACTAATTGAATATTACATGCGTTGCATGTACTTCTTGAAAAATATATATGGCTAGTTACATTTAAGGAAAAAATATATGTACATATATTATTAGATGTTAACTAATATATGGAAGTGTTAAAAATTTTGAATAATTTAAGAAAAATGTATTTGTTGATTGCATTGAGGAGGTTTAATGGTTAATTTATGTTTTTTTTAAACAAAAAATTTAATTTTATGTCAATTACGTTGATTACTTTATTTCTAGAATCATTGAAATTTATGTAGGTTGGGATTTAAATTTTCTTATTGAATTTAAATTTTAGGATTTTGATAGTGATACTCTTGTAATTTACAAAGTTTAATTTATATTTTATTCATTGATTGGAGCTATAAATGTCAACCAATTAGAGGTAATTGTTGGATGTGAAATTTTAGACCAATCACAAGTTGCCACGTCATTTACTAAATTAATGACGAAATTCCAAATCATTAAATTTGGGTTCAATTAGGAGTTGACATATGTCCTGAATTGAAGTTGAAGACAAATTTCGATGACGCCACGTGGTTTTGTTATGACCGTTGAATAAGATAAGATTAATTTGGCCCAATTTGATATTATTATTTGAGTCAAAGTCCAACTAAGTCCAAAAATATGTTGAATTTGACCCAAATGTCAAATCAGGCCTAAATTCGATTAATTGGGCCCAAAGGCCAGACCCATGGATCAACTAAGTCCAAGTCCAACTAATTGGGCCCAAAGGCCAAGCACATGAATCAATCAAGTCCAAGCCCACCTGTGAACTCTATAAATAGAGAAGCTCTCCTCATTTGGAGAGGTCAACAATTTTACACTCTAGAGAGCTTAGAGGGAATTCTCTACAATCAGAAGACTCCTTGACTCCTGAAGCTAACCAAGCTTAAAAATTGAAGTCCTTTGAAGACAAACATTCTAAAGGCTGAAAAAGATACAACCATTCTGAACACGCTTGAAGACTGAAGTCCTTTGAAGATACAAGCATTCTTCCAAGACTCGAAGCTCAAAAACATCCACACGTCCCATTTCTATACATTAAGCGTACGCATTCAACCGAGAGAGAATTAGAGGATCAGGCACAAGATCGAACTACATCACATCCAATTAACATCAACATCAACACCAACTTAAATTCAACTCCACGAAACAAGTTTCTCCGGAAGCCTCGTATGAACACTAATCCTCCAAGAAGATCAACAAGCCCAAAGTTCGATCGTCCAAGAAGATCAACAAGCCCGAAGCATCCAAGAAGATCAACAAGTCTAAGGTCAATCATCCAAGAAGATCATCAAACCCAAAGGCCGATCATCCAAGAAGATCAACAAGCCCAAAGGCCGATCATCCAAAAAGATCAACAAGTCCAAAGGCCGATCGTTCAAGAAGATCAACCAACTTAAAGATTATAGTTTATTTTGAAAGCATCAAAATACTATGTATTAGAGATTGTACTCACTTTCCACAAAATTAATACAAGTACAAAGTTCAAGTTCCACGAAATAAATTTCTCTTGAAATCTCGTGCAACAAATTGGCACGCTCAATAGGACCTCTCTACCTCTCATCTCTCTCTTGTCATCCAAGTTCATAAACCTACAAATGGCACCAAAGAAACTTGTATCCAAAGCTACCGTTGCAAGCGATACTTACATAAGCTCTGTCATCATGGAAAAACTAATAGAATCTACTAAAGGCAGGATCATTATTGCCTTGTTCAACAGCTAGGTTTCTACTACTGATCCATCAGATAAAGAATCGTACTTTGATGTAGTATCTGTAATGGTGACTGATGTAACGACTGAGTCAGCTATGGCAGAGATGGAAAGGAAGATAAATTTCCTAATGAAAGCTATTGAAGAGTGAGATCATGAAATCGTTGCTTTAATAAATCAAATACAGGCTCGAGAAACCGCTGAGTCGAGTCAATCTCCAACTACAAAAGTCAATGAAAAAGGAAAGGCTGTCTTGCAGGAAGACCAACTGCAACAAGCTTTCGATTGTTATACTGATTTGGAGCCAGTAGTGATTGACAGTTGGGAACAGCTAGAAAGGGAGTTTCTAAACCGCTTCTACAGTACAAGGCACACTGCTAGCATGATGAAGCTGACGAACACCAAATAGTGGAAGGGAGAGACAGTCATCGATTATATCAACCGATGGAGAGCATTGAGTCTGGATTGCAAAGATAGACTCACTGAATTATCTGCAGTGGAGATGTGCACTCAAGGCATGCATTGGAAGCTTCTGTACATCCTACAAGGGATAAAACCTCGTACATTTGAGGAGTTGGCAACACGCGCTCATGATATGGAGTTGAGCATCGCCAACAAGGCAACTAAAGATTTTCTAGTCTCGAAAGGGAGAAAATACAAGAATGAATCCAAGGGCACTGAAAAGATCATAGATAGTACCACAAAAGAATTTATGGTCATTCATGTGACCTCGCAGAAATTTTCCTCCAAAGGAAAACAAAAAAAAATTGAAAGAAGGCACAATGAGGGCGAGAAGCGCCATCCAACTCTTAAAGAAAGACAATAGAAGATTTATCCATTATCTAACTCTAATGTGGCAGAGCAACTGATAGAGAAGCAACTTATTCAACTGCCGGAATGCAAACGGCCAGAACAAGCAAGAAAAGTAGATGATCCTAACTACTATAAGTATCATCAGGTCGTTAGTCACCCAGTTGAAAGGTGCTTCATGTTGAAGGAACGAATGCTGAAGTTAGCTCGTGAAAAGAAGATTGAGTTAGATTTGAATGAAATAACTCAGACAAATCACGCTACAGTAGCGGTAACTTCAAGTGTTTCAACACTGTCTGTGTCCCATGCTTAAAGACAAAGCTTGATCCAGTTCGGAGCCTTCGAGCCTATAATTGTTTGGTTCCAGCAAGAGATTCAAACAGCAAATTCCAAAAAGAAAGATGAGCTCGTTGGAGATGACAATGAAGAGTGGATAGTTGTGTCTTATCGAAAAAGAAGACAGTCAAACTCCACCCAAAAAGAGTCATGTTCCTATCGAAGCTATAGAAGAAGGAACAAGACTCATAAAAAGAAAGGCAAAAAGATGACACGAAAGCCTAAGCCTGCTAAGAAAGAAGACAAGAACTTTTCTCAATTCTGACGGCCAGCAACTTCGGCAGAATTTCTTCCAATAAGCTTCCTCAATAATCATCTAGAGAAAGTATCAGAAGTTATTTCATGTCACACTGTCGGTATAATGGAAATCGACAACAATCATATAACTATCGAAGAAGTTAACGACTAAGAAGAAATGAAGCAAAGAACTTCTGTCTTCGATCGTATTAAGCCTTTAAGTGCTCGATCTTCAATCTTTCAAAGATTGAGTGTGGCCACGGTAGGAGAAGAAGACCAATGTCTAACAACTACTTCTACTCAAACTTCAGCCTTCAAAAGGCTAAGTATATCCACATCAAAGAAAGATCGACCTTCAGCATCTGCTTTTGATCGTCTCAAGACAACAAGTGATCAACATAAAGAAAGGATGAAAATCTTGAAGGCAATGTCATTCAATGAAGAAAACAACAACAAAAAGATTCACAGTCATATCCATGCATGCATGAAGAGGAAATTTTCTGTTGACCTAAGTACAGAAGATTCCTTGATAGTGAAGCCAAAACTCATCATATTGATGAATCCTACAAATGAAGAGGGTGATCAAAACCATGATGAAATAAGAGCTTGTGAAGTTTAAATGAAGAAGCTTCTCATCGCAAGAGCCTAAACTGCATGATGCTCCTGGCTCGCATGAGCTTAAAATGTGGATGGCCCAAAAAAAAAAATCTTTGTACGAACTACGTTACGACTTAATCCCTATCATTATAAAGGTATGTAGGCAACTTAGAGAAATTTAAGTTAAGTCGCGCATAAAAAAATATATTCTTTTTTAACTACATTATGACTTGATCCCTATCATTATGAAGGGTAGGCAGCTTGAAAGAAACTTCAAGATCAGTCCAGTTAAAAACTACATCATGATTTGATCCCTTTCTTTAAGGGTACAAAGGCAACTGAAAGAAATTAAAGTTTAGTTCGTCAGAAATGGTACCACAACCACCTAAGTATGATACTATAAGATTGATGTTGATCATCCTTATTAAAGAATGACACTCCAGATTGAAGATGTTCATCTCTATTGGAGGCAACACAATGGATTGAAGATATTCATCCCTCGTAAAGAGCTAGCACAGTAAATAAAAGGTACACACTTGGAATGCGCTTCGTTTCATTTTTAAAATCAAATTTGGATGCTCCTTCATCTTCAAGTTCAGAGGCTTCGTCGATGCTCTTCAATTTTCAAGTTCAGAGGCTTCATCGATGCTCATCAATCTTCAAGTTTAGAGGCATCGAAATCTTCATGCTTAAAGTCGCAAAGTAGAGCTTAATGTGAAGATTTATCGATGCTTCGTCAAACTCAAATGCAGAGGATTTGCCGATGCTTCAAGCTCAAATGCAGAGGATTCACCGATTCTTCAAGCTCAAGTGCAAAGGATTCGTCGATGCTTCATCAAACTCAAATGCGGAGGATTTGCCGATGCTTTGTCAAACTCAAACACGAAGGTCTCATCGATGCTTCTCCATCTTTAAGTTCAGAGGCTCTATCGATGCTGCTCCATCTTCAAGTTCAAGATTGGCGTGCATGACCCCACTTCCATCTTCAAGTTCAAGATTGGCGTGCATGGCCCCGCTGCATCTTCAAGTTAAAGGTCGATGTGCATAGCTCCGCTCTAGCTTTAAGATCAAGGTCGGTGTGCATGGTTCGCTTCATCTTCAAGTTCATGGTCAGTGTGCATGGCTCGGCTTCATCTTCAATGACTCGGTCTATAAAATCATGATGCAGCTTCGCTTTATCTCCAAAGTCTGGCGTGGTTCGCTTCATCTTCAAAGTCGTGGTGTGGTTTCGCTTCATCTCCAAACTGATGCGTGACTTCGCTTCATCTCCAAAATGTTGGTATAATTTTGCTTTATCTCCAAAGTCTAGCATGGTTCGCTTCATCTCCAAAGTTGTGGCGTGGCTTCGCTTCACCTCCCTGATGACACGACTTCGCTTCATCTCCAAAGTCATGGTACGGTTTTGTTTCCTCTCCAAAATTTTGGCGTGGCTTCGCTTCATCTCTAAATTCATGGCGTGGCTTCATTTCATCTCCAAACTGATGGCGTGACTTCACTCCATCTCCAAAGTCATGGTACGGTTTTGTTTCCTCTCTAAAATGTTGGTACAACTTCACCCTTTCTCCAAAATGTTGGTGTAGCTTCGCTTCCTCTCAAAAAATGTTGGTGTGGTTCCACCTCATATACGAGATCAAGTTTGGTTTGCCTAGCTCTATCTCATATGCGAGGACAACTCTGATCCATCCGGCTCCACCTCATATGCGAGGACAATTCTGGTCCGTTCGGCTCTGCCTCATATGCGAGATCGACTCCGGCCAACCTGACTCCAGTCAAAAGCTTGATGGTATATTCTTCCCATCTTCAAAGTTTGATGGCATATCCGCCTCATCTTTAATACTCGATGGCATATTTGCCTCATCTTCAAATTTTGATCAAGGAGTAACATAATAAGGTAAACCTTTCCAGGATCCTCCCTAAGGTGATCGAATGGGAGAGTTGTAAGCCTTTGCGGGGCCCTTCCCATGATGATCAGGATACACGAATGGCGCTACAAGGCAAACCTTTTCGAGATCCTCCCTATGGTGATCGAATGGGAGAGTTGTAAGCCTTTGCGGGGCCCCTCCTATGATGATCAAGATGTATGAATGGCGTTACGAGGCAAACTTTTTCGAGATCCTCCCTAGGGTGATCAAATGGGAAAGTTGTAAGCCTTTGTGGAGCCCCACTCATGATGATCAGGATGCATGAATGACGCTATAAGACAGACTTTTTCGGGATCCTACCTAGGGTAATCGAATGGGAGAATTGTAAGCCTTTCCAGGGCCCTTCCCATGTTGATCAAGATGCACGAATGGTGCTACGAGGCAAACCTTTCCAGGATCCTCCCTAGGGTGATTGAATGGAAAAGTTGCAAGCCTTTGCGGGGCCCCTCCCATAACGACCAGGATGCACGAACGGAGCTACAAAGTAGACCTTTCCGGGATCCTCCCTAGGGTGATCGAATGGGAGAGTTGTAAGCCTTTTCGGGGCCCCTCCCATGAAGATCAGGATGTACAAACGACACTACAAAATAAACCTTTCTGGGATCGCCCCTAGGATGATCGAATGAGGGGGTTGTAAGCCTTTGCAGGCCTCCGATGACGATCAGGAAATATGAATAGGGATACAATAGATAGACCATGCCAGGGTCATCCTTATGTGCATCAAAGAATCGATCACACAGTCAGACATTTCTATAACAAAAAAATAGGGAAAAAAATTTGTTAAAAGCTGAAGCTTATGAGAGGAGAAATCCACCCTTTAAGATTACTGATGGGTCGGTGAGGTTAAAAAAATGGTTGTACTCTCTTGAGTTGCACTTTAACTCCTATAAAAACTGAGGGATAGTAAGGGGATAAGGTAGTAAAAAAAAAGTGTTGAAAAAAAAAACAAACAGAAAAGAAAAAAAAAGAAAAAAAAAACTTTGAAAAAAATAGTGGAAAAATAAAGAATGAAAAAAAAGAGAAGAAAACGTTGGAAGAAAAGAGGAAAAGGAGAGAAATGAAAGATTAGAAGAAGAAGGGATGAGGATGATGGAGAAGTTTGGGGTCCTATTTATAGAGGTTCGCTAGGTTCCATAACAAATTAGGAAATCCAAATCAAATAAAGATTTGATTCAAAATATTAGATTTTTTATTAGATTTCCTAATTTGTTCTAGCCTAATTTCAAATTAAAATAAAAAAATTAAATTAAACAAATTCCCTATTTAATTTGATTTTTTTAGATTTTATTTCAAATCTAAATCACCAAATCATACTTTTATCCTCAAGGATAAAATGTCAAATTAAAATTTGGGCATATTCCAAATTTTATCCCAAATTTAAATCACCAAATCACCAGACTTTTAAGCCAAATTATTAAGGATAAAATCTCAAATTAAAATTTGGGCATCTTCTAAATTTTATATCAAATTCATTTAGGTTCTATTGAGTTTTTATCTTCAATCAAAATAAATTGTGGATAAGTAAAAAAATTTCAATGGATCTTTTATTAAAATTTGGGCATATCTCAAATTTTATCTTAAATCCAAATCAAATTGGGTAAAATATCAAATTAAAATTTGGTCATATTTCAAATTTTATTCCAAATTCAAGTTGTCTAGCCTTGAGTTTCTTTTTATCTTCAATCAAAATAAATTGTGGATAAGAAAAAAATCTCAATTGTTCTTTTATTAAATTGGGCATATCACAAATTGTATCTTAAATCCAAATCAAATTATATTGGGACAAAGCTCGATATTTTTTTTTGTAAATTTGGCGATATTCCGAATTTTATCCCAAATTCAAGTTAAACTTATGTACTAAATTCATAGTTTGACTAACACATCAATTGAGGTCAAATTTAAAAACAAATATAATTGGATTTTGATTTCAACTTTATATTTTTTTCGAGATTTATCCACCCATATATGTGCATAATTCTCAAAAGAGGCACATTTGTTGAATGAGATAGCTTGAACCAATCACAAGTTGCCACATCATTTACTAAATTAATGACAAAATTCCAAATCATTAAATTTAGGCTCAATTAGGAGTTGACATATATCCTTAATTGAAGTTGAAGACAAATTTTGATGACGCCACGTAGTTTTGTCATGACCGTTGAATCAGATAAGATTAGTATGGCCAAATTTGATATTATTATTTCGGTCAAAGTCCAACTAAGCCCAAAAATATGTTGAATTTGACCCAAACGTCAAATCAAGCCTAAATCCGATTAATTGGGTCCAAAGGCTAGACCCATGGACCAACTAAGCCCAAGTCCATTGGGCCTGAAGGCCAGACCCATGGATCAACAAGCCCAAGTCCAACTATGAACCTATAAATAGAGAAGCTTTCCTCATTTGGAGAGGACAGCAATTCTACACTCCAGAGAGCTTAGAGGGAATTATCTACAATCAGAAGACTCCTTGACTCCTGAAGTTGGCCACGCTTGAAGACTGAAGTCCTTTGAAGACAAGCATTCCGGAGGCTAAAAAAGATAAAAGCATTCTGAACACACTTGAAAACTGAAGTCCTTTGAAGATACAAGCATTCTTCCAAGACTCGAAGCTCAAGAATATCCACATGCCCCACTTCATACATCAAACGTACGCATTCAACAGAGAGAGAATCAGAGGATCAAACATTAGAGATCGAACCACATCGCATCCAATTAACATCAACATCAATACCAACTTAAGTTCAACTTTACAAAACAAGTTTCCCCAGAAGCCTCGCGTGAACACTAATCCTCCAAGAAGGTCAACAAACCCAAAGGTCGATCGTCCAAGAAGATCAACAAGCCTGAAGACTGATCATCCAAGAAGATCAACAAGTCCAAGGTCAATCATCCAAGAAGATCATCAAGCCCAAAGGCCGATCATCCAAGAAAATCAACAAGCCCAAAGGTCGATCGTTCAAGAAGATCAACCAGCTTAAAGATTACGGTTTCTTTTGAAAGCATCAAAATACTATGTATTAGAGATTGTGCTCACTTTCCACAAAATTAATACAAATACAAAGTTCAAGTTGAAGGATCTCATACCGAGAGTTCCATGAGCATGTTCGGATCGCTCCGATCTCACAGTGACCAAAATAGAACAATATACATACAACACATAAAGTTATGCAATCAAAACTTAATTAACGGCATGCTATGAACAATAAAATCATAAGGGAAAGAGTTCTATACCAGTTGAAGACTATCTTCAAATTTCAATACCCCAACAAAGTGGAACCTTCCAACAGATCTACCAACGTTTGGCGGACAAAGTCGACTGCAGCAGCACGATCAACACGAACACGAATGCCGTAATGGGGATGACACCACCACTAATGAGCCCCGGGTATTCTTAGAGTGAAAACCCAAAGGGTGGGCTTTGGTGAATTTGGTAGAGGAAAGAGGAAAAACGAGTCGTGTAGGCGATAAGCAATTGAGAGAGAAAACAACGTTATCATATAGCAGAAGTGTTTATCGCATAGAGGAGCTACACAATCGTATAGGATTTGCTGAATGATCGTTTAGGAAAAGGTATATGATCGTTTAGCGAAATCGACACACTATACAGTCGTTTAGAGAAACTATCCGATCATCTAGACGACAGTGTGCGATCGTGTAGGCGCGAGGTATACGATTGTTTAGGAGAAGAACTTTATCATATAGGCTCTCAAGCGATCGTTTACTTTCACCACCGCGTGCTTCTGAATTCTTTTGGGCGGAATCATGGAATATCGATTACACTATTCAAAATGAAAACTTTTTTCATTTTAACTCATCGGTTACCATAATCGATGATGTCCACTAACCCACATCCGAACGTGGAAAAATGATTAATTATCATATAATTAATCAATCAATTAATTAATAAATATAATCATATTATATTTATATCCTATAGTTTGACATCACATTTCTACTATAGTATTTTTTTTAATGAAAAAATAGGCATGCGCAAAGGAAAAAAGAATCGATTTTACTCTAATTGCACAAATAAAACATGCAACCCTAAATAAACTAATTAAGGTTATTTTGAAATATTACCTTTGAAGCTCCCGAAACTCGTCTATCTCCGCTCGAACACGAACGAGACAACCACTAGAGTTGACCTACTATCCTCTAGACTCAGAACTGGGTTGTGGGACCGATGGATGAAGAACTCGAGAGAGAGAAATAGAGATGGAAATAGTAAAGTGAAATTTGGGTTGGGTTTGGATTTTTCAGCCAAATTTTAAAAAACTAATTTTGCAAAATTTTCAAAAGTCTTTAATCCAAAATGACAAGCCCATATTTATAGAAAAAGGCCATGCAAAATTGCATGAAATAACTTAAAAATCCAACACCTTGAATCCACTATCTAAGTGGGCTTAATGTCTCCACTATAAGCCAACACCTAACCCACTATTTTGTTAGTGGAATTATCCAACAAAAGTTTTGATTTTTCCACTAACTTTAGTCAAAGGGTAAAATTATCATTTGATCAAAATCAAACTTTGACCGAAAAGTCAACATTTTGACTTTTTATGATTTTTTTCGTGTTGACTAATTTTGACCTCCCGAGCGTGAATCCGCATTCATTTTCTCGAAATTCAAATCACATTTGAATATAAGGTCGGTCAAAGTTTGATTTTTTACATCTTTGACCATTTCCATTATTTTCGAGCTTCCGAATATGAACGTATTCATATTCTTGATATTTAAATCACATTTAAATATTAAAGCTATATCTCTAAACTAAAAAACTGACCACTATATCACATATACTTGTCGATTTCTCTCTGTTCACCTAATTCGAACAATTCGAATTATTCTATCATACTGTTCTAAGTTTATTCCATATAAGCTAATAGGGGAACCTAATGGACCTATAGATCATGGGCTCCAACGATCCGAGATTAGCTGGCTAAACTCTTTAAATGGAGCTAATCAACATTCGTTATCTCACGGGTCAATCCACTATAGTCCCGTAGTTGCACTCTTCTCACTATAGATATATTTGTGTCCATATGATATAACCATGATTAGTAAGCTAATCCTTCACATGTTGTTCGTAATCTCGGCTGAGTCATAAAAACTGTTTTACCCCCGAGACTACATCTTATTCCTTAAGTTCCACTGATCCTCTAATGAACAATTGGGTTAAAGTCTAACCTATAAACCAAACCCCTCTCAGGCCAATGAGAGGGTGGGGCCTCTTGTTCAAGACCTGGATTCAGTACTAAAGGGAACAACCTATCTACTATCCCTATAACGGGTAGGAGTGAATTCTATCTTGCACCTTATGTTCCCAGCTATCCACCTGATCTTACCCTTGAAATGGGAGGCTTATTGGGCCAGCATAATGAGCTGCCCTCACCTATGCAAATCTAAGAATAATTCTGATTGAACATGAGTTCATAGTTAGCTCAGGATTAAGATTAAGTTACCTAGGTCATCATTAACGAAATAGTCAGTTTTATACATTAAACGACATTTAGAAAGTAAAAAGTGACAATTTCATGGTTTAGTCTTATGTAAACTCTTTACATAGGATGCCCCCATTTTCATGTCTCCACATGAACGGTTTAGGATCACATCGTTTGTACTAACTATAAAAATGGGTCGCATCCACAGTGTCCCCAGAATAAGGTGCCTAACCTTATTCATATACTATAGACCATTTTGGCTATATATATTTGAACTTGATTCACATTTATGTCACTACATAAAGTTCAAACTAAACTTAATAGCCTCGGAACCTCAATTTATTGGATTCATGAATATAGAATTTAAATTTACTAAAGATTTTCAATAACAGTTTTATTGAACAAGAATATGATATTACAAACTACGAGTTTTAAGACATAAAATCCAACAATTTTTTCCTCTACTTGATATAAATCATATTTATATCTAATTTCCTTCATAATAATGTATCTCATATATTCAGTCAATTATATCATATATAATTAACCAATCCAATTATATAATATATAATCGAACTTCCTCTTGTCAATTTGAACATTTTAAATTAACCCAAATACTAGTTCTCAACTTTATCCAAGCTACCTAGGGAACCTAATGAACCTGTGGTTTGAAGCTCTAACAGTACGTGAATAGTTGACTAAACTCTTTAGCCACGAGATCCATCATTTGTTAACTATTACACATTCCACTAAAGACCAACAGCTGAACTCTTCTTACCATAGATATATTTCTGTGTCCATCGGATATAACCAATCATGAGTACGATGACCCTTCACAGATGCTCATAAGTACAGTTGGACCAAATTACCGTTATGCCCCTGTAGTTACATCTCACTCCTTAAGTACCACTGATTCCTCTAATGAACAATATAACATAGTCCAACTATGTGTGAACACCTCTCGGGCCAAGAGAAGGTGTGTGGTGCCACATCGTTCAACCCCAGGAATCAACCCTGAAGGGAGTTATCTATCTACTTACCCCTACCTTAGGGAAGGAGTGAATTCCATCTTGTGTAGCTGAGTTCCCAGCTCCCAAATCAGACGAATTCCCAAAATTGTAGGTTTGAATTGGCGACCTGGCCACTACACCCATACAAATCAAAGGACTGCCCTCAATGGCAGGAGTTTCCAACTCACTCAGGATTGAGGTCATGTTACCTATGGTCATCCTAGTGAAGTGAAGTCTTTGTCATGAACGGTGTTATATAACGAGACGTTAACACTTCGTTGTTAGGTCTTATACAAACTTTTTGTATAGGATGCCCCCGCTTGCATGTCCCCAACACGAATGATCAGATCAGACCATCTATGATAAGTCACAGCACTTATGACCATTCCACAAAGCGGGTCGCGTCCATAACGTTAACAGGATAAGGTTTTCCTCCTTTATCCATATACTACAGACCATTTTAGTTATCTCTCAAGACATGATCCACTTGTATGTCATCACATACATGCTTGAGTCACATACAGATAACTAGAGATTTTATGTTTATTGGTTTGTGGTAAAGCAAATAAAACAATTAAACGAGTAAAAAACAAGATGTGAAGTAAATATCATATATTAACAACACAAGCGTTCGTATATACTGTTTACAAACTACAGGACACGAGACTTTAAGGCATCAACCCCAACACAAGTTCCACGAAATAAATTTCTCTTGAAATCTCGTGCGAACATTAATATTATGGACAATTTTTAATTTTTAAAACTTGTTATGATAATAAAGTATAAGGTGTTGTTTCAAATGTGATATTTAAAAAAAAAAAAAAAAAAAAAAAAAAGGAAAAAAAACTCAAGCTTATATGGAATTGGAAAAAATCAATGGATGAATTAAAATTTTGGAGTATTCAAAACTATAAAAGAATTTCAATTATGAGTGAGTTAAGAAATATTTATTTAGAGCCATTTAAATCTATGAATATAACTAATAATTTGATCTTATTCAAATCTTTTATTTAGTTTTTTAAGTAATTCTGAATTTTAATTTTTAAAAATATTTTCGATATGTATTGCTGAAACACCTTTAAAATGTCCATTATTGCCCTTGATTTAGGATAGTTTTCATATGAATTTATTAGATTGATGTTTATTGTTAATGATTTTTAGAATTATGTACGAAATGGAGATTCAATGTTAAAATGAGCCAAAAAAAGATTTGGAGGTCAAATAAGAGCCATATATCAAAAGAAGAAAAGAAAATAGGAAAAAAAGATAAAAGGAGTTGAAAACAGTAAGAGGTCAAAATCGCTCGAGACCCCAGAGCTACATAATTGAGTAGTATGCAGTGCTGCGCACAGTGCCAACAAGAATTAATTGAAAAACAAAAATCTCTTAGAAAAGACTCACTGTCATATTGTAAAATTATCAGTTGTGTTTTTAGAAAAGATTCCTCACTAAAAAAAAGAAGAAGAAACCTCTCTAATTTTTCCTTAAAAGTTCCCACAAACTTCATGGTTCCTCTTCGAGTTATAGCAAGGAAACCCTTGTGGAAGGAAGCCAACCCTTGTGAAGAAATGAGAAAATCAAGATTAATCTCCAAATTCTTGAAGTATTAAATGCTTAATTTAATTTTTTTAAATTTAATTTTAAATAAGATCAAAGTGATGTTGCTTCCGCTATGGATTGAATTGTTCATTTCCTTCACATTCACTAGTTTTTAACACGTGCCATGCACATAGTAGTTGTTTTTTTTTTTGGGTATATAAAAATTACGAGAGAAGAGTTTTGTTAGGAATGTGATTATGGCTAAATATATTTGTTTAAATCCCTAAATTTGTGTTGTTTGGCTGTTGTGGAGTTGTTTTAGATTTTATCTCTATCAGTACTTGTAGGGGTGGAATTGGTTCGAGTCGGCTTGGAGGTCAAACCGATGCAAACTGATTTCTTTTGTATATGAAACTGAACCACACCATTTGTGTGATTCAAACCAAAATGAACCGAACCACATATATACAGTTCGGTTCGATTTCAAAAACTTGTTTCATATTTTCTTTCCCTCATTTTTAAACTCTTTTTGTTTTGTTTCCTTTGCTTTTTATTTCCTTGTTCCTTCCACTTCCTCTTGCCTATGAAAAAATATTTTTCTCTTTTTTTTTACAAGTTTTTCTAAACATAATTTAAATATCAATACACAATAAGTACATGTTCAAATGACTAAAATAAAAACTAAAGAGTTCTACATAGTACACAATATAGAAATTTCAAACAACCACCTTCAAAGTTTTAAGTCACATAAAAGCAAATAACAAGCCAAACACTTAACAATAACATAGTAACATATTACAAAAGTTCAATACAAACAAATTTGTTCATTTGTCAATCCTTATTCTCAAATTTGTTCATTTGTCTTTCACATCTTCTCCTTCATATTCTTCCCATTATTTGTCGTGTCATCCTCCTTCTCCTTGTTCTTTTCCTTTGCCGCTTCGTTCAAACCGCTACAAAGACTAAGAAAAAAATGATTACCATAATAAAAATATAAATAAATATGTTAAAAATGTATAAATATGTTTTAAAGATACGAACCTTCCTCGTCATCCGCAATTTCCTTCAAGTATTGACATAAATCAATGCTAATTTTTCTGAACGTAACCAATTTTGTGCACATACAAGTGCCTCAATCGTGGGTGAAGCTAATGAGGTACGAAAAGGATCAATTACTTTCCCAATAGTGCTTAATACAAACTCAAAAGCAACTGTGGATACCAGAACTATTAAAAGATCTCGTGCAATTTTGCTAAGAACCTTAAATCTAGAAGAATTCCCCTTCTACCATCTAAGATATCAAAATTATCCTTACGTTTAACATGAGACTCCAATAAGTAAATATTAACTTCTGAATCCACACTTTGTGAATCATTTTCATTCAAATCTTCAAAATCAAAATGGAAAACCTCTTAAGCACTTGTAGTTATAAGTGAAACACTTTTAGTGGTACATGAAGATTGACCCTTATTAGCAATTGACAATGACAAATTATATTCCTTGAACAATGCTCTCAAAACACCCTCTACCTTATTTCCTACCGCTTTTGCCACATCAACATCAAATAACTTATTTAAGCCATAGAAAAGAAATTTCATTATGTAACGAGTGTCCAAAACAGAGAAGCATACAAGAATAAATTTATTCTATCTTTTTTTCCCCAATACTTATCAAAATTTTCTTGCATTTTCGTTGTCATTTCATGCAAAAGCACATCATTAGGACCAGCTGCACTTGAATATTTTTTTATTCAATTCTGAACAATACTAATATTATGGAAGACTATATTGCAAGTAACATATTGTTCAAATTCGAAATATCAATGTCCTTAATTTGATTCCAAACAAAAACAAAAATATTTATAAATCACCGAAACCCACTTCTTATACTAATAAGTAGCATAAGCGGCAAGTACGGGGTTGAACCACAGGAAGGCCAAGATCTAATATTCTCTTAAGCTAGATTTGATTATTAAAGTAGTAAAATGATTGACAAGAAAACTAAATACGGAAATTAAAATACGAAAAAGTAAGATAGATTGAGAAAGAGAGAGATTGAGTACAAGATTACATTCATTGTTTAGATATCGTAGGGTTTTCTATGAATCTAATCATCGATTAATTATGAAAACATGTTTGAATTAACTATTTCTTAAACCTAACCGAATGTAGGGATCCTAGATAACTATCCTAATGCACATCCAATCTTTAGGTTTTGTTATCAATTACGTGATCCTAGATAGCCTAGAAATCATGCCATAAATCAAACCAAAACTTATTGCTATTGAATTAAGCATGCTTTCAATGCAATTACAGATATAAAAAACATACATAGTAAAGACAAACATACAGGAAATCGAGTCATAAATTCATCAATGCTATATGCTTGTACTAGAAATTGAACCAAAGAATGGAAATCATAAAGAAACAGAAACATCCAATAAAAAATCCATAAGAAATCTCAAAAGATTAAAGTAAATCCCTACAAACCTCAAAATCCAGCAACGTGGCTTTCAATTGTTCATCGAATCCGACTCACGATGCCAAGATTTACAAATACAATTCAAAAAGAAAGGAAATCTCATGAGTTTTGGCCTGAAATGGCCAAAATTGAGCAACATGCTCTTTAAGACGACCTAATTCTCCTTTGAAGCCCAGACGCTCAAATTACCTCCAAATTGCTTCATATTAACCCTGTTTCTCATCAAATGGTCAATTCTACGTCTTGGTTACTATACTTACGAAATAGGATAATTAACACGTAAAATTCATTAACGAGCCTAAATTAAGCTAGAAATTATAGTTCTTTTTTAGAGCTATCAAACACCCACAACTTAATTCTTGCTTGTCCCAAGCAAGGTAGAAGTATCGTTCAAGCAAATATATCGTTCATTCAAAAATATGTTTTCTCAAGTTGCAAAAGTTGTTACTCTAGTCTCAATGGCAATCTTAATGAGACCATTTATGTGGTACAGCCCAAAGGATTCATAGTCCAAGGTCAAGAACAAAAGGTTTTCAAGCTTAATCGCTCCATTTATGGACTGAAACAGACATCTCGATCTTGGAATATAAAGTTTTATACTGCAATCAAATCTTATGACTTTGATCAGAACATTGATGAGCCTTGTGTCTACAAGAACATTATTAACAGTTCAGTAGTTTTCCTAGTGTTATATGTAGATGATATCCTAAAATGATGTAGGCTTACTGACTACAGTTAAGAACTGGCTAGCGACCCAATTCCAAATGAAAGATTTGAGAGAGGCTCAATTTGTTCTTGGTATCCAGATCTTTCGAGATCGAAAGAATAAAATGCTAGCATTGTCTCAAGCATCGTATATTGACAAGATGTTGATCAAATATTTGATGCAAAACTCCAAGAGGGGCCTATTTCCTTTCAGGAATGAAGTTACTTTGTCTCAGGAACAGTGTCCTAAGACACCTCAAGAGGCTGAGGATATGAGACGAGTCCTCTATGCATCTGCTGTGGGTAGTTTGATGCATGCGATATTATGTACTAGACCTGACATCTGCTATGTAGTGGAGATAGTCAGTAGATATCAATCTAATCCAGGATATGATCACTGGATAGCCGTTAAAAACATCCTCAAGTATCTATGAAGAATGAGGGACTACAAGCTTGTATATGGTTCTAAGGATTTGATCCTTACAAGACACACAAACTCTGAATTTCAGACTGGTAGGGATTCTCGAAAATCCATTTCAAAATCAGTGTTCACTCTTAACGGAAGCGTTGTAGAATGGTAAAGCACCAAGTAAGGGTGCATCACGGATTCCACCATAGAGGCTGAGTATGTAGCGGCTTGTGAAGCTACTAAGAAGGCCATTTGGGTCAAGAAATTCCTGACGGATCTAAAAGTTGTTCCAAACATATTGAAGCCCATCACACTTTATTATGATAATAGTGGTGTTGTGACTTATTCCCGTGAGCCTAGGAGTCATAAGCACAACAAGCACATAGAGCGGAAGTATCATTTCATCTGAGAGATTGTGCATCGAGGGGACGTTAATGTCATGAAGATAGCTTCGGAGCACAACGTTGCTGATTCGTTTACGATGACCCTACCCTCACGGCTACAGTGTTTGAGGGTCACCTACAGAGTATGGGTCTATAGGACAGACCACGACTGGACTGGGGCAAATGGGAGATCTTGTGCTAGGCGTGTTATACCCTAGTTTATTGTTTTGTGTACGTGTATTTTCATTATCTTGTACACCCCACTAGCTTTAGGACACGTGGGAGATAGATTGTAAACCTTGTATGAATAAACTGTATGTGATTAATAATATTTGATATTTTATTCACTTTGCCTATGAAATATGTGATATTTTAGTTACATTAACCACAAACTAATAAAGTAACATCCAAGGGTATCTTTGTAACTTAAATATGTATGTGGAGACATACAGGTGGATCATGTTTAAGTGATAACCTAAATGGTCTGTAGTATATGGATAAGGCTGTGTACCTTATCTTGGTGACACTACGAGTATGCCCCACTTTGTAGATGTTACAAATGTTGTAAAGTACTACAAATGATCTAATCCTGATCATTCATGTATTAAACATGCAAGCGGGGATATTCTATACAAAAGAGTTTGTATAAGATCGGACCACAAAATGCTTAGTCTCATTATATAACGTTGTTCATAATAGAGACTTTCATTTCATTAGGATGGCCATAGGTAACTTGACCTTAATCCTAAGTGAGTTGTGAACTCCTACCTATGAGGGCGGTCCTTTGATTTGTATAAGTGAGAGTGGCTAGATCGCCGACTCAAAAAGCCTACCATTTTGAGGATTCGTCTGATTGAGGAGCTGGGAACTCAACTACACAAGATGGAATTCACTTCTTTCCCGAAGCAAGAGTAAGTAGATAAATTACTCCCTTAAGAACTGGTTCTGGGTCTTGAACAATGTCGCGCCACACCCTTTTTTGGCCCGAAAAGGGTTTAGTCATAGTGGGACTATGATCTATTGTTCATTAGAGGGATCAGTGGTATTTAAGGAGTTAGAGGTAACTACAGGGGCAAAACGGTAATTTGGCCTAATTGTACTTACAAGCAATTTTTGAAGGGTCATCGTACTGTTGATTGGTTATATCTAATGGACACAGAAATATACCTATAGTGCGAAGAGTGCAACTGTCGTTCTTTAGTGGGGTGCTCGATAACGGATGATGGATAATGTAATTAAGAGTTTAATTAATTAGTCACGTATAGTTGGAGCTTCAAGCTACAGGTCCATAAGGTACCCTTGGTAGCTCAAAAGGATTTAGTTGAGAACAAGTTTTTAGGTTAATTTGAATTGTTCAAATTAATAAGAAGGAATTTAATAATATATGTATAATTAAATTGATAAATTTATATATGATATAGTTAACATAATATATTTGATACATTATTGTTTAATTGGAGAAATAAATATTTAAATGTGATTCAAATATATTTTCTATGACTGAGATTCATAGATGTTACATTTAATATAAATAAATTTATATTAAATGCCATAAAATAGAGAAAAAGAACTATAGTTTATATTATATATGATGCAATATTAAAACTATAGGTTATAAAAATAATATGATAAGTTGATTATCATATTTATTTATGTTATTAATTATTTGGATAATTAATTTTTTTCCTCTCTAACTACCATAGTGGGAGTTTGGTTGGTTTTTATGGCAAAATGGAATAAATAAAATATGATTTTATTTTTTCCATATTGAAGTTACACGACTTGTAAGAAGATCTACACGATTTCTTAAAGAGCAGATACGATAGATTTTTAGACTGAACGATTGGAGAATCTTTGTTATACAATAGTCTTCTTCTTCAATTGTCTTCCTCCTCCAAACTCACAAACTCCCTCCTAGCCAAAATAATCAGAGCCTACCACTCTTGGGTTCTCACCCTGAGACTACTGAGGATACCAAGTGGTAGTGTCCTTCAGCTTTGGTTCAAGTTTTGTTGTTGTGCGAGGGGTACATGACTGTTCGAGGAGTTCGAGACAGTTTGAGGGCTGTACAAGAAGAAGTGTTCTTCAAAGGTATAATTACTTGAACCCTTTTGTTGTTCAAAAGCATGTTGTAAGTTTTGTTAAGATGCATAATTTGTATATTTGTTGTAAATGTTTGTTTTCAATCTAAATGGAATTTGGATGATCTGCTTCCACTAATGGATCTCCTTGTAAACGAGTTCCTTCAGTAATATCTACAAAGCGGATCATATTTGTAGTGTCACAAGGATAAGGTACCCAACCTTATCCATCTACTACGAACTATTTAAGTTATCACTTAAACATGATCTACATGTATATCTCTACATATATGTTAAAGCTATAGAAGATAACCTCATATGTTAGTTTATTGGTTTTGTGAGTTAATGCTAAAAAATGTCAAATAAAATACTTCAAATTTTATTAAATAAATAAATCATTTGTACATTACAATTACAAACTATAGAACCTACGACAATCTCCCACTTGTCCGAAAACTAGTTAGGTGTACATCATAAAAGTCATACTAATATAAAAGTACACAAAACAAGAAACTAGGGTATATAACGCACCCAGTACAAAATCTCCCTTTGCCCTAGACTAGATGTGACATTTCTTATAGACCCATACTCTGCAGATGACCTTCAAACACCTTAGCCATGAGGGCCTTTGTAAATGGATTAGCAACGTTATGCGCCAAAGTTATCTGCATGACGATCACGTCCCCTCAATACACAATCTTCCAAATAAGATGATACTTCCAGTGTACGTGCTTCCCGCGTTTGTGACTCTTAGGCTCTCGGGAATTAGCCACAATACCATTATTATCACAATAAAGGGTGATCGGCTTATACATGTCTAGAACCACTTCCAGACCAGTCAGAAACTTCCTGAGCCACAGAACTTCCTTAGCAGCTTCACAAGCTGCTACATATTCAGCCTTCATAGTGGAGTCAGCAATGTACCCTTGATTGGTGCTCCTCTAGACTATTGTCCCTCCATTAAGAGTAAACACTGATCCTGATATGGATTTCCTAAAATTCTTATTAGTCTGGAAATTAGATTTCTTTATTCTGTAAGGATCAAATCCTTAGTACCATACTGTTCTTTCCCTATATTTCTCAAGGATATTTCGTTCAAATCCTATATACTAGAATTTCCTTAAGTCTTATTCAAGTCTCTTCTTAAAATATTTCTAAGACCTAGGGACTGCAAGCTTACCTTTCAAAAGGGCTTTGCTAAATTCTGGAACATCGCATGTTTTGTTTCAAAAAGAAAATTTTCTGCCGGGGTGTCAAATGATTTTATCCTTGCACAAAAATTTTCTTCATTAATATTTTTTCTTACCTTGTATTGATCCAAGTGCTTGCCTTCGTTTTGGCTTGCCCCCACGGGTGTCATGCGGACATCCAACTACGAGCAACGCCCTCTTTCTCAGACTAACTCATACCTATTTAGCAGTGGAGTTGCGGTCATTTATTTATGCTTTGATCCTGGTGACTTACTTTTGTTTTGGCTTGCCCCACGTGTGTCATGCGGACATCCAACTACGGGTAAGTGCCTTTCACAACTTAACTCTTATCAACATGGGTTTCCCATTGCGTTGACAGTGGAGTTGTTATTCTCAATTTTTTTTTCAAAAAAAAGCAAGGTCGAAAATAAATACCTCACCCCCAAATTTAAAATGTGGCAATGTCCTCTTTGCCAAAAGATTAAAATAAGCTATGCAATGTTCATAGAATGCGTTGTAAAGAGAGTTTGAAAGAAAGCTAGCAAACCCCTAACTTTTAGAAATATTTTACAAGGTGACTATCTTAAGATTGAGTTGACTCTAGTATATACGAAAGAAATAGAAGCATATTTTTAATCATTGAAATCATACTTGGCAAAGAGACATTATGCGGTAAACTACTAAATTTATCTATGTCAAATGATTGCGGTAATCAAAGAGGATGTGGTGATAAAACTTTGAAAACTAAAATGCAATGTGATAACGCAAAATTTGAAATAAAGATAAGGAAGAATACACCCCTAAATTTTGCGTTGTCGCCCGCATTGTGTATTGACACATCCATCTTTGCAGCGATTTATCTTCTGTGGATATTGGTAATGGAGTGAGATAAGTGCTTCTTTGCATTACATCTCCGCAATCCAGCGCCTCTATCGTTGCAATAAAAATAAAGAGAGGGTCAACTTATTTTAAACAAAACAAAACTCGTTATCGCAATTTCCTTTTTTTTTTTGAAATAAATATAGTAGAATAAGAATAGATAAAGGAAGAGATATGGTGAAAATTCCAGATAGTAGAGAAGAAATGAAGAATTGATGCTTCCTAAAACTTGCGTCCCTGATGGATTGCGATCGTTTGATACGCAGGGACCACTTACTTCTTTATTCAAAGTTCTTTAGTTCCATGGAGTCGACTTTGCGATGCCAGCCTTCTCCATGATATGCCTTTACTCGCTGCCCATTGACTTTGAATATATTGGTTCCGTCATCATTTGATAATTCAACCACGCCATGCAGAAATACTTGTCTAATTATGAACGGTCTGGACTAATGTGATTTTAGTTTTCCCGGGAAGAGTCGTAGATGTGAGTTGAAGAGTAAGACCTTTTGCCTAACTTGGAGGTTCTTACTACATATGCGTTTGTCATGCCAGCTCTTGGTGCGCTCTTTATAAATCTTCGCATTTTCATATGCATTGTTCCTCCATTCTTCGAGCTCGACCAGTTGCATTTTTCGCGCTTCTCCTACTTTCTTGAAATCAAAATTCAGCTTCTTTACCGCCCACAGTGCCTTATATTCTAGCTCCAAAGGAAAATGACATACCTTGCCAAATACCAACGCATATGAGGACATACCTAGGTGTTTTGAATGCAGTTCGGAATGCCCATAACGCATCGTTAAGCTTTGTTGCCCAACCCACAATGCATCGTCAAGCTTTGTTGCCCAATCTTTCTCAAAGGCCTTACTACTTTCTCAAGTATCAGCTTAATTTCTCGATTGGACACTTCGGCCTGACCATTCGTTAGCGGATGGTATGCAGTGGTCACTTTGTGGAGGATGTTGTATTTGCACAACAGCTCTTGATATTATGGTTGACAAAGTGGGACCCTTCATCACCTATGATGGCACGGGGAGTGCCAAAATGAGTGAAAATATGTTCCTTCAGGAATTGGGAAACGACCACCGCATCACTTGGGCGCATGCTATTGCCTCTACCCACTTGGAGACATAATCAATGTCTAATAAAATATAATGTTTCCCATTCGAAGGAGGGAATGGTCCCATAAAATCAATCCCCCACACGTCGAACAATTCAAGCTCCAAGATAGTGTTCATTGGCATTGCATTTTTCCATGGAATGTTACCTGTATGTTGGCACTGATCACATTTCATTACGTAGTCAGCCGCATCCTTGAACAATGTAGGCTAGAAGAATCCACTCTATAAGATTTTGGCTGCGATATGCTGCCTTCCAAAGTGCCCACCATATTGTGAGTCGTGGCATTGCGATAATATGCATTGTTGAGCAGCATTTGGTACGCATAATCGAAAAATATGGTCTGCACCTCTTTTATACAGATTTGGCTCATCCCAATAATAGTGTCTGCATTCATTCTTGAGCTTTTTCTGTTGGTGGTAGGTGTAATCTTTAGGAAATTGCTCGCAAACCAAATAATTGACTATGTCTACATACCAGGGTAATTCTTCTATGTGGAACAACTGCTCATCCGGGAATACGACACTCATCTCAGAATCGTTGCGGTCAACCTCAGGATTTTCTAGTCTAGACAAGTGATCCGCAACTTGATTCTCTGTCCCCTTCTAGTCAATTATTTCTATATCAAATTCTTGAAGGATGAGAACCCATCTGATCAACCTCGGCTTTGCATCCTTTTTTGTCATTAGATATTTGATCGCCGAGTGATCATTGTGGATAAGTACCTTTGTTCCCAACAAATATGCCCGAAATTTTTCCAACGCAAAAGTTACAGCCAGGAGTTCTTTCTCAGTGATGGTATAATTTGTTTGAGCAGGGTTTAATGTTTTACTCGCATATGTGAGGGGATGCAAAATTGTTTTTCTCTTTTATGCTAAAGTTGCTCCCATCGCATACCCGCTTGCGTCGCACATTATTTCAAATGGCAGTGTCCAGTCCAGCACAATCAATACGGGTGCGGTAATCAGCACATTTTTTAAAACTCTGAATGCGTTAAGGCAGTTGTTGTCAAACTCAAATTTTTTATCAGCCTCTAACAATGCACTCAGTGGTCGTGCTATCTTAGAAAAGTCTTTGACAAATCGTCTGTAGAATCCAACGTACCCTAAGAAGCTTCATACAGCCTTCACGCTAGTTGGAGGTGGGAGTTTTTCAATTGCTTCATTTTTGCTTTGTCCACCTCCAATCCCTCTCGGAAGACCTTATGTCCCGACACTATGCCCTCCTTAACCATGAAATGGTGTTTTTCCCAATTGAGCACCAGATTCGTCTATTCACATCTCTTCAGAATCTTCTCCAAGTTGGCTAGGCAGACTTCCTAGGTATTCCCATAAACGTAGAAGCCATCCATAAATATTTCCACGGAGTCCTTGAGATAATCTAAAAAGATAGCCATCATGCACCTTTGGAATGTTCTTGGCGCATTGCAGAGGCAAAACGACATGCGGCAAAAAGAAAATTTCCTATATGGGCAGGTGAATGTGGTCTTGTCTTGATTTTCAGGAGCTATCATGATTTGATTGTATCCGGCATAACCATCCAGGAAGCAGTAGAAGTCATTCCCTACTAGTCGGTCTAGTATTTGGTCAATGAATGGAAGAGGCAAATGGTCTTTCTTTGTGGCCGCATTCAGCTTGCGGTAGTCCATGCATATGCGCCATCCAGTATGGTCCTTTACGGTATTAATTCGTTGTTCTCATTCGAGACTACTGTCATTTCACCCTTCTTTGGCACACATTGCACGGGGCTGACCCACGTGCTATCTGCTATGGGATAGATAATGCCCGCATCTAGCCATTTGATAATCTCCTTCTTGACGACCTTCTTCATCGTAAGATCGAGTCTGCGTTGATGTTCAATTGTTGCTTTGTGGTCATCTTCAAGATGAATGTGGTGCATGCAGTACGTAGGGCTGATTCCTCTAATGTCGGTGAGTGTCCAGCCAATTTCTCGCACATGCTTCCTTAGAATGCCCATCAACGCATTCTCTTGATCTTCATTGAGCGCAAAGGAAGTGATAACTGGGCAGCTTCTCATTCTACCCCAAAAATGCGTACTTGAAATGGGGTGGTAGGGTCTTCAATTCAAGTGTTGGTGGCTCTAATAGGGAAGGTTGCGTTGTTTTTCTTTGATCTGTTGCCTCTATTTTTTACTTTGCGATCATTTTTTCTTCCTTGTTTGTTTTTATTTTGATCGCATTGCAGGCAGCAACAGATGCGCTGACATCTTCTTCTTCATTCTCTTCATCAAACTTTTCTTCTTCAATTGAATTCTGGTCATCATCCAGGTCATGTAGGTCTTCTTCATCCGAAAACTTCATGGCACGAATTATATTAAACTTGAACTTCTGTCCGTTGATACTCAAAGTGATCTCCCCTTTGTGCACATCAATTTGAGCACGACTCGTTGATAGAAAAGGTCACCCTAGAATGATGGGCACATCTTTGTCGGCCTCGTAGTCTAAAATGATGAAGTCAGTAATCTTTGCCTAGGAATTGGAATTTCTCCTGTGACGAAGAAATGAAGACCACAGGGCAAGTTTCACTTTCACATCATGATCGAAAAGGCGGCAGGATAAATTTGTCAATAGTGATCAGCAGATCCTTCATCTTTCCCTCTGGATGAACCAAAGATCTATCGGCCAGCTAGAGAGTCACTGTTGTGGGCACAAGTTGCCCCACATTTAATTATCTAAAGATTGACAAAGGCATCAAAAGGCATCAAATTTATGCTGGCTCCCAAGTCACATAGGGCTTGCCCGATGTACAGTCCTCCTATGGAAAAAGAAATAGTATAGCTCCCAGGATCGTTCATCTTTGGTGGAATTATTGATTTGGAACTTTGCGTTAACGCTACCGTGGCAAATTTTCCAGCTCTTCTCTTCTTAGTTACCATATCCTTCAGAAACTTGCAGTAGGCAGGAATTTCCTCAATCGCTTCACTGAAAGGAATGTTAACTAATAACTTGTAGAAATACAAGTTATTTATACTATTTTATTTAGATATTGTAGCGAAAAGAAAGGTAAGTTGCGTCAATTGTATAGAAATTAGCTAAGAAATGCAAGAATTATAAATTGTCGTCAATACACCCACTGACACCATTGCGATGATAGAAAAGAAAATTTCAAGTATGTTTTGCAGGAAATCAAGTCACCTGATGCGTTCATGGCTCAAGATAAAAAGAATAATGCATCTACGTCGCATTGTGCCCATCATTCAAGAATGAATAGAAGATCAATGCAATGACGGCGCATGCGACAATCGATCAAGAGTTTTGCGATCAACGCAACTTCAACCGCATGCGGTAATAAAAAAACAACACCGCATGCGGGCAAACGATTGAAGATGTAAAGAGCAACGTAAATGTGGAGGATTCTAACGCGTGTATAGGTGACCATTGTGCATTTCAGACGGGATTGATTGCGTAACAGAAGGAATATTCACTCCACCATTTCAGGAACTAC